>NC_073692.1:17971474-18006149 GCF_029784155.1 Uranotaenia lowii
TGATGATTTATGATAGGCTGCTCCAATTTGCAAGCAAAAATCAAAATATTTTTTTAAGTTCTTTCAACTGGCGACGGCATGTAGGTTTCCGGGAACTTTAACGAATGATGTCTGTCGGCACAACTAGCAGCACTGCTCAGAATGCCAACAAGCGGCACCATGTGATACTTCCTTTTTTCTAGTCTCTCTATAAACCTTGTTCTGATTTCCCTCACATTGTTTGTAGCGTCTAGTTGAGCAAGTTAAGAAGTGGAAAGAGTGGAAAGTGGGAAGCCTATGCCGCAAATTTGTATTTATTTCCGTGATTTCCCGCAGAAACGGTATCACTCGGTGAATAAGTTTAACCCATTTGTGTATACTATAGTCCACCAACCGTAAGTCGTTTTATCTGTATTATTACACTGCAAAAAATCGACATTTAAAGTGTATGTTTTTCCACACATACGGTCCATAAATTGTTCAACACATCGATTTTATTAGAATAAAATAATATTTATTGTGTTTACACATAAATTTTATGTGAGGAAAATAAATTGGGCTGACTGTTTTAAAACAAGCGTGTATGAGCTGTCCAAACATCATCGAACCCCGTTCGATGATATTTTTTCTTCCTTTCAAAATGGCTCCGACGGAAAATTTTTGCAGAGGCTCGTTTTTTGTGCGGCTCAAAAAGTCCTCGAAGAGGATTTTTCGAGTGACATCGGATGGTGTCTTGAGGACATTGTCGCTGGACAGGAGAATCCGCGCAAAAACTGGATGGAAAAAAGGTAATGGACAATTGTTTAAAAGTGAAAAATGTGGTACATCCGTTTAACCGCAAATCTTTCTGTTTCTGTTTCAGATACTGTTCCGGCTTATTCGAAGCGGGAAAAAATCGCCAAAATGTTTCCGAATAATCAGAAGGTGAATGGAGAGATTGGGAGTTTAGCCAATTTGAATTGCGGCAACTGGAGGAGTTTCGGGAGTCCCGACAGTCCCTTACGGGCGGTGATAAACTATGGAGGCATTATGCCATGCCAAATGCCAGCCGCCAGCGGTTTCTGAACTGCCACCCTGAAGATCCAGATCGTACGGTAAAAAAATCGAGAAGAGCTTTCTGATTGATACGTTCAATCCTGTTACGAATAGGCAGGGGTAGTTGTAAATACGATTGCGGTTATCGGATTGGTATTCCAAAACTTCTTTCTCTTATATGCAATAAATTACACTATGAATTTCAGAATTATCGATTTTTTTATCAAATTGAAAACGAAAATTGGGAAAATAAACATCACAGATGCTCATTAATATAATATGCCTCACATTTAGCCTCTGAATGCCAAAATTTATAGCTATAATCTGTCTCACATATGCCTTTGATGTGCCACCACACATAACGGTTCTATGTTTTTCGGTATGTGCGAGACACATAGTTTTCATTCGGGGTACAAATTGCAAAAATCTATATAGGCCCACACATAGCCCCAATGTATCGATTTCGTTGAGTGTAGGATTGAATCACGTTGAAGTAATACTGTTTGTTCGTACAGTGATCCCACTATTTTGATACCACTCGAATTGTAGGCAATCGATACTTGTCTGATAGCTTCGTTGTATTTTGGTTAACGTAAGTGCTTAATGTTGTTTTAAATAGAAATAATTCGAATCATTATAGCCTTATTTCACGTTTTATATTAAGTGATATCCTGATCCGGAGTGGATAGATCCGGAATCGAATTACGAGTAGCTTAGCGTAGGCAACTTTCTCGCACTAAAAGGTAGGTGCGATCGAATTTTAACCTCAAACTTTGTACTAAACAAATCTATGTTTTAGCTTTGAAGCTGCTGTAAAGGGTGATACGGTCAAAATTTGGTCAAGGGAAAATGCGTGTAAATCGGTGAAATCGTTTATTTAAAAATCAAATCAAATTTCTTTTTCGAGTTTAATTAGTATAAAATTCAGGAAAAATATTCAGTTAGGCTTCCGCTTTTCCAAATCCGAATTGCCGGGCATTACGCTTAACCCCCGCCATCAGATTTGTTACAGCCACTTTGTCCACCTTCTTCGCCGCAGAAAGCCAGTTTGCCTTGAACTGCTGCTCGTCCTTAGCAGTTTTTTTTTGTCTTCCATGGCCTTTTTCCCGTAATGGCAAGATGCCAAATCCGGCCAAAACAGTACGGAACAATCGTGTTTCTTCAGGAAAGGCAGCAGACGTTTATTCAAACACTCTTTCACGTAAATTTCTTGGTTGACAGTCCCGGAAGCTATGAAAATGCTTCTTTTCAAGCCACAGGTACAGATGGCTTGCCAATCCAGATATTTCTTGGTGAACTTTAACAGTTTCATGTGCTTGAAAATATCTGCTACCTTTCCCCTTCCTTTTGCCGTATAAAACTCCTGTCCCGGAAGCTGCTTGTAGTCGGCTTTGACGTAGGTTTCATCGTCCATTACCACACAGTCAAACTTCGTCAGCATTGTCGTGTACAGCCTCCGGGATCGCGCTTTAGCCGTCGTATTTTGTTTATCATCGCGATTTGGAGTCACTACCTTCTTGTAAGTCGATAGTCCGGCTTGTTTTTTTGGCTCGATGCATGGTTGTAGACGATACACCCAGCTTATTTGCGGCATCTCGGAGAGAGAGGTTAGGGTTGCGCTTGAAACTACCGGCAACTCTCTTTGTCGTCTCAGCGGCTTCCGGTTTTCGATTTCCCCCCGATCCAGACTTCCTGGCTGTCGACAAACGTTTCCCAAACACTTTAATTACATTTGTAACTGTTGATTTGGCATCTTTTAGCGATTTTGCCAGCTTTGCGTGCGAGTAGCTCGGATTTTCGCGATGCGCGAGCAAAATTTTGATACGCTGTTCTTCTTCCTTGGACGGCATTTTGACAACTGAAGAGTGAATTCCAAAATCAAAATAGGAGCAACATTCTACACACACGCACCTTCAAAATGAGGGGTGTTCAGGTTTTAAAAATGCAAAATTGAAAGAAATACGTCAAGTTGATATTGACCAAATTTTGACCGTATCACCCTTTAATAGCTGTTTTCGAACACCTGTATTTGTTCCAGTACGGATGAGTTCGGTTCATTTTTTTTTGGAATATAGGAATATAGGAATATAGAATCAAGCAGTACCTTGAAAATAGCTTATTTTAATCATTTATAAAGCTACAAAACAAGCAATTTAACGTTTTTTTTTTTTCCTGTTGGGGAGAGAGTCCACTGCGACCATTAAGTTGATCTATTGTGGTATTACCCCGCGTTATTAGTTTTACTTTGCTATGCTACTTGACACACCTGCACTATTGGTTGAAGTTGCAGTTGTTTACCGGTAGCACTACGAGCACACACATAGCTAGGTAGGATCTCCAAGTGCAATCTAAGTTCCCTTGAAAAGATCCATCCACATGCATGTGCTGCATCATTGAGGCGTACAATTCCAAGGTATACCCGGCTAGCATTTCACTAATGCTAAAACCGCCAACCTTCATCATACTATGTGTGCCAGGTTATGTCACGACCGGGATTCGATCTCATGATCATTGGCTTAGAAGACAAGTATGCTATCCTCTAGGCCACGATCTGCTGGCAGCAATTTAACGTTGTAAACTCCACTTTTTTATAGTGGGGAAACTTGTCTGATTATAATGCAACCAAAAAATGAACCGAACACCCAAAATTTAAGTTCTTATTGAAACTTTGAAGTTCCCTTACAGATTTGAACGGCCTTCTGTGCAGCTCATAAATAATCGGTTAATCAGCCAAAACAAAAAAAAATCTCTCCTCTCCTCTCTTACTTCGGTCACCACCAGCTCATGTGGTGCTGCCGGTTTCTCTGCATCCATCTTCATTCCTCTCATCACTACAATTTATCTGACTTAATTACTTTGTTTTTGACCAGTGGTCGGAAAATCGCTCAAGAAAAGCAATCAAGAATGGTTTCTAGCTAGAATGATGCTACCTCCGAGTGCTGTGATACGCACGTGGTAAAAGTACCCATTGAATATATGTCGAAAATCAACAATAACTTGATACAAGAAGATATACCATGCCCCACCGGAGGCTACCGTTGCTATTCGTCACGTGGCTACTCAACGGTGATCGACATACTTGGTGATACATTTTGAACGTCGCTCCCTCAATCATTCTCGAACGTCTATCCTCGCATCATTGTTGATAATGCTCGTTATTGATAGAAGATCATTAATGTTTCAAAAGGAAAAATCTGAATAAATACCAGGACCACATGTTCAAAAAAGCTGTAGTACATGCTGGACAGTTCATTGCTGTTACCTAGTCATGATTTTGTCCTTCTAGGCAAAACGAAAAATAAAAAATCATCTGATAGCCTACATAGATCGCTCAGATCTGATACATATCAGTTATGATCCTAAAGGTTGAAAGTCGTTAGGGGAAGGAAATCAGCATCGAGACGCTCGTTGCTGATAGTCTGCGTCCTATTTTACTTCATCATGTATCGCAAAAGTGTTTCAAATACAGAAGCGTCGTTGTCATGCATGATTGTTTGTATGATTTGGTTGAAGAAGGAAAATTTGACTGCTTTGATTTTTTGGCTCTGAATGTAGTCAAGCATGGCTCAGTGAAAATGATTGATTTTCGGAAGCATGTTTTTGACTTTGTTCGATACATGCTGGCAAGCACGCCAGTTCTGCTACACATTTGTTTTATTTGTTACTCAATTAATGAAAAATTAAATTAATGAAAAAAAATAGTCCTGATACCAGATTTGAAACGCGACCCTTCGAGATGATAACCAATTTATTAAATTTATTACGTTTAAATGAATCGATAAATCTGCTACCGAGTATGCTTCGAAAATTTAAAAAATCTTACTTATTTGTGAAACAATTTTAACAAGAATTTTAATGAAATGTAGCCTTGAGTCAGTCTAAAATGTTTCCAAATTAAGGAAAAAATTGTTGAAGTGTGGCATGCATTACAACCGAAAAATGACTGAAAGTTATGTTCCTTAGCCCCTGTGGTTATGCAATTTAAGAAAAAAAAAACGGTCAAAAATTCATCCTCAACGATGATGTTTTTTGCTTAGCATCATCACACTTAGCTTATGCGCATTTTACAGCGAAAACGAGATTCTAGGGTGCAGAGCATAAATTTTTCAAACATCATAGTTGACGTGGTTGCTGATTTTCCTTCACCATCACGTTTCAGATCTCATTTGACTAAGTCATGCTTCAAGTGACTAGAAAATCTTGACTATCGTCATGGATTTCCGTTCGCGTGACGCATGTTATTTTTCAAACGACGGTCGTCAAACAAGTTGACGGCGTCGGTTGAAAGCATTTGTGTATGATTCGTAAAAAAATTCGAGTATATGGATTGCTATGGACTAATTGCCAGTGTCGAGGACAAATGAAATTCAGATTAAAATAATACCTACTACTAAAAATTTTGAAAGGCTAAATAAAAACCACAAAATAAAAGTAGGATTGTACAGCCGCAAGGTCGATTTGTCCTTTTTAGTCCCTACGGAGTTCTCCTCGGCGAGTTAGTTGATGTTTCGTTCGATTTTATCCCTAGCCTTGACTACCCTGGACTGATCTCCAAAAACAGAAACTTAGTTGAAAAAGTTTCCATTCCATTGTATGTCTATCTGAACCGAACCCCGGTAACGGGTTTTAGTTTCATTAATGGCATGGCATGACCAATGATGAACGTGTCCTTTTCGACGTCGTCTTAGATTTTTTTTCAATCTAAACAATATCTCGTCAAAAAGACGACGACGGACTGAAGGCGACTATGATTTTTCCGACGCTTCATTTGACTGAAGGTTGAGGCGAGATTGTTTGCTTGGTTACTCATTTGAAGGCGTCTGTTTTGAATGCGACTGGATTAACTTTTTCATAATCACAGTTTTTTGACTGACGACGGTGACTTTTTTACGCTCTGCTAGGGTTTAATTAACAAAGGGATCAAGTAATTTAATTCTCCCCTAAAGTTTCGTCTGGACTTCTCCCCGGACTATCACTTCATCTGTGCTATCACGTGAATATTATCCACAACCGAATATTTAAAAAATCTGAGATTTTACAATCGAACACAACAAACAAATCTAAATCGGTCATCATTTTACGAAATGGTATGCATTGTTTCGGTCGGGATTGTCGAACATTTTGACGCCTCATTAACAGTGATGAATATCATCCTTAAAAATTTCAGCCCATTTTTGAAGCCTTATAACTTTTTTATGTTAACTGAAATTCAGAATTGGTATGAAATATTTGTCATAATTTAGGCTTTAAAAAACCCCGTTTTCAAAATGAATCGGCCAAAAGGGACCAGAATTATGGATGAAAAACTGGTTTGTTCCTCCCGAACAAAATGTCTCAAAATCCCATACAAACTTCAGGCTCGTTGAGCGACCCCTTCCCGTGATCCGATCTGGCTCAAATTTGGAATGGAATTTTGTACTAGGTCTAGGATCAATATTAGCCTGCAGCGCATAACATTCCACAGGTTTTAAATTTCCTATACAAATTTGAGGCACTCTAATACGCATCTTATAAAAATATCAAATAGGATTTTAAATAAGGTTTAAATGAGCATCGTAGTAATATCGTGTAACTAAAATTGTATGAATATATTCAAGAGTGCATAAGCAGGAGAAAAAGTTAGTTGATTTTGCGGACAGGTAGCAAGTCATTTTGAAATAAATATCTTTTCACCTTATATTAACCGATAAAACATACCTCTAACACCACACAATGAGTGTTAGGGCTTGTGATATAGCTCAGTTGGCAAGCCTGTTGTCTCCTGAGCCGATGTCCGCGAGTTCGAGCCCAAGAGCAAACATCGAACACAGTTGTACCGGATAAGTTTTTCAATAACGATCCGCCAACTGCAATGTTGATAAAGTCGCGAATGCCATAAAGATGGTAAAACGACTATAATCGAAACAAAAAAACCACACAATGAGAGTAAACGGTTGTTTTAAATTTAAAAAAAACATACAAACTGATAACAGTCAAAATCCACAAGACTTGGCATTTCTGGATCGATAGGTCTGAGCCAAAAGAGAGATAAAAAAAACTGTGATTGTGATAAGATCAAAGTTGAGAAAAAAATAAATGGGTCTACCGACGGATTCGACAATTTTAACCAGAAAGGAATATTTAAAGTTTCCAAGACAAACAAAATATTTTCAATAATTTACATGTAAATTTTGATCAATTTGGTTCGACTGTAGGCTGATGGTATACCAGTCAAATGTAGGTAATCCGCATTTGATACGGAGTGAGGTAGATAGTTTTAAGTTACATTTACATGGGCATTCATTATCCGCATGTTATGTTATCCGGGTGACGATGCCACGAGGCGAAGTACTTACTAATCAATTTCCGGTGCTGCTGCTCTTGGTCATTGGCACCTCATTTGTATGAGAGAAAAGTGAAAGAAAAAAGACAGAAAAGTTCTTCCTTCGCAGATAGTTGGCACCTCATACATGCATACACAACACATATGCTAAGAGGGGGAAGAATAATTGAGTGTTTATTGCCCTTGAATTGTCGTCACGAAACACCACTTTTCCGAAGCTAACCTTTCAGGGTAATGAATGTTTCCACATGTGCCTGTATGCGTGTATGTGTTTGTGTAAAAACTAATTAGCATCTAGGGGGCTTAAGTAGACTTGTTCCGTTTAAGTGATAACTAGGTAGGAGTATAATTCAATTAATGTTATGGTATCTGGCGATCTGATCATGGAATGGATTGTAGGGAAGTCGCTCTGAGGTAATAATCATGACAGTTTATCGTTACCAGTGTTTTATAGAATGGTCTTCAGAACGTTCAAGTTTTTGAAGAAGTACTTTTATCAGAAAGACTGATTAGTGGTGTCGAAATCAAAATATTTTCAAAATTTCAACTGTCTTGAATATTTTTGAAAATTCTTGTGGATGAGAATATATTATTTTGGAAAGAGACCTTATCGCCCTAACTTTTCTTGCAGGTAGCTGATAATCCTCCCTCCAAATTAGCTGCTTGGCAAACACATCATCGTCTAGTTCTTATCCCGAAATGCAATCTGAACAATTTCCGCCCAACCATGGAAAATTGAAAGAAATTTTCCACTTTATTGCAATAGATATACTCCAGCATGAAACAGACAGTGCCATAAATCGCTCAAGCAGCTATCCGATGACGACAGCCGAGCTGCTCCGGGTGAGGAAGAAACATCGCTTTTCCACTTTATTATCATCAAGTGAATTTTTCGTGCTCCACCATTCTGTTTTCCCTCCACCCCGCCTTGAACAAGATCGGAGATACCACGCATTGAGGCGAAAATTTTCCACTTCTTTCCGGAAAGCCCTCCCCTTTCAACCCTCCATAATTTTGCGAGAAAGTATTTCGTTTTTCTTCTTAAAAGAGAGCTGGAAAGGGGGGATGAATGGGAGTGGGGAAACGGTGTGCGCCATTTGGTGCAAATTGAATTAGATTGTATAGTAGGTATCAACCCAGTACTCTTTTTATGGCGTGCGGTCCAGAAGGGTGGAAAAGCTGACTGCTGATAAGCGTTTGAATTTTCTTCCTCGGTCTCTCTCTTCTCGAAGTTTACGGTCTTTTTTTCTCGTTATGCTACTGAATCGTTGCTTTGAAGAGGGTGAAAATTGAGCTAAATTTCAGCGCCATTCAACGAAAGATTGCATGATTGCGATTGGGCTGAAGGGCGGGGGTGTGTGTTTTTCGGGTTCGGAAGATTTTCCAACCAACTTTTAGCAACAACGCCCCTTCGTTTCGAGGGCAATTGTGTTGTGGATTATTCTGAGAATTTACTGGAGGGAAAATAATTTTCCCGTTTCTTGTGAGTGGATTAGTAGATAATGATAAAACGGGATTTAGGCGGTAAAAAGTTATTTGTTTTCAATTATACCCTAAATTTAAAGCAGATTAATGATTATGTCTTTTGAATTGGATGGTTTATTATTCCGAATAAAAGAAAATAAAAAATAATGATAAATGAATAGCAAGTTTAGAACTGGGAAAATTTAAAAAATAACTTTCAGACAGAACAAACAATTGAAAAACTTACAAATATATTTTACAAAAATGACAAAAATGACAAAAATGACAAAAATGACAAAAATGACAAAAATGACAAAAATGACAAAAATGACAAAAATGACAAAAATGACAAAAATGACAAAAATGACAAAAATGACAAAAATGACAAAAATGACAAAAATGACAAAAATGACAAAAATGACAAAAATGACAAAAATGACAAAAATGACAAAAATGACAAAAATGACAAAAATGACAAAAATGACAAAAATGACAAAAATGACAAAAATGACAAAAATGACAAAAATGACAAAAATGACAAAAATGACAAAAATGACAAAAATGACAAAAATGACAAAAATGACAAAAATGACAAAAATGACAAAAATGACAAAAATGACAAAAATGACAAAAATGACAAAAATGACAAAAATGACAAAAATGACAAAAATGACAAAAATGACAAAAATGACAAAAATGACAAAAATGACAAAAATGACAAAAATGACAAAAATGACAAAAATGACAAAAATGACAAAAATGACAAAAATGACAAAAATGACAAAAATGACAAAAATGACAAAAATGACAAAAATGACAAAAATGACAAAAATGACAAAAATGACAAAAATGACAAAAATGACAAAAATGACAAAAATGACAAAAATGACAAAAATGACAAAAATGACAAAAATGACAAAAATGACAAAAATGACAAAAATGACAAAAATGACAAAAATGACAAAAATGACAAAAATGACAAAAATGACAAAAATGACAAAAATGACAAAAATGACAAAAATGACAAAAATGACAAAAATGACAAAAATGACAAAAATGACAAAAATGACAAAAATGACAAAAATGACAAAAATGACAAAAATGACAAAAATGACAAAAATGACAAAAATGACAAAAATGACAAAAATGACAAAAATGACAAAAATGACAAAAATGACAAAAATGACAAAAATGACAAAAATGACAAAAATGACAAAAATGACAAAAATGACAAAAATGACAAAAATGACAAAAATGACAAAAATGACAAAAATGACAAAAATGACAAAAATGACAAAAATGACAAAAATGACAAAAATGACAAAAATGACAAAAATGACAAAAATGACAAAAATGACAAAAATGACAAAAATGACAAAAATGACAAAAATGACAAAAATGACAAAAATGACAAAAATGACAAAAATGACAAAAATGACAAAAATGACAAAAATGACAAAAATGACAAAAATGACAAAAATGACAAAAATGACAAAAATGACAAAAATGACAAAAATGACAAAAATGACAAAAATGACAAAAATGACAAAAATGACAAAAATGACAAAAATGACAAAAATGACAAAAATGACAAAAATGACAAAAATGACAAAAATGACAAAAATGACAAAAATGACAAAAATGACAAAAATGACAAAAATGACAAAAATGACAAAAATGACAAAAATGACAAAAATGACAAAAATGACAAAAATGACAAAAATGACAAAAATGACAAAAATGACAAAAATGACAAAAATGACAAAAATGACAAAAATGACAAAAATGACAAAAATGACAAAAATGACAAAAATGACAAAAATGACAAAAATGACAAAAATGACAAAAATGACAAAAATGACAAAAATGACAAAAATGACAAAAATGACAAAAATGACAAAAATGACAAAAATGACAAAAATGACAAAAATGACAAAAATGACAAAAATGACAAAAATGACAAAAATGACAAAAATGACAAAAATGACAAAAATGACAAAAATGACAAAAATGACAAAAATGACAAAAATGACAAAAATTACAAAAATGACAAAAATGACAAAAATGACAAAAATGACAAAAATGACAAAAATGACAAAAATGACAAAAATGACAAAAATGACAAAAATGACAAAAATGACAAAAATGACAAAAATGACAAAAATGACAAAAATGACAAAAATGACAAAAATGACAAAAATGACAAAAATGACAAAAATGACAAAAATGACAAAAATGACAAAAATGACAAAAATGACAAAAATGACAAAAATGACAAAAATGACAAAAATGACAAAAATGACAAAAATGACAAAAATGACAAAAATGACAAAAATGACAAAAATGACAAAAATGACAAAAATGACAAAAATGACAAAAATGACAAAAATGACAAAAATGACAAAAATGACAAAAATGACAAAAATGACAAAAATGACAAAAATGACAAAAATGACAAAAATGACAAAAATGACAAAAATGACAAAAATGACAAAAATGACAAAAATGACAAAAATGACAAAAATGACAAAAATGACAAAAATGACAAAAATGACAAAAATGACAAAAATGACAAAAATGACAAAAATGACAAAAATGACAAAAATGACAAAAATGACAAAAATGACAAAAATGACGAAAATGACAAAAATGACAAAAATGACAAAAATGACAAAAATGACAAAAATGACAAAAATGACAAAAATGACAAAAATGACAAAAATGACAAAAATGACAAAAATGACAAAAATGACAAAAATGACAAAAATGACAAAAATGACAAAAATGACAAAAATGACAAAAATGACAAAAATGACAAAAATGACAAAAATGACAAAAATGACAAAAATGACAAAAATGACAAAAATGACAAAAATGACAAAAATGACAAAAATGACAAAAATGACAAAAATGACAAAAATGACAAAAATGACAAAAATGACAAAAATGACAAAAATGACAAAAATGACAAAAATGACAAAAATGACAAAAATGACAAAAATGACAAAAATGACAAAAATGACAAAAATGACAAAAATGACAAAAATGACAAAAATGACAAAAATGACAAAAATGACAAAAATGACAAAAATGACAAAAATGACAAAAATGACAAAAATGACAAAAATGACAAAAATGACAAAAATGACAAAAATGAAAAAAATGACAAAAATGACAAAAATGACAAAAATGACAAAAATGACAAAAATGACAAAAATGACAAAAATGACAAAAATGACAAAAATGACAAAAATGACAAAAATGACAAAAATGACAAAAATGACAAAAATGACAAAAATGACAAAAATGACAAAAATGACAAAAATGACAAAAATGACAAAAATGACAAAAATGACAAAAATGACAAAAATGACAAAAATGACAAAAATGACAAAAATGACAAAAATGACAAAAATGACAAAAATGACAAAAATGACAAAAATGACAAAAATGACAAAAATGACAAAAATGACAAAAATGACAAAAATGACAAAAATGACAAAAATGACAAAAATGACAAAAATGACAAAAATGACAAAAATGACAAAAATGACAAAAATGACAAAAATGACAAAAATGACAAAAATGACAAAAATGACAAAAATGACAAAAATGACAAAAATGACAAAAATGACAAAAATGACAAAAATGACAAAAATGACAAAAATGACAAAAATGACAAAAATGACAAAAATGACAAAAATGACAAAAATGACAAAAATGACAAAAATGACAAAAATGACAAAAATGACAAAAATGACAAAAATGACAAAAATGACAAAAATGACAAAAATGACAAAAATGACAAAAATGACAAAAATGACAAAAATGACAAAAATGACAAAAATGACAAAAATGACAAAAATGACAAAAATGACAAAAATGACAAAAATGACAAAAATGACAAAAATGACAAAAATGACAAAAATGACAAAAATGACAAAAATGACAAAAATGACAAAAATGACAAAAATGACAAAAATGACAAAAATGACAAAAAAGACAAAAAAGACAAAAATGACAAAAATGACAAAAATGACAAAAATGACAAAAATGACAAAAATGACAAAAATGACAAAAATGACAAAAATGACAAAAATGACAAAAATGACAAAAATGACAAAAATGACAAAAATGACAAAAATGACAAAAATGACAAAAAATGACAATAAAGATAAAAAAATACCTACGAAAAATTAAAAACGTTTACAAAAAATTTCAAAATTTTACAAATAAATTAAAAAAGAATACATACAGTAAGCGAAATAAGAATAGCACCACTATGTGTTTTGCTTGTTAAAATATGAATGTTTGAAAATCACCAAAATTTTCTTCTATAAATTGTTTTGAATTGTTTTACGGATAAAACAAGCATAAGTTTACTTTTTTCGGACGTTGCAATTGGCGTTGAGGACCAAAACTATGGAAAAAGGGTGCGAAATAAGAATAGAACCACTTGTGTTTGTTCAACGAAAACAATATTATTTCTAAAAATTTACTGTGTAAAAGTGAATAATAATACTTCTACGAATTATTTGAATAGTTTACTGCATTTTAAGGAGTTTTCTAGAATTACAAAGATTT
This sequence comes from Uranotaenia lowii, assembly GCF_029784155.1. NCBI lineage: Eukaryota > Metazoa > Arthropoda > Insecta > Diptera > Culicidae > Uranotaenia > Uranotaenia lowii. Next base: position 17,984,859 of record NC_073692.1, read on the forward strand.
TCGGAGGTTTTAAAGTGGTGTTTTAAGAGATGCTCTTCTAGAACTAAGGAATTTGATATTTGAGCTGTAATTCTTTACCAAACTATTTACTTTCTTCATTAAAATAACGTGAAATGATGAATCAAACTTTTTTTTGTAGAGAAATGAATCCAACTTAGATGAAATTTCAGGGACTAGATAAGGGAAAATTGATGTTGAAAAACATGCGAAAAAAATTTCGCCTTGTCTCCCGGTGAGACTTGAACCCACATCTTGCGCCTCTCCGGGGCCCATGTATTAACATTCTACTACAGGAGACCAACCTGGCGTATGAATATTATACTGGTTGAGTGTCGATGTCTATCGGAATGAAGGGAATAGTTCTCCCATGTAATCATAATCATTTTTCTTGGTCTATTTCTATTCCCATCTTTTCATCTTACGGTAGTTGGACTCAAATTTGGATATTTTAGGCACGGCAAGATTTGCATTGCCTTCTCATATACTGCACGGGTTGTCAGTTATGATGAGAAATGATGCGTTTGCTCATCATAACTGACAACCCGTGCAGTATATGAGAAGGCAATGCAAATCTTGCCGTGCCTAAAATATCCAAATTTGAGTCCAACTACCGTAAGATGAAAAGATGGGAATAGAAATAGACCAAGAAAAATGATTATGATTACATGGGAATTTCATCTAAGTTGGATTCATTTCTCTACAAAAAAAAAAAAAAAAAAAAAAAAAAAAAAAAAAAAAAAAAAAAAAAAAAAAAAAAAAAAAAAAAAAAAGTTTCGCTGACTGAATGTTTGAGTCAAGACCCATCTTTGGGTCACAGTTTAAAAAAGATGAATCAAACATTTTTGGTTTATTTTAAATCGGAAAAAACAGGTTGGTATTCATAAACTTAAATTTTTTTCAATAAATATCACTTTTTTCCAGTTTCAAGTCATAGATGGCAGCACTATCTTGCCGTTAATACCAAATTAAGTCTCAATATTGATTTTTTAGGTTTATTTAGGCCCATATCATCATTTCGACGTAGTTTTCCAACACAGTTTTGTTGGAGTTCAAGCTGCAGAAATCTTTTCCGGATTTGCAAAAAAAACACCAGCACAAGAATATAACACCGCCAAAATTCCTGCTCATCTCAACTTCCAATTCAATTTCAAATCATACCAATAATACTGCTAGTTATCTGGTTCATCAAGCTCCACCGGAAAGTACAAAATTATTCTGATTATCGGTCCAAGAAATTCACTTTTATGGGTTCATGATGATATTCTTATTTTTTGATATTGTGATCTTAGAATTTCCAAGGTGGTCACACGGTACCAAGTACTTATTTCTTGACCAAAATCATACAGCACACCTGAATTAATCCCAGATATTCGAAAATCGGCATCAATTTGGTTTAATTGCAAGATTGTGCTGCCATCTATGACTTGAAACTAGAGAAATAGCGTTTTACCATTTCAAAACATTAGTGTTTTTGAATTTGAAGCCTGTTTTTTTTATTCAAATTCATCATCAAATCTATGTTTTGTCAATTTGCATCATACTTATGAATGATAATGAAGAAATAAAGCGGTTTGATAAAGCATTTTAGCTAAAGTATCGAATTCCTAAACGCTCGAGGAGCATCTCTTGAAACCCCCTTTTAAAACCTTTGAAAATCTTTGAAATTGTAGAAAACTCCTTAAAATAAATCGAAATTATCTATTCAGATAATTCGTAGATGCATTATTATTCACTTTTACACAGTAAATTTTTAGAAATAATCTTGTTTTTGTTGAAAAAACACAAGTGGTTCTATTCTTATTTCGCACCCTTTTTCCATAGTTTTGGTCCTCAACGCCAATTGCAACGTCCGAAAAAAGTAAACTTATGCTTGTTTTATCCGTTAAACAATTCAAAACAATTTATAGAACAAAGTTTTGGTGATTTTCAATCATTCATATTTTAACAAGCAAAACACATGGTGGTGCTATTCTTATTTCGCTCACTGTATTAGCTAAATCAGTAATCCGAGCTAACGGTCGTAAATTCCATCCTTGGAATCAAACGAGCTTTTTTGATATGTTTTTTATTTTCAGTTGAATCAATAGGACCTCAAATTTTCAAATAAGAATCAAATAGACTTTTTCATTGAAATGCTCAGTCTCAAACTTACCACGCAATTTGATCAATCGGAAGTCCAACTGTACTAATATGAACAATTATCCACTTGCATGTCCTCAGCATGCGAACAGTAATTGACGATAATTAAATGTTAATATTTTTTATGCTGCTGCTGCTGCTGCTGCTTCGAATCACTTGTAGAGAAAACTTGTTTGAACTGTTGAGAAATAGAGTCAAGTTAAAAAAAAAATTGTTGAAAACAATTTCACGTGAATAACAGACGAGGGGGGGGGGGGGCTTTTGGTATGGAAGGATGGGAAGTGGATAATGTTGTAAAAGAAGGTATCACACACAATTTACAACATGGTTTATCCCCTCTCGCTACTCCTTTTTGTTTGCTTTCGATGATCAACGCTCCGAGTTGACTGAGCTTAACAAACACAATCTCTTAATCGACGAATGTTGCTTGCGCTAACTGGCAATTCAAGTTTGCGCTGAACAGTCCGAACCATCAACCGGATAATGACTCGTCAACAGATCCGAACCGGTGATCCTCTTCAGCCTTCATCCTTCCACCTTCTGCAAACCTCAGATCGAGGTTGTTTTCATTCGGAAGCAGATCTTTGGGACGATGAAATATGCTGTTGTCTGTAGCTTGCATTCCAATTGAGTTTCAGAGTTGTTATTCATAAATGAATCTTTTCATAAATATTTAGGAAACATTCTGAAAATTTACATTTTTTTTACGTAGACGGTTGTATTTAAAATATTTGCCATGAACTTGAAGTTAAAAGTTTGAATTTCTGTCACACCCTCTTACTTTAAATCATTCTTTATGAACTGATACTGCGTTAACAAAACTCCAGTGACCACAAACCGTCTCATAAAACCACAAAGATTACACCCCATCAAAAAGTGGCACTGCTGGCGCGCACGATCACTGGAAATAGGCTTAAAAAAGGCTCCATAAACCGAGAGCTTTGAATTCCTTTCCAACGCCCACGCGAGAGGGCAATGGGAAGAAAAGGCAGCCAGACACTTACGTATCAGTCCGTCAACTATTTTATTGTTTTTATCCCGCGGTGGCGGCGAACGAAGAAACCCTTCAGATACGATTTCCCAGCTTCCATCTGGGACGATCCATGTCCAAAACGCCGCCACCCCGACACACTTAGGGAAATAATGTCCACTTCCAAAGGCGCAGGGGTTCGTCGCTTTTATCTTGTCTGGAAGCGGTTGGTTTTATGCTCCCTACTTAATGGCGGGATAGATGATGTCCCCGGTCACCGGTCTCTAAGTGCCCGAAGTCCGACGCGGATCCTTCGTTCGTCGACACCTTTTTTGTTCACCGATTATCACCTAGCTGCCTAGCTAGACGACAAACATAGCGGTTGAATCCGGGAGACCGTCAGAGTGCTTCCGAGGATGAGATAAGATAGGTAGCCGTCGCTGCATACACCTACCTAGGTTTACAATTGAAAAAAGGGAAAGAATGTTAGAGCTTAAGAAAAAAACAACATTTAGAGGTTTGCTAATATTCTCTTGATATTGTTTAGACAAAAATTATGGAATTTTATGTAACAGTTACAGTTCGCCTTTTTGGACATTCTGAAGTCGTACAACGACAAATTTTTGACGCACTTGACTTTGTATCGATGAACAAGATCGTCAACTTCACTCTAGAAGTGCAAACCGGACGATGACCATCGACGCTTGTGGGCGAAAAGATTTCAAGCGAGATTTTTGTTGCTAAACGAAATAATTAGTTGGCTAACTTCCCGGAGCAATGAAATTACCTACATTGAGCGAGTTTTACAAGAATTTAACTCGGTGACCTTTAGCGAATGGATTTATACAGCATCGGAGAAAATGCTTGCTTGGTCTCTAAGGAGCACAGACCGAAGAGTCGCATTAGATTCAGGAGCCACTGAGGAGAGTCAGGCTTTTGTGAATACTCACATTGAACTGTATGGTCTTAGCGAAGAGGAACATCGCTCTTATCGGCCAGGTAGCGGCACATCGACATTCGGCAACAAGGATCCTTGCGCAACTCTAGCGAAATGCACGCGATTCGAGGAGCTCTCTTATGACCGATGATGGGCGACAATATGGCTAGAATGTGTTCAAAGTTCACACAGCAACATAGAGAAGGGTGTCACTCCAAGATGTCCGGTGTCAAATGATGCGCCTTCATCAACCACCCCTAGCTGCACGAAGAGCTCAACACAGAGTCGCAGGTGATTCAGGCTTCTGCTCTTGCGCCTCGCTATGAGCGGTCCTGCTACATTTTTCTGTCGGTGTTAAGCGCTATTTTCTTCCGTTAGGTTCCAGTCGTGGGTCTAACAGTTTCCAGTGCTAGGTACGCCTTCTCAGATGATGGATCCTCGGTGACGCATATGGACCAAGATTTTGCGGATGAACTCAACCTGACTATGGAGAAGCTCGTCCTTCGAGTCTCAAGTGGACTGGCGGCACACAGCGGAAACGGAAGCGGAGTGCAATTTTCGGTTCAAACTTTCCCCGTCAAACAATTTCATAATGCTTGTGAAAAAAAAGACGAGAAGGCAAACCTGGTCAACCGATAGCAGTTAAAACCGGCTTAAGATGTGAAATGAAAGCAATCTTATCACTTTAACATTAGTGTGTTAAACTTGAGTCTAAACTTGTCACAAACCTACTTTTATATTTTAACGTGTAATAATAAAGAGCTTTTTTTTACTTTCCTTTTGTACGTTCAACCGACCTGACGTGTTTTTATTTCGCTCTCTTCGATATCGCCTTCTCAAGATGGACGATCTACGATGGAGCAACCACAGGTGAGTCGCATGGCTAAGGTTGCCAGATTTTTTTCCACTCCCATCCGGGCCTAGCAATTCCGGGCATTTTTTCAAAAAAAACCTGGCAAAATCCGGGCATGGATTTCAATTTTTCAAATCCAAAAACCGGGCAAAAACCGGGCAAAATTTTGGTGTTAATATATATAAAAGCAAAGAAAAAATGCGAAAAAAAATTAAATTAATATTTTATTAATGTAATTGCAGACTTCCAAAAACTTTTTGGAACACTTAAATATTTAAAAGTTTATAAAAGTAAATCAGCGAAATGATTTGAAACAACCGTTGAAAATTTCCAAACCGTTAATCGATTTTGCTGAAACTTACTCAAAAACTTTGATTTTTTTTTTGGTTTCTTTATGAAAATTGTGAAAAAATCCGGGCAATATCCGGACTTTTTTCATGATATCCGGGCAACCGGGCCGGACCGGACTTTCTCGAAATTTTTCATCTAATATCCGGGCAAACCCGGATAAAACCGGGCAATCTGGCAAGCTTACGCATGGCACACTACTTCTGTCACATTTCCTTGAACGTGTCCTGCAATGAAAGTGAATCGATGGTACTCACCTGAGGATGAGAGGACGCCAACGCCGCTCACGCGGATGACTATTAGGATCACCGATTTGCAACAGCTTCCGCTGCCCATTCAGTCCAACTAATCGCTCCACCAGGCTGGAAAAAAAACCCGAATCTCACCTCGTCACTCCTCCGTTACGCTAATGCCGTATAAAGCAACAGCAACTCGATGCAGCCACTATGTTGCTTCTCAACTTCCTCAACAAATATGGGGCCTAACTCGATACAGATTTTTAATTGGAATGCTTGTTTCCTCCGGAACAAAAACATCGAACTTGCCAACTTCCTGGAAAGTCGTAATATTGGCATTGCTATCCTGACAGAAACACATTCTTCGGGTAGATAAATAAAGTCTGTTTCACATAGAATCTGGTCGCATCTTTTCATTTACTGCAGCTCCCCTAGTTGTCACATTGCGAACCTATTGACAGTGTTTTGATCCGGATGGTTTGTTTACTTAGTGGTAAAAATTTCATCAAGATTGAAGCAGTCAGTCAAAAGTTATCGACGATGGAACGCGAAAGGCGAGAGAAAATTCTGCAATTACGTAGAGAAACCGACGTTACGTTACCAGGAGACCCTTACGGTGGATCGAGCAAAACAAACCAGGCGTAAAAGTGGAACATATGGCCGGAAGCTGCGAGCAAAGGTAATTCGATCAGTTCACAATAATTCTGGAATCTCCTTGCGTGGTTTGGCGAAAAAGTTCAAGACGAACCACAGTACTGCTCGACGAATTTGTTTGCGAGAAAGCTTGCGGTAGTATCATGCAAGCAAACACCCCAACAGGACGCTGAAACAAAAACTGATTGCCAAAACCAGGGCAAGGAAGTTGTACGAGAAAGTGTTGACCAAGTACAACGGATGCATTTTGATGGACGACGAAACTTACGTCAAAATGGATTTTGGACAAATACCCGGTAACAAAGGGATCAACAAGGGATCTGTAGTTGTGGGAAGAAGACTAAGATTTTCATCACTGGGGACACAATGAATGGAAATGTTTACAAAGAAGAATGTCTCCAGAAGAGGGTTTTGCCATTCATTCGGTCCCAAAAAGGTGGAGTTCTGGCCGGACCTGGCAAGCTGCCACTACAGCCGGGATGTCGTTAAGTGGTATAAGGAGAACAAGATCGATATTGTTTAAAAAAGTATAAATCCACCAAACTGTCCAGATTTTCGTCCCATCGAGAAATATTGGGCAATAGGTAAGGGCAAACTGAAGAAATGTGGCAGAACCATGAAAAACCCCGCTCAAATGGAAAAGTGGTGGAACAAGATGGTGAATGAGGTTACCAGCAGTACTGTGCAGAAAATGATGGGTGGTATCACAAAAAAGTTCGAAAATTCATCCAAAAATCTGACGAATGATTTTTATGTATTTTTTTTTCCTTAAAGTTCAATAAAAACCCTACAAAATGACATTTTTACTTTTGTTGTACGTTATTTTTTTTGCGGAGTAATGATCTATTTTATCCGACCAGATTCTATGTGAAACAGACTTTACAGAGTGTTGAAGCGGTTCTAGAAGCGGTTGACGTTGGACCACGGCAAAGGAGCTGGAAGAAAACTGGGACCGGAGAACAAAAAGATGGAGGGAAAGGTGATGCGGATGATTCAAGCAAATCCCAACGTCTCTGGCCGTGATTTGGTTGAAAAGATTGGCATGTTGCAAAGCTACGTCCAGAATGCAAAGAAGAGAGCTGGACTACATATGTACATACAAGGTACAGAACTTCCCAAACCGCAATGAGCGGCAGCAATCGACGGCTAAAACTCGGGCACGGAAGCTCTACGAGAAGACGCTGACAAAATATGGCTGCTGTGTGATGGCGACGAAACGTATATAAAAGCCGATTTTAAGCAAATTTCGGGGTTGGAGTTTTTCACCGGCAAGAGCAAGTTTGATGTGAATGACAAATTTAAGAAGAAGTAAATGTCGAAGTTCGTCTACAAAAATCTCGTTTGGCAGGCCATCGGCTCTTGCGGACTGAGGAGTGAGCCTTTCGTGACAAAGGGTACAGTAAATGGCAGATCTACAAATCTGAGTGCCTCGAGAAGCGCCTTTTTCCGTTCTTGCAGCAGCACGACGACGCTCCGCTATTTTGGCTAGATTTGGCATCATGTCACTATACTTAAAGTGTACTGGAGCGGTATGAGGCTAATTCTGTCCTTTTTGTTCCAAAGGACATGAACCCGCTAAACTGTCCGGAACTGCATCCGGTGGAGCAGTACTGGGCAATAATGAAGCGAGAACTTCGGAAGAGCAAAACAACAGTCGAAGACGAGAAGGACATGTTGAGAAAATGAAGCAAAAAACTGAGAAACTGGTACCGGACGACACTGTAAAGACTTCGATGGAGGGCATCAAGCGAAATGCGTTCAATTTTACAATCAAGGCTTCGTCGATTAATTTTTTATTTTTTTTATTTTTGAAGTAAATATATGTATAAAACTTCCCTAAAATTTTGGTTTGAATCGAAACATTATGAGAAAATTGGCATGAAATTTTCGGTGTCGCAATAATTTCGTGTTTGCCTTTATAATCAAGAAAAGAACTAATTTTACATCAATTGAAATTTAAATAACACACACACTAGCAAAAACCTTGACTTTCATGAAAGATGACGATCCATAAAGTTTATAAAACCTGTGGGTATCAAGAGTCCATCTAATTTGACATCCTTTATAACAGAAGCGACATAATCTATCAGGAAAACATGTTATTTTACATTGCTTCTCGTATAAAATCAAGACATTAAAGATTTATAATCACGAAAACGTTTAGTCTCAAAGTCGTCATTGATTCAGTGAAGAATTTATAATTTAAGTGGTGACCTGCTGAACTGTATTTCCTAATTTAACTAAACTATGTTAACACGTCAAACAGCGCACAAACATACTAAAACAATCAACTAACGTCGGTCAATTAATCATGATATTTAGAAAAAAGGGCAGTATAGCAATCAAATATGTTAAACAAACAACTTTACGTTGAACTGAAAAGATTTTAACTGTCGTGAATATCGAAAAGTTATTCCAAATGACATGCTGTACATTTAAAATGAAGAAACAAATCTTTCCAGTGCATGAAAATCAAAACAACAACTTGAATTTGTGTTTTGTTTTCATTCTTTCGTTTTCCGCAAAATCGTCGGAAATCCGTTCGATAGATCAATCACTGATGAACTGATATAACACTGCACCACAATTCCATCAACTGTAGGTTCATGTCTTAACTGCTTGGTTGGTGATTGATACTACACTGGTAGTAATGGCGCTTGCATTCAAAAATTACTCCACGTGTTCTAATGACACGTAGAAAAATATATAAAAAGTTCATTTTCTACCAAGCATTTTCAGCCTGCTTCAATGTTTTTGCGTGCAAAAATATACGTTGCTATGGTGTTCAATTTGTGTTTTGTTTTCTTTCGAATGAAAAAAGGGCTCGATGGTTGGAATGAAGCTGGAATGGAATGGAATGAGCTTTAAATTTGAGGAACAAAATTCGAAACATAGCTACATATGAAAATCAACTCATCATATTTAAAAGAAATATTCCAATAATTGGGGATTTAAAAATTTAAAAAAGAATTTCATAATTGAATTAAAATTGAAAGTTTTTTTTTTATTTTTTTTGAGAAAATGTATAATATTCAAAGATTTGAAGATTGTCAAAGCGAAAATGTTCTTAATCTTTTTGAGAAAGAGGATTCGCAGTTCTTAAAAAAAAGGATCTCTTGTTGGACGATTTAAGCTAGGCAATTTTCTAAGAGAAAATTCTCTTTAGATCATCTGAATTTTCTTCAATTTTCCCGATTGGTTGAAATTTTCAAAAGTTCAAAACACTGTTCTTCAATAAGAATGGAATTCATCCGACACATTGAAAGTAAAATTTTAACTAACTAAGAAACATAATTCTTCATTAAATATATTTACGAATTATTAATTGAAAATTAAATGATTATTATCGATCGAAATTTAGTTATTAGTATCATCACATGATCGGGAAACAAAGTTTCGGGTATGATGTTGGCGCCAGGGTCTCTGGGCGATCAATAATTTTCTCCTTCGCAGGGGGAGTTATATCAGCTTATCAGTGGATAAATGGTGAAAAAATCAACTGAAAAGACGGTGAAAAGACATAGATTCGAACGAGAGCCGCAGCAGTGCAGGAGGTTGGTTCCCTAAAAATTTCAGACTGTTCCAAACTTGGTTGAGGTCGATATTGCTTATCCAAACGCCATGAAACTAGCACTGGATTTGACAACGACAATCTACTGCACTATTCTATCAAACAGTTAAATACGATTTGAACGCTGTTGTTGATATAATTTTATTAAAAATTCAAATTAAAAGTGGCCTTATTTTATCTTTCTATTGACTTTTTCTCGAATATTTAATGCTTAGATTTTGCTTAGGAGTAGGCTGTGACAGTTTATGACGGGTGCATTTTTCGGCTGCAAATTTTTACTCCAGAAAATGAAATTATTTTTAAAGAATTTAGATTTGCGCTAAGTCATTATGAGAAGTCGTGAGTTTTTGAATCAAGTGAAATGGAAAAAAACAGTGCAAATTTACTAAGAGACTAGCGCAACGACTTCCAGACTGGCCCAGGATCATCTTCCTCCGTGAAAGACGGTAAACTTCAAAGGACTCATTGAGATAAGTGTTATTCTTTATTATAATTTTTCTTCAGTTTACAACGGATAAGTTGCTAATTAAGCTATTGATTGAGATGAGTTTCTAGAGAAGGTGACAACAATAATTTTCTTCTATGCGAAATATTCCATCTTTGATACTAGTGTCATCAAAAATTGCGTACTTATTTCATTCGTACAGGTGTAAATATTTAGGGACTTTTTGGTTAGCCCCTTGTAAAGATTTAATTTCGAAGATTTTTGATCCTGAACGATAACATTTTCTACAACCATGTATTTCGGGTTTTACGGTTAATGGTGGATGTGAGAAGTTGATCAAGCTAAGCTAAGCTAAGTAGGTAATGCATAGATTTAGCTTAGATTTGTCTGGCTATATTCCAGTTTTTAGATGGGGAAATTTGAAATCAAACTCATGCTTTTGCCAGTTTTTTTTTCTGAAAAATGCCCCGAAAAACTTTGGAATGCTTAAGGCCAGTGTAAACTGTGTACAAAGTTGGCCAGTAAGGCCAGTGTAAACTGTGTACAAAGTTGGTATTATTTGACGTAAATCTTCTCCATCTTCAATCATTTTTTTTTTCAGATTTAGTTGGCACGCACCATGAATAGTCTATCTGATGATGTTGCAAAATAACTGTTAAAAATAATAGATGCTAGTGCTAGAGCAACACCTTTGTCCAACTAATAGGAATTTTTCGATTAAAAAAATACTTTCGAAATCTCGAATTTCAATAATTCCCTAACAATAATTCCTTCTTTGAGAGCCTGGGTGAATTTAACATCATGAAAGTTAAATTCCGCAAAACAAATAATTAAATTAGATCTTATTTGTTCGGCATCGGCAGCTCTAATCAATCTTCCCGATTCGTTGTACACCCAATGGTTTAATTTATGGCAACATTCAATTTCCACGAAACTTGCACAGGCAAAATCAGTTGTTGATGGTGATCAAGAACGAATGCCTCGCGAATCTTCGTGCTCACTTCCCACAACATGCTGCCAGCTTCAAACGACCGGTCAGCAGCAGCCGTCACCTGAACTTACTCACCTGAATGTGTCCTCCCGGAAACGAAGAAACTCGGGAGGAAGGAAGAGGAAAAAAAGGCAACCGAAAAAAACGAGGTGCTTCTGCTCCTGATGAAGCTCAAATTATTTAAACGTTATAAAGTACCCTGAACGAGAGGCCGCGTTCCTGGACCCGATATCACGTCATAAAAAAAAAGAACGAAGAAACACCACCAACAAGTAGATGGTAGAAGCCGAAATGTTTCCCCAAAGAGGCTTCTCCATAGCCACGATGCCAGGAACGCCGGCCGCCAGTCGAATCGAAGGAAAGGACCACACACGTCGAATTCCCATCGCAAAAGCCGAGAACGAACCGTGCCGAGCGGCGCGTTGTAATCTTAACAACATGCATACCACCACACCGATCCTACCGGTGATCCTCTGCCCTGCCTCTGATCCTCCGTCCTACCATTCTTCCCAAGCTTCGAAAGCATCAGGCAGGCAGGAGGTCTGCGCCACGATCATCATCGCGTTAAAACACGAAACGTGCTTTTCTCGATTCCCCTCGGACTTCTTCGGATTGTGGAACCGAGGACAGGAAAGAGCCGAGACCGGAGAATCCAGAAAAAGAAACACATACCCTGAACAAGAAAGCGACCGCGGCGCGTGAAGACGAATGAGGTAGAACAGGCACATTATATCTAAATAGCCCCTGGAAGCCCCTGATGAAGGGTCCCAGAACAAAAACAACAGCAAATGCAACAGCAGCAAGAAAAAGTACAACAAAAATGACAAAAAAAGCAAAAGCGACAGGACAGAAAAAATGGAGAAATGAAAAAGTAAAAAGAATGTTAAAATTTGGACAATTTTCAAATTTGATAATTTTGACAATTTTGACAATTTTGACAATTTTGACAATTTTGACAATTTTGACAATTTTGACAATTTTGACAATTTTGACAATTTTGACAATTTTGACAATTTTGACAATTTTGACAATTTTGACAATTTTGACAATTTTGACAATTTTGACAATTTTGACAATTTTGACAATTTTGACAATTTTGACAATTTTGACAATTTTGACAATTTTGACAATTTTGACAATTTTGACAATTTTGACAATTTTGACAATTTTGACAATTTTGACAATTTTGACAATTTTGACAATTTTGACAATTTTGACAATTTTGACAATTTTGACAATTTTGACAATTTTGACAATTTTGACAATTTTGACAATTTTGACAATTTTGACAATTTTGACAATTTTGACAATTTTGACAATTTTGACAATTTTGACAATTTTGACAATTTTGACAATTTTGACAATTTTGACAATTTTGACAATTTTGACAATTTTGACAATTTTGACAATTTTGACAATTTTGACAATTTTGACAATTTTGACAATTTTGGCAATTTTGGCAATTTTGATAATTTTGACAATTTTGACAATTTTGACAATTTTGACAATTTTGACAATTTTGACAATTTTGACAATTTTGACAATTTTGACAATTTTGACAATTTTGACAATTTTGACAATTTTGACAATTTTGACAATTTTGACAATTTTGACAATTTTGACAATTTTGACAATTTTGACAATTTTGACAATTTTGACAATTTTGACAATTTTGACAATTTTGACAATTTTGACAATTTTGACAATTTTGACAATTTTGACAATTTTGACAATTTTGACAATTTTGACAATTTTGACAATTTTGACAATTTTGACAATTTTGACAATTTTGACAATTTTGACAATTTTGACAATTTTGACAATTTTGACAATTTTGACAATTTTGACAATTTTGACAATTTTGACAATTTTGACCATTTTGACAATTTTGACAATTTTGACAATTTTGACAATTTTGACAATTTTGACAATTTTGACAATTTTGACAATTTTGACAATTTTGACAATTTTGACAATTTTGACAATTTTGACAATTTTGACAATTTTGACAATTTTGACAATTTTGACAACTTTGACAATTTTGACAATTTTGACAATTTTGACAATTTTGACAATTTTGACAACTTTGACAATTTTGACAATTTTGACAATTTTGACAATTTTGACAATTTTGACAATTTTGACAATTTTGACAATTTTGACAATTTTGACAATTTTGACAATTTTGACAATTTTGACAATTTTGACAATTTTGACAATTTTGACAATTTTGACAATTTTGACAATTTTGACAATTTTGACAATTTTGACAATTTTGACAATTTTGACAATTTTGACAATTTTGACAATTTTGACAATTTTGACAATTTTGACAATTTTGACAATTTTGACAATTTTGGCAATTTTGACAATTTTGACAATTTTGACAATTTTGACAATTTTGACAATTTTGACAATTTTGACAATTTTGACAATTTTGACAATTTTGACAATTTTGACAATTTTGACAATTTTGACAATTTTGACTGTTTTGACAATTTTGACAATTCTGATAATTTTGACAATTTTGACTATTTTGACAATTTTGACAATTTTGACAATTTTGACAATTTTGACAATTTTGACAATTTTGACAATTTTGACAATTTTGACAATTTTGACAATTTTGACAATTTTGACAATTTTGACAATTTTGACAATTTTGACAATTTTGACAATTTTGACAATTTTGACAATTTTGACAATTTTGACAATTTTGACAATTTTGACAATTTTGACAATTTTGACAATTTTGACAATTTTGACAATTTTGACAATTTTGACAATTTTGACAATTTTGACAATTTTGACAATTTTGACAATTTTGACAATTTTGACAATTTTGACAATTTTGACAATTTTGACAATTTTGACAATTTTGACTGTTTTGACAATTTTGACAATTCTGATAATTTTGACAATTTTGACAATTTTGACAATTTTGACAATTTTGACAATTTTGACAATTTTGACAATTTTGACAATTTTGACAATTTTGACAATTTTGACAATTTTGACAATTTTGACAATTTTGACAATTTTGACAATTTTGACAATTTTGACAATTTTGACAATTTTGACAATTTTGACAATTTTGACAATTTTGACAATTTTGACAATTTTGACAATTTTGACAATTTTGACAATTTTGACAATTTTGACAATTTTGACAATTTTGACAATTTTGACAATTTTGACAATTTTGACAATTTTGACAATTTTGACAATTTTGACAATTTTGACAATTTTGACAATTTTGACAATTTTGACAATTTTGACAATTTTGACAATTTTGACAATTTTGACAATTTTGACAATTTTGACAATTTTGACAATTTTGACAATTTTGACAATTTTGACAATTTTGACAATTTTGACAATTTTGACAATTTTGACAATTTTGACAATTTTGACAATTTTGACAATTTTGACAATTTTGACAATTTTGACAATTTTGACAATTTTGACAATTTTGACAATTTTGACAATTTTGACAATTTTGACAATTTTGACAATTTTGACAATTTTGACAATTTTGACAATTTTGACAATTTTGACAATTTTGACAATTTTGACAATTTTGACAATTTTGACAATTTTGACAATTTTGACAATTTTGACAATTTTGACAATTTTGACAATTTTGACAATTTTGACAATTTTGACAATTTTGACAATTTTGACAATTTTGACAATTTTGACAATTTTGACAATTTTGACAATTTTGACAATTTTGACAATTTTGACAATTTTGACAATTTTGACAATTTTGACAATTTTGACAATTTTGACAATTTTGACAATTTTGACAATTTTGACAATTTTGACAATTTTGACAATTTTGACAATTTTGACAATTTTGACAATTTTGACAATTTTGACAATTTTGACAATTTTGACAATTTTGACAATTTTGACAATTTTGACAATTTTGACAATTTTGACAATTTTGACAATTTTGACAATTTTGACAATTTTGACAATTTTGACAATTTTGACAATTTTGACAATTTTGACAATTTTGACAATTTTGACAATTTTGACAATTTTGACAATTTGGACAATTTTGACAATATTGACAATTTTGACAATTTTGACAATTTTGACAATTTTGACAATTTTGACAATTTTGACAATTTTGACAATTTTGACAATTTTGACAATTTTGACAATTTTGACAATTTTGACAATTTTGACAATTTTGACAATTTTGACAATTTTGACAATTTTGACAATTTTGACAATTTTGACAATTTTGACAATTTTGACAATTTTGACAATTTTGACAATTTTGACAATTTTGACAATTTTGACAATTTTGACAATTTTGACAATTTTGACAATTTTGACAATTTTGACAATTTTGACAATTTTGACAATTTTGACAATTTTGACAATTTTGACAATTTTGACAATTTTGACAATTTTGACAATTTTGACAATTTTGACAATTTTGACAATTTTGACAATTTTGACAATTTTGACAATTTTGACAATTTTGACAATTTTGACAATTTTGACAATTTTGACAATTTTGACAATTTTGACAATTTTGACAATTTTGACAATTTTGACAATTTTGACAATTTTGACAATTTTGACAATTTTGACAATTTTGACAATTTTGACAATTTTGACAATTTTGACAATTTTGACAATTTTGACAATTTTGACAATTTTGACAATTTTGACAATTTTGACAATTTTGACAATTTTGACAATTTTGACAATTTTGACAATTTTGACAATTTTGACAATTTTGACAATTTTGACAATTTTGACAATTTTGACAATTTTGACAATTTTGACAATTTTGACAATTTTGACAATTTTGACAATTTTGACAATTTTGACAATTTTGACAATTTTGACAATTTTGACAATTTTGACAATTTTGACAATTTTGACAATTTTGACAATTTTGACAATTTTGACAATTTTGACAATTTTGACAATTTTGACAATTTTGACAATTTTGACAATTTTGACAATTTTGACAATTTTGACAATTTTTTTCAGTTGCATGTGAACACCCAAGCGGTGTGGTTCTTTTTTTTCGTTTATCCCGTGCGCGTCTCGCAAAATAGTCGCGAAAGAATGTGTGCCGATGTGGAAATCATTCAAAATGTCGGTCGAGCGTTACCGCAAATTTACTAGAAGAGAAACTGGTAACAAAAACTTGTTGTTAACATAAAATTGATAGTGGAAAGCTTCTACATTTTCGTGTCTTATTTTCGGGACTTCATGTTGTCGAAGAGAATAAGAAATATTTCAAAACAAATAATGAGTTCAGTATTAAAATGGTCGAAAGGTGAAATCAAATAAGTGGGGTCTACTCGAAAAATAGAAAGTGTCTAGTGTGAATATTACGAAATTCGCTTTTTGTAATAAATGTGAAAAAATGGCGGCAACAGTTTCGGCAAAGTGAGATTGTGAAAAATCCATAAAAATTGCTTAACAGTTATGTAGCCTTGTTGCTGCTGGTGTGTGTGTGGAATATGATGCAGGCTATGCGGATTCGGTTCGGCTCTGCTCTCAAATCCTGGATACGAAGAGAGGAAAAATGAAATTCCCTGATGCACTATTGTGGTATCGGTATGGTTGCGCTCAGTTACAGAGAGAGAAGGATGAAAGAAAGGAGTCTATCGTTGGAGCGAACTAATTTGGTGAGATTTTTCCGTGTTTTATATACATATATATCGTATTAAATATTCTAGGACTATGTAGAAAAGTATTAGTGTGGTAATGATAGAGCGGGACTGGCGTTTGAAAGCCAAATTTAAAGTTTCTGTGTATCTCAATTTAACCAATGCACCATTTCGGTTAGTTCAACTAGTTACCACCAGGTTATCATCAACCCAATATTCAATTTCTCTCGTATTTATAGAAAAGATTCCTGGTAGCCACATGGGGAGAGGTGAACTAATATATGCGGTTAATTTATGTGATTCATAAGAACCTGGTAGGAAAGGAAATTAAAACTGAAAATAAAAAAAAAACTGACGTTGCAATTCAGAACTGTTATTTCAGGATTCGAGTAAAGCTAGGTTTTAAATTAATTTCATAAACGGTTAATGTTTATGGTGGTGTCAAAAAATAGAAACATGCATTATTACACAATCCGGGTTTCATCAATTAATCATCGGATTAAACCATTCTTGTTTTATTTTTAAATCAAATGTATTCAGGAAAATCGTTGTGAAGTATTTTACTCTAAATATTTATAGAATCCTTACGCGGATTGTAACGCTGGGGACTCGAATCAATTATAACTCAATATTTTTTCAACCGGAGTGCGATCATAATCATCTTTTTTAAGGGGGGGGTAGGGTCTAACACTTTCAAAAAATCGATTTTTTTTATTTTTTTATTTTCTTATTGTAAAACATTTCAAGAATGTTGTGTCAAATTTTCAAGTCAATTGAAGCCAAACTGTAGAAGTTATAGGCCTTTATCTCCTCCTATCTAATACTGCAAGAAAGCAAGAGCAGAAACTTCAAACGCGTTTTTCTCGAAAGCACATTTTTAAAGTCCGTGGACATCGTCATTTGAAAACTACTTATCCGATTCTTTTCAAATTTGGAACATATTTTCTACATATAAAATACTAGACCCCAACGTTTTTCTTTTTTGATTTTTTTACTTTGGAGAGATTTTAGAGGTGAAAAATGGCGGATTTTTAAGTGAAAAATCGTAGTTTTTACTTCAAACAGCCACAAAAATTTCATAAAAATATTTTTAAATTAAATAAAAACGTTGGGGTCCAGAAAAACATCTATAAAAAATATTTTGCTCTGATTTTTTAACTTCAGATGATTCTGTGCTGAGATACGGTGTCCACCGCAAATCCTGTTTTCTTAAAGGCATCCTCGAAAATGCTCCGTCACCGGCTCATTTTTCAATATTTTTCTACGAAAAAATTACTAAATGTTCTTTTAACAATGCTTTGTATAATGCAAAAAATTTGAATACATTTGTTTGAATGATAGCTCTAGAAAAAATCGTGAAAATGGTGTTTTTTTATACCCGTTAGACCCTACCCCCCCTTAATTTTCAAGTCCACCAACAGGTATATATGATCACCATTTCATAAAGGAATATAAAACTTTCTACATATATTCATATAAACTGACATAACAACAAGTTTTCTTTCAGGTCCGTATCCTTTTTTTAAAGAAAATTATTTACCTTAATAATATGTTAATTCATTAAATGATTTGAGTAATTTTCCTTTCCAGCAGATATTTTATAACTATTGTATATTTTTAGAAGGAATGCATCTGGGGATAACCCAATGAGATTATTGCAAGCGGCACGGGTAGCCGGCCATTGTATGTTTCTGAGGGTTGGATGCCTTCCTTCGACGAACCATCGGACCGTGGAAGCCCTAGAAGAAATTCGAAGGCCAAGCCACACAGCCATAGGCAGGACCTTGCTACCGATGGGGGATCCTTACATACATACATACATACATTTTGACAATTTTGACAATTTTGACAATTTTGACAATTTTGACAATTTTGACAATTTTGACAATTTTGACAATTTTGACAATTTTGACAATTTTGACAATTTTGACAATTTTGACAATTTTGACAATTTTGACAATTTTGACAATTTTGACAATTTTGACAATTTTGACAATTTTGACAATTTTGACAATTTTGACAATTTTGACAATTTTGACAATTTTGACAATTTTGACAATTTTGAAAATATTGAAAATTTTGACAATTTTAAGAATTTTTACAATTTTGACAATTTTGACAATTTTGACAATTTTGACAATTTTGACAATTTTGACAATTTTGACAATTTTGACAATTTTGACAATTTTGACAATTTTGACAATTTTGACAATTTTGACAATTTTGACAATTTTGACAATTTGACAATTTTGACAATTTTGACAATTTTGACAATTTTGACAATTTTGACAATTTTGACAATTTTGACAATTTTGACAATTTTGACAATTTTGACAATTTTGACAATTTTGACAATTTTGACAATTTTGACAATTTTGACTGTTTTAACAATTTTGACAATTTTGACAATTTTGACAATTTTGACAATTTTGACAATTTTGACAATTTTGACAATTTTGACAATTTTGACAATTTTGACAATTTTGACAATTTTGACAATTTTGACAATTTTGACAATTTTGACAATTTTGACAATTTTGACAATTTTGACAATTTTGACAATTTTGACAATTTTGACAATTTTGACAATTTTGACAATTTTGACAATTTTGACAATTTTGACAATTTTGACAATTTTGACAATTTTGACAATTTTGACAATTTTGACAATTTTGACAATTTTGACAATTTTGACAATTTTGACAATTTTGACAATTTTGACAATTTTGACAATTTTGACAATTTTGACAATTTTGACAATTTTGACAATTTTGACAATTTTGACAATTTTGACAATTTTGACAATTTTGACAATTTTGACAATTTTGACAATTTTGACAATTTTGACAATTTTGACAATTTTGACAATTTTGACAATTTTGACAATTTTGACAATTTTGACAATTTTGACAATTTTGACAATTTTGACAATTTTGACAATTTTGACAATTTTGACAATTTTGACAATTTTGACAATTTTGACAATTTTGACAATTTTGACAATTTTGACAATTTTGACAATTTTGACAATTTTGACAATTTTGACAATTTTGACAATTTTGACAATTTTGACAATTTTGACAATTTTGACAATTTTGACAATTTTGACAATTTTGACAATTTTGACAATTTTGACAATTTTGACAATTTTGACAATTTTGACAATTTTGACAATTTTGACAATTTTGACAATTTTGACAATTTTGACAATTTTGACAATTTTGACAATTTTGACAATTTTGACAATTTTGACAATTTTGACAATTTTGACAATTTTGACAATTTTGACAATTTTGACAATTTTGACAATTTGACAATTTGACAATTTTGACAATCTAGACAATTTTGACAATTTCAACAATTTTAACAATTTTGACAATTTGACAATTTTGTTAATTTTGGCAATTTAGACAATTTTCTAGGAAGATCTGGGCAATTGATTTTTGAAAGGGAAAGAAAAAATCCATCGTTTGCCCCCAAACTAACCCGTGACGATTAACTCGTTTCTTTTATAACTCCTTCATGCTTCAAGGAAAATTTTCTGGCCGGGTCGTGCTATTACCGTTGGCTTCAAGATGAAATTGATGATGGTACAGTGTCGAAAAAGCACAGAAATAAATGCAATCATTTTGAAGGCAAAAATAGTTGTCTGCTGATTATTTTGGTACGTGACGAGCTGGAAGGAAAATTGCCGTTCGTGTAATAACATCATCAACAGTTGGGAGAAGGAAAAATCAATAACGCTTCAATTGCCAGCTCATTTGAGAAGCACGTTTAGCGCATTAAAAATCTATGATACTCGCTAGATGAGGATAATAACGAACATAAAATTTTCATAAGCATTTTATCTTTATATTTGTTCAATTGGATTCATTAGCAACCAAAACTTCCAAAAGCACAAGTTAGTTTGAAAAAGGATATCAGACTTTCGGATATGTGGAGATCTTAGGATAAGTTTTTCTGTATAAAACAACTACCCCATAATAAGAAATCATCAATGACAGTTGATGAGTGAATTCGAAAGAGCAAACAATGACACAATACAATTGGCCACACGTCAATCGAAGCGTCTAACCATTATTGTCGACCATCATCGTCGTCAGCTGCGAAGAGGCAAAACGAGACGTAACATAACTCAATGTGTCGAGATTGACTGCACCCTGATAGATTGGGCTCGAATTCAGCCATCGCAACACTAATTGAAGGTTAGTCAAATGGCAGTTGATATCCAGTCCCACAAATAGTTGAGTCAATTTTTAACCTTCGTCGTCGGTACCTTCCTTATTTATGAAGCCCTTAGTTTTTTTCGCTCCAAATTCCAACTTTCTTCACATTCCGACTAACGCAACGCAATAATGGTGGGACCTGCGCCGAAGAATGTTTCCTCCCATCAACCATCAAACTGGGCACCAGAAGACGTGAGGAGGGTCGATCCGGGAGGGAAAAAAAACTAGTCTAAGATGAAAACAAAAAATACCGCCAGGCCGGAAAAGGGACCA
>NC_073692.1:18006649-18137866 GCF_029784155.1 Uranotaenia lowii
GCCTTCGGTTCTGGCCTTTGGGAGGGAGAAACATCGTCAAGCAGATCGTACACCAATGCCACAAATGCTTCCGAGCCAAACCGAAACCGGTTCAGCAATTCATGGGCGATCTTCCGGCATCTAGGGTTACCATCTCTCGTCCATTTTCGAAAACTGGGGTCGACTATTTTGGCCCTATTTACATTCGACCAGGTCCTCGGAGAACAGCTACTAAGGCGTATGTAGCTATTTTTATTTGCCTCTGCACTAAGGCGGTCCATATGGAGTTGGTGTCGGATTTGTCCACCGATCGTTTTTTGTAGGCACTGAGGAGATTCATCGGGCGTCGTTCGTTGTGTTCCGATCTGTATTCCGATAACGGAACCAATTTCGTCGGCGCACGAAACAAGATGCGGGAATTCCTACAGCAGCTGAAATCACAACAACATCGGGATCACATAACCAAGTTTTGTGATTCGGAAGGAATCAATTGGCACTTTAACCCACCTGGTGGTCCACATTTTGGCGGTCTTTGGGAGGCCGCGGTTAGATCGGCCAAACATCATATGCTGCGGGTCATCGGAGACACACCAAAGTCGATCGAGGACATGCAAACACTTCTCGTTCAGATTGAAGCATGTCTGAACTCGAGACCCATCACACCACTTTCTGACGACCCGAACGATCTGGAAGCACTCACCCCGGGACACTTCTTGGTCGGGTCTTCCTTGAGAGCACCACCCGAACCAGATTACGACGAAATTCCTGTAAATCGGCTCAACTTCTGGCAGCAAATTCAGCAGCAACGAAAACAATTCTGGATCCGATGGAAACGCGAGTACTTGTGCCAGCTTCAGGCC
Source organism: Uranotaenia lowii (assembly GCF_029784155.1). NCBI lineage: Eukaryota > Metazoa > Arthropoda > Insecta > Diptera > Culicidae > Uranotaenia > Uranotaenia lowii. The sequence continues at coordinate 18,007,489 of NC_073692.1, forward strand.
CGAGTGAAACGTTGGCGACCATCCACACCGATAGCTGTTGATGAGCTTGTCATCATTTGCGATGACAACAAACAACCGATTCACTGGAGGATGGGACGAATCGTTAAGGTACACCCAGGTGAAGACGGTGTAATACGAGTCGTGACCATCAGGACTGCGAATGGATTATTAACACGGCCAATCGAGAGAGTCTGCATATTACCGAAATTCGAGGAAAAGGGTCAGCAAATACCATCGGAGGAGCCAGAGCCGATTCAACCATAGTCCATCCCGGAAACCATCCCCATCCCGCCCGAAGAGGTTCTCCTTTTTTCTATTTTCAGAAACTGCATTTCTGGGTGGGTGAGGATGTTGGAGAGCGAAGTGGACATATCACCCCGAGGTTCCCATACCACATCTCACATCCGTGAGATATCAACCGATAGCCGCGACGACTGATAAAGCGAAGAATGATAACAACGGAACTGATAAGAGAGCGGAATAATAGCGATCATCTCAACTGGACCCGACGACCTATGACGTCATCTACGTCGATCAACAGCCAGGCCATCGGGATGCTGGTAGTCAACAGAGGAGATGATCAACTAGTTGCGATTGGGCCATCTCCAATCTCGGACGTAGTATTTAGGATCTATGTTGAATGTTTAGATAGTAGTTTGTAATAAATTAAGTCAAATTAAAGAGTTGTGATTTTATGTAAAATATGGTCATTAAATTATTTACGGTAATTAAACGTGTGTTGAGTTTGTTAAATCGCCGTTAACTTATTTCGAGAACAACTCCGAACATTCTGTGGTTGCTGCTAAGTGCTATACAGTGCACAATCTCCACTGCTCAAAATCCCACCCGGTCGATGTTGGTGCCTGCCCCGAACCTGAGCTATCGAAGAACCATCCCAAGGATTCAGGTACCCAACAATTGTCAAAATTGTCAAAATTGTCAAAATTGTCAAAATTGTCAAAATTGTCAAAATTGTCAAAATTGTCAAAATTGTCAAAATTGTCAAAATTGTCAAAATTGTCAAAATTGTCAAAATTGTCAAAATTGTCAAAATTGTCAAAATTGTCAAAATTGTCAAAATTGTCAAAATTGTCAAAATTGTCAAAATTGTCAAAATTGTCAAAATTGTCAAAATTGTCAAAATTGTCAAAATTGTCAAAATAGTCAAAATTGTCAAAATTGTCAAAATTGTCAGTCAAAATTGTCAAAATTGTCAAAACTGTCAAAATTGTCAAAATTGTCAAAATTGTCAAAATTGTCAAAATTGTCAAAATTGTCAAAATTGTCAAAATTGTCAAAATTGTCAAAATTGTCAAAATTGTCAAAATTGTCAAAATTGTCAAAATTGTCAAAATTGTCAAAATTGTCAAAATTGTCAAAATTGTCAAAATTGTCAAAATTGTTAAAATTGTCAAAATTGTCAAAATTGTCAAAATTGTCAAAATTGTCAAAATTGTCAAAATTGTCAAAATTGTCAAAATTGTCAAAATTGTCAAAATTGTCAAAATTGTCAAAATTGTCAAAATTGTCAAAATTGTCAAAATTGTCAAAATTGTCAAAATTGTCAAAATTGTCAAAATTGTCAAAATTGTCAAAATTGTCAAAATTGTCAAAATTGTCAAAATTGTCAAAATTGTAAAAATTATCAAAATTGTCAAAATTGTCAAAATTGTCAAAATTGTCAAAATTGTCAAAATTGTCAAAATTGTCAAAATTGTCAAAATTGTCAAAATTGTCAAAATTGTCAAAATTGTCAAAATTGTCAAAATTGTCAAAATTGTCAAAATTGTCAAAATTGTCAAAATTGTCAAAATTGTCAAAATTGTCAAAATTGTCAAAATTGTCAAAATTGTCAAAATTGTCAAAATTGTCAAAATTGTCAAAATTGTCAAAATTGTCAAAATGGTCAAAATGGTCAAAATTGTCAAAATTGTCAAAATTGTCAAAATTGTCAAAATTGTTAAAATTGTCAAAATTGTCAAAATTGTCAAAATTGTCAAAATTGTCAAAATTGTCAAAATTGTCAAAATTGTCAAAATTGTCAAAATTGTCAAAATTGTCAAAATTGTCAAAATTGTCAAAATTGTCAAAATTGTCAAAATTGTCAAAATTGTCAAAATTGTCAAAATTGTCAAAATTGTCAAAATTGTCAAAATTGTCAAAATTGTCAAAATTGTCAAAATTGTCAAAATTGTCAAAATTGTCAAAATTGTCAAAATTGTCAAAATTTTCAAAATTGTCAAAATTGTCAAAATTGTCAAAATTGTCAAAATTGTCAAAATTGTCAAAATTGTTGTTGGAGAGCGAAGTGGACATATCACCCCGAGGTTCCCATACCACATCTCACATCCGTGAGATATCAACCGATAGCCGCGACGACTGATAAAGCGAAGAATGATAACAACGGAACTGATAAGAGAGCGGAATAATAGCGATCATCTCAACTGGACCCGACGACCTATGACGTCATCTACGTCGATCAACAGCCAGGCCATCGGGATGCTGGTAGTCAACAGAGGAGATGATCAACTAGTTGCGATTGGGCCATCTCCAATCTCGGACGTAGTATTTAGGATCTATGTTGAATGTTTAGATAGTAGTTTGTAATAAATTAAGTCAAATTAAAGAGTTGTGATTTTATGTAAAATATGGTCATTAAATTATTTACGGTAATTAAACGTGTGTTGAGTTTGTTAAATCGCCGTTAACTTATTTCGAGAACAACTCCGAACATTCTGTGGTTGCTGCTAAGTGCTATACAGTGCACAATCTCCACTGCTCAAAATCCCACCCGGTCGATGTTGGTGCCTGCCCCGAACCTGAGCTATCGAAGAACCATCCCAAGGATTCAGGTACCCAACATTTTGGTCCTTCGAGCCGGAAGAGGACCTGACACGGCTCAGGAACATCCGGAATCGCCACCAGATCCATCCTACGTCCCGGTAAATTCAAAAGCGCACAGGGCGCTTTTCATCAACGGTTACAATACCCTATCGCCATTGCACCTGCTGCACGGCGGTATTGTTCATCACTCTCGACGCCATCGTACTGCCGAGTTGGCGTCGCATCATCTCCGTCTGGGCGCCATTCTACTTGAGCGGCGCTATTGTACACAACTTTCGTCGCCATAGCATCTCTGAGTTGGCGTCGCATCATCCACGCCTTGGCGCCATCGCAACTGAAGATGCTATTGTGAAGCCATCACAGGGGACTGAGACAATCGGAGAATCATCGTCAATGATCAAACAAATTTTGAAGCCAATGATTGAATTTGTTATAATTTGTTACAATTTGTTAGAGAGAATTAGAAGGTTTCAGTTAAAATGAGAGAAACCGGTGCTCAGAGAGAGTGAAAATGTGCTAATTGTTGCAAATGTTGCAAATTGTTACGATTTGTTAAGCAGTTGTTGAATTTTGATCATTACCATTCCAAATGCAAAGAATTCTCTCTCCACTGCAATCCCTTGAGCCATCACACTGCTGATTGGGTGCTTCATCATCATCGAGAATTGGAACAATTCTTCATCGGTCGGTTGGAATCTGGTTTTGGATCTTCGATCTGGATACTGAACCTGCGGATTCACCTGTTTTGTAAGGTAATTAAATTATTACACAAGTTCAGTATATGTCCGGTCGAAGCCAACAAGAACGATTCTAACTCCCTATTTCGACATCTCATCCTGCCTTTCGTGCTACTGGAGCACAATCATCATCAACGATCAACTATCCGAAAAACGAGTGACGGTGCCCACCACTGTTCTTCGAAGACTGGCTGCACTAGGGTGCACAATTTTGAGGAAATCCGCTGGTGTGCTGAGACGAAGAGGAGGCGCCATTAAAGGTTTCTCAGGTGAGTGATAAATTAATCACTACACTTAGTATATGTCACCGAAGCTTGCAGAATATACGCACAAAATTAAATTGAAAATAAATCCTCTTCAACTCAATACACACCGCATCCCTGTGTTGCCTGCTGAGGCAACTCTTTCTGGCTGAAGTCTTCATTGCTTTCTGGAAGTTGGTCGCAATAAATAGTCTTCTAGGTAAGCTTTGCAGTATATGCCCAGCCGAAGCTTTATTAGTTTGGTACTACATGGTCATCCCCCCCTTCCTACAACCCTCGCCACACATTTTGCCTGAGTTTGAGCCGACGATTGCCAAGGACGTTCCACGCTGATTTTTTGAGACAGTACGTTGTTTTGCGCCGTTAATAGTTTCGTAGGTAAGCTGCACAGTATATGTCAGCCGAAGTTGAATATTCTGGAGACTACATCATTCCTTTCACCATTTCCCGAAATATCTACGAGCGGAACCGAACGTCGTGCCAATTAATCAGCGAGTAAAAATCGTCGACACAGCGAACTACAATGCCTGCAGCATCGAAGAAGGTTGCCCCAGTGCCTCTCGAGGTGCTCACTACTAAATATAATTTCATTCGATGCAATTTCAACGATATTTGGAGATTTGTGGAGAAGTTTAACGAGGATTGTTCGGCCAGCTCGATCGAAGTTCGGCTCGAAAAACTTGATGGTTTGTGGGAGAGTTTCAATGAGACTATAATTTCTATAATTTCTCACGAGGAGTACTGCGCGCAAGCCGATGCGTACGAAAACGAACGGCTCGAATTCAGCGATAAATTCTACCATGCCAAATCTTTTCTCATGGAAAAGATGAAGATGAAGCAGGAACTATCTGGTCATGACCAATCTGCTCGTGCAAACGAAACGGTTGCTCATCATTCGCTAGACCATGTGCGCCTACCGCAAATCAAACTCCAAACTTTTAACGGGGATATCGATGAGTTGCTCAGCTTCCGAGACCTTTTCACGTCACTCATCCATTGGAAAACGGACCTTCCCGAAGTGGAAAAGTTCCACTACCTCAAAGGCTGCCTCCAAGGGGAACCCAAAAATTTAATTGACTCTCTTCAAATCACCAGAGCCAATTATCAAATTGCTTGGGATACTCTTTTGCGCAGATACAACAACAACAAACATCTGAAGAAACGCCAGGTTTTATCGCTTTTCAATCTGCCTACCCTCAATAAGGAAAACGCTTCGGAATTGCATTCGCTATTTGAATCCTTTGAACGCATAGTCCAAACTTTAGACCAAATTGTTCAGCCAACCGAATATAAAGATCTCCTTTTGGTTAATCTTCTTACTTCGCGACTCGATCCAATCACGAGGCGTGGTTGGGAGGAGCAGTCGTCATCAAACGAACAGGATACGATTAAGGAGTTATTGGAATTCCTTCAACGTCGCATCCGGGTGCTGGAAGCACTACCCACCAAACAAGCTGAACCAAGGGGACCTCAGCTGGTCAACAATCCATCGCGACCAAGATTGCTGCCAAGAATTAGTCACAACGCCGTCCAATTCTCGGGGAAGCAATGTGTTGCATGTAACGCACATCATCCACTTTACACATGCTCGACTTTCCAAAGGCTTAAGGTAGCAGATAGGGAAGCTTTAATTCGATCACACGCGCTCTGCAGGAACTGTTTCCGGTCAGGTCATCAGGCGAAGGATTGTCAATCCAAATTCTCGTGTCGTTACTGCAAGGCTCGGCATCATTCGATGGTCTGTTTTAAATCCGACGGGGAGGCAAGGCAGGCGTCAAGGGAACAACCAAGGAGACGAGAGGAAGCGGAAGGATTACACGTTATCCAAAATCAGACAGCCAACTTGGCGGCTTCTGATTCTACGGCTAACACTGCATCGCAACGGTTTTCATCACAGGTTCTATTGGCTACGGCAGTAATCCTACTCCAAGACGTCGAGGGCAATCAATTTCCGGCACGCGCACTCTTAGACTCGGGCTCTGAGAGCAACTTCCTCTCCGAACGAATGAATCAACTGCTTCAGGTTCCGCGACAAAGGGTGGAGATCTCTATTCTGGGAATAGGGCAAACAGGTACGAGAGTAAGGCAGAAGGTTAACGCTATCGTTCGATCCCGAACAACCGATTTCAAACGCACCATGAGCTTCCTAGTCCTACCTAAGGTTACCGTCAATCTTCCCACGGCTAACGTCAACACACAAGGATGGAATTTCCCGGAAGGTATAGAGCTGGCAGATCCTACATTTTGTTTCTCGTCGAGCGTCGATGTGGTCCTAGGAATAGAGGCATTTTTCGATTTCTTCTCTACGGGTCGTAAACTTTCATTAGGCGACAACTTACCATCACTAAACGAGTCGGTCTTCGGATGGGTAATCAGCGGTGGTAATTCCAATCCAAGTCAGCCTCTACGCATCAACTGCAACGTGTCGACTACTGAAAACTTAGACGCTTTGATTTCTCGCTTTTGGTCCAGCGAAGAAATTGAATTTCCCAACAACTACTCACCTGAAGAATCACGTTGCGAGAAAATGTTCTGCAAAACCATCGTACGAGAACCAGGCGGTCGCTACTGTGTCGGCTTACCCAAGGATGAATCAAAACTGAAAAACCTAGGTGAATCAAAAGAAATCGCTCTGAGGCGCCTCTACGCAACCGAACGTCGATTGGCACGCGACGAGGAACTACGCAAGCTGTACGCCACGTTCATGCGCGAGTACGAAGAAATGGGTCACATGAAGAAGGTTGAACCCCACGCTGCAGTCAAGAGATGTTACCTACCTCACCATCCGGTGATCAAATCATCGAGCACCACGACCAAACTGAGAGTAGTGTTCGACGCTTCCTGTAAGACGGCTTCCGGTACCTCTCTAAACGACACCCTTCTTGTTGGCCCGGTCGTACAGCAGGATTTACGCTCCATCATTCTACGTTCGCGTACCAGACAGTTCATGTTGGTTTCGGACATTGAGAAAATGTTCCGTCAGATAAATATACTCTCGGAGGACAAACCTCTTCAGTCAATTCTTTGGAGAGAATCGCCACTAGAAGAAGTTTCTACCTACGAGCTAAACACCGTAACATATGGCACGAAACCAGCACCATTCCTGGCCACGCGTACCCTTCAGCAGCTAGCGGAAGATGAGCAGCATACTTACCCATTGGCAGCTAAGGCTCTCAGAGAGGACACATACATGGACGACGTTATCAGCGGGGCGGACACGGTGGAGGAAGCAACGATACTGAGGAAGCAACTGGTGGATCTCACAGCCTGTGGAGGATTTCGGTTACGCAAGCACGCCTCGAACTGCTTAGAAGCGCTGGTTGGACTTTCGGATGATGATTTGGCAATTCGAATTGAAAAGGGCATTATTCTTGATCCGGATCCATCGGTCAACACATTGGGACTAACTTGGTTGCCCATAACTGATGAGCTCCGCTTCCGCTTCGAAATTCCTGCTATTGAATCGAACGACATACTTACCAAACGGCGCGTGTTATCAATTATCGCTACCCTCTTCGATCCTCTTGGTCTGATAGGAGCAACAATCGTCAAGGCTAAAATCTTCATGCAGCTATTATGGACTCTAAAAAACAATCAAGACGAGTGCTTGGGCTGGGACGAGCCCCTACCATCGACGGTGGGTGAGGAATGGAAAGGGTTCCATTCACAACTTCCTCTCCTTAATCAACTGCGGATCAATCGATGCATCATAATTCCCAACGCGGTGAATGTGGAAATTCACTGCTTCTCCGACGCTTCTCAAAAGGCTTACGGAACCTGCTTGTACCTCCGGAGTACGAACGATGAAGGACAGATTCTCACCAGAATACTCACCTCCAAATCTAGAGTCTCCCCTTTGCGGTGTCAATCAATTCCTCGGCTGGAATTGGCTGGCGCTCTCCATGCTGCTGAACTATTCGAAAAGGTGAAACATGTTCTCAATTTAAACGCATCGACTTTCTTCTGGACCGACTCAACATGCGTTTGGCGCTGGCTTCAAGCGACACCAAGCACATGGTCAACCTACGTGGCCAACAGGGTGGCAAAAATACAAAATTTAACGGAGGGATGTGAATGGCGTCACGTTCCAGGATCGGACAACCCAGCGGACCTCATCTCGCGAGGAATCACACCGGAAGAGCTCATGCATAATCGTTTATGGTGGAATGGTCCACCATGGTTGGAAAAGGAAGCTGAAAATTGGCCAAAATCAATGGATGTGAGGGGCGAGGAAGGAGATGAGGAAAGGCGCCGAACTGCCCATGCAGCTGCATGCGCCCAGAAGGGGGAATTTAACGAGTTCTTTATTGCTAAATTCTCTTCTTATAACGAACTCATCCGGAGCACTGCAGTGTGGCTTCGTCTTATGAATATTATTAGAAAATCTCCTCAACAGACGGTGCGCGGACCACTCACTTTGATGGAGCTGAAAGAAGCAGAAATCCGAATTATTCGAAGTGTTCAGCAAGAAACATTTGCTGAAGAGCTCAAATCACTCACCAAGGATGGAACTGTTCATAGGAGCTCCAAGCTGCGATGGTTTCATCCGTTCGTTTCCAAGAGTGGCCTGATTCGGATTGGTGGACGACTCAGCAAATCGGAAGAAGCAGACGACTCAAAGCACCCTATTGTGCTACCAGCACGACATCGGCTCACCAGGATGATCCTCGAGCAATACCATCTTCGGCTGCTGCATGCGGGTCCTCAGCTCATGCAGCTCAGCAACATTCGCCTTCGGTTCTGGCCTTTGGGAGGGAGAAACATCGTCAAGCAGATCGTACACCAATGCCACAAATGCTTCCGAGCCAAACCGAAACCGGTTCAGCAATTCATGGGCGATCTTCCGGCATCTAGGGTTACCATCTCTCGTCCATTTTCGAAAACTGGGGTCGACTATTTTGGCCCTATTTACATTCGACCAGGTCCTCGGAGAACAGCTACTAAGGCGTATGTAGCTATTTTTATTTGCCTCTGCACTAAGGCGGTCCATATGGAGTTGGTGTCGGATTTGTCCACCGATCGTTTTTTGTAGGCACTGAGGAGATTCATCGGGCGTCGTTCGTTGTGTTCCGATCTGTATTCCGATAACGGAACCAATTTCGTCGGCGCACGAAACAAGATGCGGGAATTCCTACAGCAGCTGAAATCACAACAACATCGGGATCACATAACCAAGTTTTGTGATTCGGAAGGAATCAATTGGCACTTTAACCCACCTGGTGGTCCACATTTTGGCGGTCTTTGGGAGGCCGCGGTTAGATCGGCCAAACATCATATGCTGCGGGTCATCGGAGACACACCAAAGTCGATCGAGGACATGCAAACACTTCTCGTTCAGATTGAAGCATGTCTGAACTCGAGACCCATCACACCACTTTCTGACGACCCGAACGATCTGGAAGCACTCACCCCGGGACACTTCTTGGTCGGGTCTTCCTTGAGAGCACCACCCGAACCAGATTACGACGAAATTCCTGTAAATCGGCTCAACTTCTGGCAGCAAATTCAGCAGCAACGAAAACAATTCTGGATCCGATGGAAACGCGAGTACTTGTGCCAGCTTCAGGCCCGAGTGAAACGTTGGCGACCATCCACACCGATAGCTGTTGATGAGCTTGTCATCATTTGCGATGACAACAAACAACCGATTCACTGGAGGATGGGACGAATCGTTAAGGTACACCCAGGTGAAGACGGTGTAATACGAGTCGTGACCATCAGGACTGCGAATGGATTATTAACACGGCCAATCGAGAGAGTCTGCATATTACCGAAATTCGAGGAAAAGGGTCAGCAAATACCATCGGAGGAGCCAGAGCCGATTCAACCATAGTCCATCCCGGAAACCATCCCCATCCCGCCCGAAGAGGTTCTCCTTTTTTCTATTTTCAGAAACTGCATTTCTGGGTGGGTGAGGATGTTGGAGAGCGAAGTGGACATATCACCCCGAGGTTCCCATACCACATCTCACATCCGTGAGATATCAACCGATAGCCGCGACGACTGATAAAGCGAAGAATGATAACAACGGAACTGATAAGAGAGCGGAATAATAGCGATCATCTCAACTGGACCCGACGACCTATGACGTCATCTACGTCGATCAACAGCCAGGCCATCGGGATGCTGGTAGTCAACAGAGGAGATGATCAACTAGTTGCGATTGGGCCATCTCCAATCTCGGACGTAGTATTTAGGATCTATGTTGAATGTTTAGATAGTAGTTTGTAATAAATTAAGTCAAATTAAAGAGTTGTGATTTTATGTAAAATATGGTCATTAAATTATTTACGGTAATTAAACGTGTGTTGAGTTTGTTAAATCGCCGTTAACTTATTTCGAGAACAACTCCGAACATTCTGTGGTTGCTGCTAAGTGCTATACAGTGCACAATCTCCACTGCTCAAAATCCCACCCGGTCGATGTTGGTGCCTGCCCCGAACCTGAGCTATCGAAGAACCATCCCAAGGATTCAGGTACCCAACAATTGTCAAAATTGTCAAAATTGTCAAAATTGTCAAAATTGTCAAAATTGTCAAAATTGTCAAAATGGTCAAAATTGTCAAAATTGTCAAAATTGTCGAAATTGTCGAAATTGTCAAAATTGTCAAAATTGTCAAAATTGTCAAAATTGTCAAAATTGTCAAAATTGTCAAAATTGTCAAAATTGTCAAAATTGTCAAAATTGTCAAAATTGTCAAAATTGTCAAAATTATCAAAATTGTCAAAATTGTCAAAATTGTCAAAATTGTCAAAATTGTCAAAATTGTCAAAATTGTCAAAATTGTCAAAGTTTTCAAAATTGTCAAAATTGTCAAAATTGTCAAAATTGTCAAAATTGTTGAAATTCAAAATTGTCAAAATTTTAAGAGTTATCTCTTCTTTGCATTTTTTTTAACTCCAACTTTTCTGTCCTTTCGTTATTGCTATTTTTGTCACTTGTGATGTTATTTTTCTTCCTCCTGTTGCATTTGTTGTTGTTATTATTCTGGAACCCTTCATCAGAGGCTTCCAGGGGCTATTTAGATATAATGTGCCTGTTCTACCTCATTCGTCTTCACGCGCCGCGGTCGCTTTCTTCTTCAGGGTATATGTTTCTTCTTCTGGATTCTCCGGTCTTGGCTCTTTCCTGGCCTCTGTTCCACAATCCGAACGAAGAAGCTCCGAGAAGTCCGAGGGGAATCGAGAAAAGCACGTTTCGTGTTTTAACGCGATGATGATCGTGGCGCAGAGCTCCTGCCTGATGCTTTTGGTTCGGAGCTTGGGAAGAATGGCCGGAGGATCAGAGGCAGTGCAGAGGATCACCGGTAGGATCGGTGTGGTGGTATGCATGTTGTTAAGATTACAACGCGCCGCTCGGCACGGTTCGTTCTCGGCTTTTGCGATGGGAATTCGACGTGTGTGGTCCTTTCCTTCGATTCGACTGGCGGCCGTCGTTCTTCGCATCGTGGCTATGGAGAAGGCTCTTTGGAGAAACATTTCGGCTTCTACCATCTACTTGTTGGTGGTGTTTCTTCGTTTATTTTTTTATGACGTGATATCGGGTCCAGGAACGCGGCCTCTCGTTCAAGGTACTTTATAACGTTTAAATAATTTGAGCTTCATCAGGAGCAGAAGCACCTCGTTTTTTTCGGTTGCCTTTTTTTCCTCTTCCTTCCTCTCGAATTTCTTCGTTTCCGGGAGGACACATTCAGGTGAGTTAGCTTAGGTGACGGCTGCTGCTGACCGGTCGTTTGAAGCTGGCAGCATGTTGTGGGAAGTGAGCACGAAGATTCGCGAGGCATTCGTTCTCGATCACCATCAACAACTGATTTTGCCTGTGCAAGTTTCGTGGAAATTGAATGTTGCCATAAATTAAACCATTGGGTGTACAACGAATCGGGAAGATTGATTAGAGCTGCCGATGCCGAACAAATAAGATCTAATTTAATTATTTGTTTTGCGAAATTTAACTTTCTTGATTTTAAATTCACCCAAGCTCTCAAAGAAGGAATTATTATAAGGGAAGTATTGAAATTCGAGATTTCGAAGTATTTTTAATCGAAAAATTCCTTTTAATTGAACAAAGATGTTGCTATAGCACTAGCATTAACAGTTAAAGCACTTGACCGAGGGCATCAATTTTGTTCAGAGGTCAAATAAATGGTGCTTGGGATTAGCAGCTCATTCACACTACACACATTTTATTTACACACCTTGGTATACATCTTTTAAGCAAAGTGATGGTATGGTAATAATAGGTAATGATTTAATTTCCGTTCAATCTAAGGGGGCATCCATAAATTACAAAACGCTCTAAGGAGGAAGAGGGGGTCGGCTCCAGCGTTACTAATTGTGACGTGGGGGAGGGGGGAGTGGGGTAGGTATGCCATCGTTACGTAACGAGTTTTTCCTTAAAATTTTCAGTTTATTCGCAGCTATTTTTGTGTCATGAATGTTCTGCAGAACGATTTGTAAGCCGATTGAAGGTGGTTTGTAGCCTTTCATATTCGAAGATTCTGGGATGGTATTGTGTATTGAGTATCCGTGAAATAACCGTTGGAAAACATTCACCCCAAAGAACTCAATTCAACCTAAAGACGAATATTTTACTGTATTTTTCTCAATTTATTTAAAAAATGCCATTTTGATTACTCCGACGAATGTTCCTGAGTGGAGTATATTTTGTATGAAATGTTATGTCTCTTGTGCAGGACATTGTAGGCAAGGTGGTTGCGTAATTTATGGATGCCGCCTAAATGTATCAGAAGCCTAAAAAGTTTTATAAGGAGATAGAAAAATTGAGACTTCAGCATACGACCGTTTAAAAAAGGCACAAAAGGTGTTCTTGCTGTTTACTGGTTGGAGAGGTCCAATATTTTATATAGAATCGTGGAATAGAGCATAGGCGTCGAGGTGTTTCAAAACAAATTTTAATTCGATCAAAAGAATGTCCCAAACTAAGTATTTTTTGTTAAGTTTAGTTTTTTTTATTTTTTAGTAGTTTAAAATAAACCTACTAGTATGGTGTTAAGGTCTTTCACTTTCTCAAAATTTAACACAAATATTAGAATATTTGGAGTCTACTATCAGAGTATATCTATCATGAATATTTATGAAATCTCACATTGTCGTAAAAAAAATTTTCTGGTTCCATATTTTATTCTATTATCAACACCACCATCAATTTTGAACAGGAACATAATTTTTTGATAGTTATTTTCAGTTAAATCTCGACAGTATTAAAACAAGTAGAATTTTGTCAGCTTAATATTTTGAAAGCAAACAATCTAAAGAACTATGCATTTTAAAGTATATTACTTAAATATATTTTCATCATTAATATAATAAGCGAGTATATTCCAGCTTCCAAATTTAAATTTTTTAACTTCTACACATTTTGATTTGCTTTCTCCGTTCAATCGATAAAACAAACTAAGGCAAAGAGTCGATTTTCACTGATGAGTTTGCAAAAACATTCTTATTTAGTTATCACAACCTCCATAACAAATTAAATCAGGAACTAGAATTAGGAAAACAAGATAGCTTAAAGAAAATTTAAACACATTTTTCCCTTTACTTTTATACTTTTTTTTCACTGCCTCAAAGTTAGAAATAGGAGTTTCCTTAAGAAAAATCTAGGAGCATCGGAGGTGTAGTAAAACTCGATCTCACCATTCACCAAAATGGATCCTGATCTATAACCGTTCCCCTACTTACAAAACCCTTTCCATGGATATTGGAATATAGATTCGCAGACGTATAGACGGTTTCTATAGTTGGTAATATTGATTTACCATTGTTCCTGAAGTTTACAAAATTAATCTTTGGAATATACAGGGACATAAGGTTGTTAATTGATCCTATGAAGAATCCTACTAACAATCCTTCCTTCTTTCCTCATTGACTACTAGGACGTGGCCGACGCCCCGTTACTGCACGCCGTATACTGCAAACTATTTAGTCGAAAATGTTGTAGTTCAGACTAATATAAAACCCGAAATTTGAAAAAAAAAAGTTATCTACGTACGTTTTTGACTATCTACCAAGCTTTTTTAATTTAACTAGTTCAGTAATTCGTTGTTTACTTGGAAATATTTTTTTTTTATTCGGTAGTCCTGTTCTATTTTATTCGGAATTTGGAAATTTCCTGGACATAAACATTTGAAAGATTATTGTAGAATTCTGGAGAAACATCTAGAGCCATTATTATGTGAAAGCAATTAAAAGAATATTTTCTTCAATCGAAAAATATTAACATCGCTTAAACGTCCTCAAAAACGCTTAACTTTACCAGATTCTTTGGATGATACTAAGATATTTAAGCTTGCCAGATTTCCCAGTTTTACCCAGACTTGTCCGGATATTTAAGACCAAACCTAGGCAAAGTTCGGTCGATTGTTCGGATTTCGTGGAAAAAAGCAGTTTTGCAAAAATTTATTCACTTTATTTTTTGAATTGAACAAAAAAACTTAAATTTAATATTTTTGCGTTCAAAAAGATGTTTTTCGAGCAATTTTTATCTAAATAACCATGAACATTTTTCATGAGCCTTTCAAATGTATTCTATTGATTTTTCCACGATTCTGTGGTTTGGCCAATTTTGCCTGAATTTGGGGTTGAACATTTTGATGTCAAAGGGATTCTGCCAGAATTTTGGCTCGGTCCGGATTTGTCTGGAAAATATCCAGCCAACCTTAAATGGTAAACCCTGGTTTACAGATCGAGTGAAAATGGACGTGAGAAAATATTTTTTTATCAATAACTCAAAAATGCGACCCAAAAAGCATGGGGGAAGAGGGTTTAAAGATGAAATTACAGTCGGTCTTGTTCCTCAAAACCTCCTTGAACTGTTTTTATTCTCCATGTTACAAAACACAGTTTCAACGCTTTGTTGATTGACGAAATTAGATTTTTCACGTTAATTTCCCAAGTAGCACCGATAGTTTTATTAGACTCTTCAAGCTCCTTATAAAACCAAAACTTCATCTAGAAGCCTTCTATAAAACTTTTAATGTTACTTGGGTTTGTTAAGTGCCAATAAGCTTCAAGAACTAAACGAGTTATCTGATCTTGATTTATGCTAACTTTAAAAAAATGCTACTTATTTAAAAAAAAAAACACTAAAAATACAATATATTTGAATGATTTTCTGTGTTGAAGAAATAAATTCAAATTGAGGCTAAATATTGGTTCTTCCAATGTAAGTCAGGAAAACTTCCTAAAAGTGTCATTCAATTTTTACAGCCGTTTCATATTTTTTAAATCAAAGATAGAAAAAAGAATTGGAGTGGGTCTGTTTAGTCCACCCCAATTGTCTTCTCAGAAAAAAAGCGGGACATTTTGAGAAAAAAGTGGGACATGTCAGCTTTTGCGGGACGGATGGCAACCCTACCCTATGGCTCTGAGAGCCTGATTTGTAAAATCGCAAAATCCAGTGGATTATCAAGCTGACGATAGAATGTTTTTTTTATTCGAGCGCTCTATCTAGAATCATATCTCGGATTGCAACAAGTCAAGCAATTATGAATGAACATTGCAAACAAATTGAGAACCCGTTTAAAGTAAATAACTTATAAAAAAGTTCTTCGGTTCAAAAACCTCATCTTTAAATAATTTTATAATTTTATAAAACTCGGAAAACAAAGTTTACACTATAACCATAAGGTGCATTTTCAAATAAAATTCTTGATTCTTGATTTTCAAAAAATCGAATTCAAGAATCTTTAACTGCCAATTGAACTCGGTATTGTGAAAAGAAATATTGGAGCAATAATCATAGCTATTTTGAGGTTTTGAAAGTCACTGAATCATATTATCTCAAAACACTAAATTTCGATTGCTTCTGTGTATTATTCAAAACTGTTTGTTATCGTTCATGATCAAAAATCTTCGAAATTGAATCTTTACAAGTGGCTATCCCAAAATTCCCTGTATATATACCTGTACGAATGAAACAAGTACGCTATTTTTCATGACACAATTATCAAGGATGGAATATTTCGCATCCAAGAAAATTATTGCTAACACCTTCTCTAGAAATTCATCTCAATCAGTAGTTTAATTAGCAACTTATCCATTGTAAACTGAGGAAATATAATAATAAAGAATGGCACTGTTAATGAGTCCGTCGAAGTTTACCGTCTTACTTGTAGGAAGATGATCCTGGGCCAGTCTGGAAGTCGTTGCGCTCGTCCTTTAGTGAATTTTCACTATTTCCTCCACTTCATTTGATTCAAAAACACACGACTTCTCATAATTACTTAGCACGAATCTCAATTTTTCAAAAATTCTTTCATTTTTTGAACAAAAATTTGCAGCCTCAAAAAGCACCCGTCATAAACGTTCACAGCCTACTAAGTCCGAAGCAAAATCCAAGCATTACTCGAGAAAAAAACAATAGAAAGAAAGCTACTTTAAATTTAAATTTTAAATAATATTACATCAAAAGCGTTCAAATCATAATTAAAGCTAAATCATAATTAAAGCTAAATTTTGCTAAATAGATTGGGATCTGTAAATAATTATTTTCAAATTAAGTGGATAAATCCGAACAAAATCTAAGCATTTTTCCACAATTATCCGCATGTAATGTTCTCCGGATGACGATTCCACGAGGCGAGGTGCTTACTAATCAATTTCCGGTGCTGCTGCTCTTAGTCATTACACCTTATTTATAAGAGAAAAAACGAAAGAAAAAAGACAGAAAAGTTCTTCCTACGAAGATAGTTGGCACCTCATACATGCATACACAACACATATGCTAAGAGGGGGGAAGAGTAATTGAGTGTTTATTGCCCTTGAATTGTCGTCACGAAACACCACTTTTCCGAAGCTAACCTTTCAGGGTAATGAATGTTTCCATATGCGTGTATGTGTTTGTGTAAAAACTAATTAGCATCTAGGGGGCTTAAGTAGACTTGTTCCGTTTAAGTGATAACTAGGTAGGAGTATAATTCAATTAATGTTATGGTATCTGGCGATCTGATCATGGAATGGATTGTAGGGAAGTCATTCAGAGGTAACAATCTTGACAGTTTATCGTCACCAGTAGTGTTTTATAGAATGGTCTTCTTGAAAATGGAATTGTGAACGGTTCCATTTTTTGAAGAGGTACTTTATAATAAAGACTGATTAGTAGTGTCGAAAATAAAAATTTATTTTTAATATTTTTGCCTATAATATTTCTGAAAATTCTAGTTGATGAAAATATATTATTTTGGAAAAAGACCTTATCGCCCTAACTTTTCTTGCAGGTAAATGATAATCCTCCCTCCAAATTAGCTGCTTGGCAAACACATCATCGTCTAGTTCTTATCCCGAAATGCAATCTGAACAATTTCCGCCCAACCATGAAAATTGAAAGAAATTTTCCACTTTATTGCAATAGATATACTCCGGCATGGAACAGACAGTGCCATAAATCGCTCAGGCTGCCATCCGATGACGACAGCCGAGCTGCTCTGTGTGAGGAAGAAACATCGCTTTTCCACTTTATTATCATCAAGTGAATTTTTCGTGCTCCACCATTCTGTTTTTCCTCCACCCCGCCTTGAACAAGATCGGAGATACCACGCATTGAGGCGAAAATTTTCCTCTTCTTTCCGGAAAGCCCTCCCAAACCTTCTTAAGAGCTGGCTCAAGTGGGTAAGTGGCAAAATTTTCAACCCTCCATAATTTTGCGAGAAAGTATTCCGTTTTCCTTCTTAAAAGAGAGCTGGAAAGGGGGGATGAATGGGAGTGGGGAAACGGTGTGCGCCATTTGGTGCAAATTGAATTAGATTGTATAGAAGGTATCAACCCAGTACTCTTTTTATGGCGTGCGGTCTAGAAGGGTGGAAAAGCTGACTGCTGATAAGCGTTTGAATTTTCTTCCTCGGTATCTAACTTCTCTGAGTTTACGGTCTTTTTATCTCGTTATGCTACTGGATCGTTGCTTTGAAGAGGGTGAAAATTGAGCTAAATTTCAGCGCCATTCAACGAAAGATTGCATGATTGCGATTGGGCTGAAGGGCGGGGGTGTGTGTTTTTCGGGTTCGAAATATTTGCCAACGAACTTTTAGCAACAACGCCCCTTCGTTTTGAGGATAATTGTGTTGTGGATTATTCTGAGAATTTCCTGGAGGGTTTAAAAATTTTCCAGTTTCTTGTAAGTGGATGAGTAGATTATGATAAAACGGGATGTAAGCGGTAGACAGTTATTTGTTTTCAATTATACTTTCAATTTAAAGAAGATAAATGATTGTATCTCCTGAATGGCGGGATTTTAATTTAGTAAGCAGTCAGAATCTGCCGAAGGAATAATTCCGAATAAAAAAAATTTAAATGAATAAAAAGTTCGGAGCTGGTGAAATTTAGATATCTGCCAAAAATGACAAAAATGACAAAAATGACAAAAATAACAAAAATGACAAAAATGACAAAAATGACAAAAATGACAAAAATGACAAAAATGACAAAAATGACAAAAATGACAAAAATGACAAAAATGACAAAAATGACAAAAATGACAAAAATGACAAAAATGACAAAAATGACAAAAATGACAAAAATGACAAAAATGACAAAAATGACAAAAATGACAAAAATGACAAAAATGACAAAAATGACAAAAATGACAAAAATGACAAAAATGACAAAAATGACAAAAATGACAAAAATGACAAAAATGACAAAAATGACAAAAATGACAAAAATGACAAAAATGACAAAAATGACAAAAATGACAAAAATGACAAAAATGACAAAAATGACAAAAATGACAAAAATGACAAAAATGACAAAAATGACAAAAATGACAAAAATGACAAAAATGACAAAAATGACAAAAATGACAAAAATGACAAAAATGACAAAAATGACAAAAATGACAAAAATGACAAAAATGACAAAAATGACAAAAATGACAAAAATGACAAAAATGACAAAAATGACAAAAATGACAAAAATGACAAAAATGACTAAACTGACAAACACTTAAAAAACATAGATGATATATTAAATGATATAAAAATATAAGAAAAATCTGCCGTCTGTGACTTTGTTTACATATCAAGTTTCTGGACCAAGCTTCAACGACCTCTAATGTCCACCAAAATTTGTTTTCAATGACATTTTACATTCACATTTTCTTGAGACATTTGTTAACACTTTTTTTTATTAAGAATGTTCGAAAAAGAATTTTCTGCGTTGGATGTTCAACAATTATGTTTTTTTTCCAAATGAATTATGTAAATGGTGTTTTTCAAACCCATTTCAAAATTTAAATAATAAAAAATAAGATTCGATTTTCTTCGGTGTAATGCTTTTATTTCCTTCATCATTTTACCCATAGCTGACCCGATGTGCTGTGCTACACCCTCTAAAATAAATAAAATTATTTAAATTTTGAATTGTTTTTGTAAGCACCATTTTAAATCAATTTAAGCATAAATCAGATGCAAAAATTTAAAACAAAAACTGCTGCTATAGTTGCAATACAGGATTGCAATACAAAAACGATTCCAATAAGTGAAACTTGATCCTAAATTTGTTTTAAAAAAACTGAAATTTACTATATGTTTTTATAAGCTTCATTTTGCAAAATTGTATGTTTTATTAGTCTAGATTCTCAACCCTCTCCCCTTTCCAAAATGGGAGGGTTTACGAACTACTCTAAAAACATTGTTTGTATTAGTTTGATAAGTTTACGAGTTATGCGATGCCAAATAAAATATGAAAATAAACGTGTCTCCGTTCCTACTCCAGCCTGAAAAAAGGCGTTTCTAAAAATCATATCCATTTTTCGTACCCAAAAACCCTCTCATGTCAAATTTGGTTTCATTGGTTGATAAGCGATACGAAAAAATTATTTGATATTTCAATTCATTCAATTGATTTTTACTTACCGTTCATCTCGCTGAAGTGCCATTAAAAATATTATAACCATTAATTATAACAGCGAATAAAATTTCGAATCAAAAAATTATATGCAGCTCCTTCCACCCTGCTAGGCGAAGGGTTTATAACAATTATAGAAGTATTTATATCTCGTACCCAAATAAGTTGTCATGCCAAATTTGATTCCATTCGCTTGATTATTTCCCAATTTATGCCAAAAAATTGTCTCAGGGCCCTTTCGCACTTGCTATGTACTCACTTGAAGAAGGGTGTCTAAAATCATTTATTTCCTTTTGCATGAGAAATGTGGTTGCATTTCTTAGATAGATTCTCGAGTTGTGCAAAAAAATTGAATCCTAGGCCAGATTTTGTACCATTTGCTTGATAAGTTCTAAATTAAAGCATAAAATTATAAAGGAGGCCCTTCTCCGTTCCAATCTCCCCTCTGAAAGCTGGAAATGGTACCAAAAATCAATAGAAACCTTTATTTTTTGTTTTCAAATACGCTTCCATGCCAAATATGTTTCCAGTTGTTCGAATTGTTCTTGAGATATGCAATAAAAATTGAATGGAAGCCTCTCTCCTCCCTTCATATTTTTCCCAATGGAAGAAGGGAGTAGCCTCATATAATCATATAAATATTTTCCAGATTCAAATAC
Organism: Uranotaenia lowii; assembly: GCF_029784155.1. Classification (NCBI taxonomy): domain Eukaryota; kingdom Metazoa; phylum Arthropoda; class Insecta; order Diptera; family Culicidae; genus Uranotaenia; species Uranotaenia lowii. The sequence continues at coordinate 18,027,850 of NC_073692.1, forward strand.
CCTCAAATACCAAATTTGGTTCCATTTGCTTGAATAGTTTCGAGTTATGTATAAAATTATTAAAAAAAACCCCTCTATCTATTTATTTTCCTATGGGAAGTGAAGAGTATGTATGTATGTATGTTGGTAATCCACCATGGGTGCACGGATTCACCGCAGTTTCTGCCAAAGTATGGGTTCACATACATTCCTTAGATTATTAGGTTCGACAAATCTCCAATGCAGCGCGCCACCATACCCGGACCCCATGGCTTCGTATGAACTGTTATGTGGTGAATGTATTGCGTGTGTTGATGTAGGTATATTTTGGAAGAACGAGTCAATCAGGTGGGCTAGTTTACTTACAGGTATTCCGGCATCCGTGTATATACCTGGCCAGCTTGCAACTGATTGAACATTCCAATTATATAGCCAGTTATATAATGAAACACATCTTACCTGTCGGCCCGCTTATGGGATTCGAACCCAAAAGTTTTTCTTGCCGATACCGGGAATCGAACCCAGTACGCCTGGCGTACCAATACTAGACTCGGGCCAGCCTATCCACTAGACCACATCGGCGCTTGTCTTCCTATGGGAAGTGAAGAGGGCTACAAAAGATTCGGGAAAGGATTACGCGCTCGTTTTTCTATACGCATTTTCGAGTTTTTTTAACCATTTTATGGTTTTCTTTTAAAAACGTCCAAAATTGATATTTTTTAACCAGAATAATATGTTAAATTTCAATCATGTTCAAAGTTTTTAGTTATTTTTTTTTTTTGTTTCGATTATAGTCGTTTTACCATCTTTATGGCATTCGCGACTTTATCAACGTTGCAGTTGGCGGATCGTTATTGAAAAACTTATCCGGTACAACTGTGTTCGATGTTTACTCTTGGGCTGGAACTCGCGGACATCGGCTCAGGAGACAACAGAGCTACTTGCCAACTGAGCTATATCTCAAGCCTCAAAGTTTTTAGTGGAATCACAAAATAATGGTGAAAATTTTAATGACGGACAAACATTTTTCGTTTCGCGTCCGCCATTTTTTTTTTCATTTGGGTCAGGTAAATTTCGTCAGAACAATGCTACGTTATTCTCTTGTAGTTTGCTTATTAGAAACGCGCCGTAATCGACGGATTTTCAACTGGTAAGCTGCAGTGGAAAAATGTGCCGAATATACCAATCAATAGGAACAAGGAAGATATGGGACTCTAAATTGATGAAGAAAAGCAGGAGAAAAGGTGAGTTTATGAAAACATCTAGGCATGCGATTTCAACTTCCGGGGTAAGTGGAACGATCTGGAACAAGATCCGGAACTAAACCCTCGGCAATTGGTGGGTTGAAATCTAATTTTAATATTTTCCGAATCCCGGTTTGACTGCGGTAGCTCAAGAAGTATGGGAGGAATCGGCCTCAAAATTATTTCCGTCTAAATGTAAGATCCCCCTGCCGGGAGAGTCTACAGCATCATACGCGATCATACCTCAACCGAAGTTGCAAACCATCGATGGAAAAAGAAAATAATATTAGGTATGTTAAAAGATATAACTTGTTAATTTTAATTCTCCCCATATCATTTTAATTGAATAAAACAACAATGAATAATTTTTATTTTTATACATTTCAAAATAATAAATTCATGCCGTAAATCTTCCTCCAATTCTTGAAAGAAAGAAAAAAAGAAGGCTCTTTTTTCCAAAAACGGTTGTTTTTCAACCGCTATTCACAATTGGAAAACGTTTGAAAAATATTCAAAATCCAAGTTCTCTTCAAAATCTCGTACGTATGTGAAATTGGACTACAAAAACCCTTCCTGGGCCACAATACTTCACTGTACGCAAGGACAAGGATATCCCGAAAAGGAGAAGGCCATTTTCCGAAGAATGAACATACAGAACTACATCAAGGAATTGTCGGTGATCAAGCAGCGTGATGGACTCGTCGTATTTTGGCCCGATTTGGCATTATGTTATTACGCCAAAGACACACTAGGGTGGAACAAAAGCCAAAACGTCTGTTTTGTGCCAAAAAACATGACTTCAACTAATTGCCCCAAGAAACGGCCAATCGAGACTTTTTGCGCTATGACCAAAGGAAAGCTACGAAAATACATAAAACCAGCTGATGACATCGGAAAATTGAAGAAGGATTGATCGAAAGTGGTGAAAATGGTGGGTAATTCGACTGTGCAGAAGCTTATAAGTCATGCGAAGTGGGTTATGATTAAAAATTTTCATCAAATAAAAGTACAGTATTGGGTAGGACACAAATTATGATACAGTGTGCCAAATAAAATAAATAAAATTTAAGAAAACAATATTTTTTTTAAGATTTTGAAAGTGTGCTTATAATTTCTGGGACAGTCTATATCTCTGTTACCCAATACCCATATTTTGGGGGTTTCATGCAGTTTTAAGTCTCTAGAGCATTTTCAAATTAAGCGAAAGCCACCATCTTGGATTTAAAAATGGCACCAAGAAACGAAACTCTACTTCAACTCATTGCATCATTCCACCGGACATTTACAACCAATCCCTTATCAATTTCATTTAAAAAGTCTGTCCTCATTGACTGTACTAATGATTAACAACTCAGAAATGAGGATCTCATCCTACGCGTGCAATTGGTTGGCTTGCGAGAGAAACGTCAAATTTTAGCTATTTATGTGGCTCTCATAAAACTTTTATAAAACTTATAAATCAAATTTATAACAATAATAAAGCAATAAAGCATTTAATTGATGGCAAAAGGGCCAAAAAGCTAAGTTTTAGCTTTATTAGAGTTCTGGTGATGCAAAGAATGCGCTTTAGCTTTTTATGAAGATTAATCCTAAAGTCCTAACGAAGTTTTGCTGACCATAATAAAGCTTAAATGGTAATTTGGGTAATTACATCTTTGAAATCATCACTCAAAATTAGTCAAAGTTAGCTATTAAAGAGAAATGAATCCAACTTAGATGAAATTTCAGGGACTAGATAAGAGAAAATCGATGTTGAAAAACATGCGAAAAAAAAATTCGCCTTGTCTCCCGGTAGGACTTGAACCCACATCTTGCGCCTCTCCGGGGCCCATGTATTAACATTCTACTACAGGAGACCAACCTGGCGTATGAATATTATACTGGTTGAGTGTCGATGTCTATCGGAATGAAGGGAATAGTTCTCCCATGTGATCATAATCATTTTTCTTGGTCTATTTCTATTCCCATCATTTTATCTTACGGTAGTTGGAATCAAATTTGGACATTTTTAAGCACGGCAAGATTTGCATTGCTATTAAATTCTAACCTTAGAAAAATGTAAAAAAAAACAGTCATTAAATACAGAAATTTAAAAAAAAAATCTATGTTATGCAGGTATAATTCGGTCAAAGAAAATAACAGTTTCTACACCGAAAAACAAAAACAAATCCCTTCAAATCCGGTGTTAGGTACCTACTGATTAGACGTTTCGAAACAACATGCTGTACCTCGAAGATGCGATAGATTACACGCTCGAGAATAATCTGTTTTATGTTTATGTAAGTAGCTGCGGTTTTTTTTTCTCTCTCTAAGTGGACTGCCCCAGCAATGACGATGATGACGATGTCGTAAAACAGAGCTGCAGCTAACTTTCGCATCGTGACATTTATTACTTACCAGTGAGTGCTGGGATGGCAGAAAGATGGCAAGCGCAGGTTGATGCTGTGCTACAGGGGTTGGAATGTTGGCAGTTTTTTTGCGCTCAATCTCTCGCTATCCACCCAGTGATGCCATCTCGAGGAGGCGATAATAAAAGTTAATTAATGTACGTAGGTCCAGCAACAAGCAGCCAGGTTTATGTAGTAGGATGGATGAGCGCCAGAAGGCTTAAAGGTGGCAGCCGAGCAATGCAGTCGGTCATTAGAGAGATCAGTGAGGACTTATAAACTCATCATTAAATCAATTATAATTACCGCAGCCAGTCGGTTATGGTTCCTCGTTATGGCCTTTCTGACTGGCAGGGGGGATGAAGGAGGTCCGAGAGTCGGTGCGAAATGGCTTTTCCGGCTCTGATTCCATTATGGGAGCATTTCTCGCGAGACTTGACGCGACTTTTCACAGAACGGCTGCACTTAACGATAATGACCATATATTATATCATTATCCTGATTGATAATTACAAAAAAGATAGGAGTTTTTCTTTGATGGGTTGATTCGCTAGAATATAATCTCATCCCCAGCCTATTACCCCAACTGTTAGACGAATGCTCAACTCATTCATTTTCTCTACTACTCAAACACATGCTACTGATTTGGATCAACTTCCAATTTCCAGTGATAAACCACAACCTGCACAAAGCGGCTTTTGGCGCAAATTAGAGACCCCAGCACTTCAGCTGCGTAAACATTTCAAATGCACATCAAACTCGCGAGAGTGTAATCAAACTCGGCCATCATTCGGAAAAGCCATTTCGAGTGGCCGCGATGTTAAAAAAATGGCTACCATTCGAACAAAAGAATTCAACAACAAAGGAATTGCAATTGAATGGCGAAAATTTGGGCGGTGCGGCTTTTCGGGCGATGATTAGAGACCACCGTTGGCATTTTGGACCTCAAAAATCCACAACCGCGGCGAATTGCACACTGTAATTTTGCACGTCCGTTTGTTTTTATTTCAGATTTAAATCAACCCTTGGAAGCTCTGCAATTAGTACCTCAATTAGACCGCAGCTAATTTCAACAACAACTACAAAAATCAAAACCCTGAAATAACGACTAACTAAACTTTGAAGAAATTGTTTGAAATTTGTTCACTATACGAATTCTATGAAGTATTTTGAAGCTATAAGTTAAAGGATTTAATATATCTTCACAATTCATGACAATTATACCTCTTAGATCTCTCATCATGAGCTTGACTCTGTAAATACTTTAAACCAATAAATAGACTAGCTTAACAAGATCGTACTGATAATGGTTTGCGATGTTGATATGAATATTTCATCGAAACTTGTGCCGTTTTTCTTCCTTCTAAAACAGCAGAAATGAGTTCAATATAAAATAATGTGCCATACCTTACCACCGGATGGTATCTCGATATATTTGTCCCCGTATCATCGAACCACATCATTAAGGGGACGACGAGGAAGATCAAGATTGCGATCCCAACTATAAAATGACCATCTTCGGAACCGCCACCTCTTTGGGCGGTACAAATTGGCTGCAACCAAGTAATGATCATTTCTGCACGATCGTAAAAATCCGGGATGCGCATGGCAGCCAGCAATGTGTGAGAAATGTCACCGTTTGCTGTTCGTCGCCTTACAACTCAAGTTGATACCTTCTTCTGCCACTAACTGGGAAGTGAGGCCAAATCCAGCTGATGGGACACGGCTTGGTGCCGCCTTCCATCTTTATCGAGAAATAAACGGCCATTGATCGAGGTCCGATGTCGATGACAGGCCTATCATTAGGGATGGACGATGAGCCAACGCTCATATTTATCCAGCACCTGCTTCAGACGGGTTTAAAGATTTTCGTAGAAGAAGGGATGTTTTCCGATGGGTCCAATGGATTACAGGATAAACGTTTTGCTGGTAGGGGAATCAATTTTTTCAACCAATCAGGCTTCGAAAATCTGCTCCGGCTTTCAGTTTGTCGAATGTAGAATAGCGGTGTGTAATGGAGAGATACTTTAAATGTAATATAGGTAAATATTTATTAAACTACTTGATTGATCATGAGAATGCAGGTGAAGATGTTGTCACAAGTAAACAGATTAAGCCAACTAACATTAGAAAGTTTTATTATGGCATTTTATATGCAGATAGTTTTATTATGGTAGTGGAAAATACTTAGATCCTTGCTTCAAACATTTGTTTTCAGATAGTTCTGTAAATGCTAATAAAGCTTACACTAAATATACTGTTTAAGTTGTTCAGAAAAAGTATTGGATGATTCATTAAAACTCCAATTAAACATAAACTAAGAAGTTTGTTCCAAGTCACACAGTGCTTGATTTTAAAAGCGTAATAAAATTAGTTAACAGTTTTCGATCAAGGTGTCAAGACAGGGCACGCTTATATTGCTACATTGTTAGATTGCACATATTTGAAGTCGAATTCCCAGTTTTACACATATTTGATAAGTTATGTGTGTTGTTTTTGAGTTTAATAAAAACATATAAAAATCTTTGAAATACTTTAAATCACCGGGAGTGGTATTAATATCTCTACAATATGAGTATTGAGTGAAAGGGCCCAAATAGTAGGAGATAAAAATTGATGCTTGATGCCACCGTTAATCCAAGATGGCGGCCTCCGCTTTTCTTTTCAAAACTGTAAATTACTGAAAATCTCATGAAACATCCACAATATTGGGTGACAAGGCTCAGTGTGTTCAAGTTGAATTTTGCGTTCTGACACCATCTTGAAATCTTTTCGTTTTAAACCTGTATAAATATTACTGATAATCGCTTGAAACCCTCACAATATGGGTATTAGTTGAAAGGGCTAAACTAGCAGAAGTCAAATTTTACTATCTGACGCCATCTTGAAATCCAAGATGGCAGTTTCCTCTGAACTTTAAATGGTGTAAATGACTAAAAATCGTGTGAATTTCCCACAATACGGGTATTTGATGCAAGTGATAAATAAGTCGTCGCCAAAGTTCCAGGTCGCTCATTTCTTTCGGATTCCGTAACAATTTCAAATCGGGAGCAGTAGGTTGTTAGCCTAAAGTCCCTATCCCGCGATGGGGCTGCCATCTTGGACTTAGCTGGCGGGAGCCGCATTTCATAAATTCAGCCGCTTGCTGCAAGACAGACGCTGTTTGAGCCGCCCCTGACCTGGATAACAGACACTCGGTTGTTGTTGCACGCCGCCCCTGACCTGGGGAACAGACGCGTGCGGCCACCTTCTCAGTCTGCATGCGACTAAAGCATCCACCGGGGTTGGGTACCCGATCTCCGCTTAGGTTACTCGCACCCCAGCCGGCTCCGCGGGGAGGTAGAGATAGGAGTTGTGAATAAGAGGTGATATGACCACTATGGGGTCTCGTGTTGCACATTATCCACCGTTTACCAGCCAAACAGAATCTGCAGCTCGAAGCGCCAACAGTAAGTCGCATAAATGGCGTCAACTCGGAAGCGCCATCGCTGGCTGAAATAGAAGCGGCAATCAAAAACATGAAATCCAACAAAGCACCTGGGATCGATTGCATCCCTGCTGAAATGCTGAAAGCCGACCCTGCTTTATCAGCACAAATGTTGCACCGTCTTTTCGCTGACATCTGAGATACTGCAACATTCCCGGCCGACTGGATGCAGGGTATCCTCGTAAAGGTCCCGAAGAAAGGAGACCTGACAGAGTGCGGTAACTGGCGAGACATAACGTTGATCTGTACAACCCTCAAAGTACTCTGCAAAGTGATTCTGAACAGGATCCAGGAGAAAATAGACGCTACACTCCGAAGGCAACAAGTTGGATTCCGATCTCGACGATCATGTGTGGACCACATCACAACGCTACGAATAATACTGGAACAAATCAACGAATTCCAGGACTCTCTTCTGCTGGTGTTCGTTGATTTCGAAAAAGCATTTGACCTACTTAACCATGAAAACATCTGGGCGGCTCTAAGGCGACGAGGGGTCCCAGTATGAGGCATTTTCGTGCAAGGTCTTGCACGACGGTATCTTGTCCGAACCAATCCCGGTAACTGCTGGAGTGAGACAAGGATGTATTCTATCACCGCTACTTTTTCTAATCGTAATGGATGAGACTCTGACTGGATCGATCGACTGTGCACCGAACCGAGGATTGCCGTGGAATCCTTCAACAATGGAGCAACTGAACGACCTTGACCTGGCTGACGATATTGTTTTGCTCGCCCAAACACAACCAGACTCGACGACCTTACCGAAAGTTCCAAAGCAGCAGGTCTCAAAGTCAATGTCGGAAAGACCAAGTCGATGGAGATCAACACAGGAAATCCCTCCAGTTTCATGGTAGCTGGGCAACAAGTTGAGAAAGTGGAGTGCTTCCAGTATCTTGGTAGCCAGATAACGCCTGATGGTGGTACCAGAAAAGACATCGAAACACGGATCAGAAAGGCCCGATTTGCGTTTGCGAGTCTCCGAAACATCTGGCGGTCACGCCAGATCTCTCTACGAACAAAAATCCGAATCTTCAACTCAAACGTCAAATCCGTATTGCTGTACGGGTGCGAAACTTGGTGCACATATGCGGTAACGACGCGAAAACTGCAAGTATTTGTAAATTGCTGCCTGCGGAATATCATCCGCGCTTGGTGGCCTGGCAACTGGATCTCGAATGAGGAACTACATCGCCGGTGTCATCAAAGGGCGCTAGAAATCGAGATTCGGGAACGTAAGTGGAGATGGATTGGGCACACGCTGCGAAGAGATGAAAACGAGATTTGCAGAGAGGCGCTAGATTGGAATCCAGAAGGTCATCGAAGAAGAGGCAGACCCAGAAATTCGTGGCGGCGAACCCTAGCCGCTGAAATCCGAACTGTCGACGAGAATCTTGACTTGGACCAGGAAAAGGACATCACTTTCTACCGGTCTTTTACCACGGCCCTATGCACCGGAGGATCGGCGCGGGATCATTAAGTAAGTAAGATAAATAAGTAGAAGTCGAATTTGGATTTCTGACACAATTTTAAAATCAAAGAAGGGGCTTCCGCTTAACTTGAAAATACTGTAAATCACTGAGAATCGTCTGATATTTTAAACCATTTACGGCATTTTACAGATCTGCGGAAGTCACTCTTCTGGGTGGCATCAGATAGCGAATTTTGACTTCTTCTAGTTTAGGCCTTTCACGTAAAACCAATATTGTGGAGATTTTATGCGATTTTCAGTGATTAACTGCATTTTGAAATTAAACGGAAACCGCCATCTTGAATTTCAAGATGGCGTCTGAAAGAGAAACTAAACTTCTTTCCCAGCTCAGCTCTTTCACATTATACCCATATTGTGGGGCTTTCATGCGAAATTCTTTGATGGACAGCATTTTAAACTTAAACGGAAGCCGTGTGACAATTTCGTGAACTGGTATCTCCTCTGACTGGTCAAACGGAATCGCTTCTTTAACCGACAAACGTGACAAGATTCCCATTCTTTTTTCCCGTCATGAATACTACTTTGTAGTCAAAGGCCTGAAGGCGCAGTACCCATTTTTCTATACGTGCACATGGTTTTGAACGCTGGGTAAACTGAAAACTGAGAGCTTTACAGTCCGTGTAGATATCAAAAATTTTCTCCAGAAGATAATATTGGAAGCGCTCCACGACCCAGGCTAGAGCCTGCTTCTCCGTTTGGCAATAGAGCCGTTCGGTGTCAGTCAGAGACTTAGAGGCAAAACTGATCACACGGTGATTACCAACATCATCAATCTAGATCACAAAACCTAAACCGTGTGGGCTGGCGTCAATAATTATTGCTGTCTTATCTTCAACTCGATAAAATCCCAGATTCTCAATTCGGCCCATAGCATCTTTAATAGCATTGAAAGACTGTACTTGCTCTGCAGTCCATTCATATTTCTTATCTTTATGTAGTAGCCTCCGTAACGGTTCTGCTACAATAGCTAGCATTGCACAGTGGTTTAAAACTCGAAAAACGTGATCATGGGCTTTTTGATGCCTTAGATGTCAAAATAGATTAATTACAAGTTCTACAATGTTTCATTATCTTTAATTGCGCATATTTTGCCATTATTATTTTTTTGATCGATTCACCTTGAAGTGAGATATTTTTTTTTATTTTTTGAATTTGACATCCAATCAAAATGATGTGTTCAGAAAACTTGTAGACGAGGCTCGAAAAACTCATCGAGCTTTTCGATAGCACCATCATACCATCTAGGCTACAATGTTACCAGCGGCACATGATTGTAATCCTTCAGATTCTTGAACACGATATAGGCAGCGAAGTAACATTCGAGCCCCTCCTTCCACGTCTTCCACTCCTTTGCGAGCTTCCCAGCCTCGATTTGGTCGCATCGAAATGCTGGAACGGGTCGAGAATCTTACATTTTAAACAAGCTTAGGAAGACAATTCTAATCAATTTTTTCCGGTGTTCAAATATTTCGATCGTCCTAATCAGTTCTATCTGCCCGATCTGTTCCGAAGAAAACCCAAAAATTTCCGCCATCTATGTGGGAAAGTCCGTACGACTTTCGCCACAATTGCTTCCAGGAGAAATTCTTCAGTTTTCTGCCTACTCCAGGTCCAGGAAAACAGTTTCCGCCATTACTCTCTGGAGAAATCCTTCAGATTTCTGTCTCATTCAGGGAAACTCTAGCAGTTTCCGCCATTAACCTCCAAACATCGGGCCCCAATGCAGAGCCCCTTTTCCTTCTCATTCTTATTTTTTCCGTTCGTGATACTCAAATCACATCATCACTTTTTTCCCGAATCACAACTTTCTCTCCTTTCTTTTTTTCGCTATTTACCATGTTTTCACTTCGTTCCACTGGGTAACTTACCATTTTTTCTTCCGAAAGCTACAAATTTAGGATTCAAAATCCTCGTCGCCAGGTTGTTGTATCGAGTCGTCCGCGTCCGTACAATGAATGCCTTTCTCAAGGTGGATTCTCCACCGCATGTCCGTCTGTCAAACTGTCTGCCAGTCTAGAACCAAATTCTACATCATTGGATACAAGGTTGCCAAATATCATTGGAGAAACATGTATGGTGAAAACAAATATACTGTAGGTACTTTAGGTGTACTTTTGAAAAGCATTTTATACCCTTTTTCACATTCAGAAAAAGTAAAAAAAAAAGTTTCCATGGGTAAAATTGTCTGACTCTATTTTCGCTCAGAACCGATTATCCGTTCTGAAAACAAATTGGGATGAACGTAGAATCGAGTCCTGCCTGTATTTGCTTTGCTTATAACCTTTTTTTAAAACGTATTATTTTCAAAATGGAAAACGTTTTTCATCGCTTCTGGTAAAAATGAGCATCCACACTTAGAAAAATACTAATAAGATTCTCTTATGAAGTGGCTCCATTAGAAAAATCATTGAAATTCATAAGATTGTTTATTACGCGAATGAATTCTTCAGATGAACACCTTCTTCAATGAGAGTTTGTTGTTTTTCATAAGAGGGTACTATGGAAACAGGAAATGTCATGTTTAATGTAAATAATTCAGAAAATCGATGGTGTAAACTATTATTTAATTTTTTCAGCATATTTGTTCAAAATTACACCATGGTCACATACATAAGCACAAAACCACCCGGTTCCATCCAACACAATTATCCTTCCTCATCCGGTCCTTTGATCTTATGCATTTTTTATTTATTTAGTCTTTGCAGACATTTAGAGATGTTTACATATTACAAAAAGATACTATCTTATTCTACTTTTGAACACAGCCTTAGAAATATTAAAATCAAAGTTACTAACTATTTCATTGAAACGAGCACAACATGTATCCAAAGGGTTGTTTTGTCAGTATCGGGTTCGTCTAGTAGTAAGTCTGAGGAATTCCTGCGTCCGAGTTGATCTTACAGGAGCGTTAAACGGAAGTAACGGCAACAATTCTGGACAGTCCACTTTATTCTGTAGAATATCAAAGATAAAGAGCCGTTGTAGAAGAATGCGCCTTGATGCCAGCGTCGGAAGATTCAGCAACAAGCAGCGCTGTTCGTAGGGCGGGAGGTTCGAGGCGTCGTTCCATGATAAAAAAGAATGAAGATCAAAGGTCCAGATGACTTCCTTGTGGAACTCCAGAAGTGATTCGAAAAGGCGTCGAGTTCACGTTGTTTAGTCGTACGTAAGCAGTTCGGTCTATGAGATAAGAGTTGATCCATTTGCAGAAATACAGTGATGCACCGATTGATAAAGTACATCATAAACGAGGCGCTCGAATACCTTAGGCAAACAGCTTAGAATTGAAATCCCTCGATAGTTTTCCACTCGATGCAAGTCGCCGGATTTGAGGATTGGAGTGATCGATGCGATTTTCCATGCGGTGGGAAAAGTACCTTCCGTTAACGATTGGTTAAGATGATCGAAATAGAGGAAGGTTGAAGTCACGATTTTGCCGGTGTGATTTGCTGATAAGTGAATGGATAAAAAAGTATTTTAATTCACCAATGTTTTCAGCGTCAAAAAATAAACTTTTACTCGAACTTACCATTTAGAAAATCACTTTTAGCGAAAGTTCCAACACTCCATACGACGATGAAAAAAATACTGGTGGAATGAATGAATATGTACATTTTATTTTCACAATGCCGTTTCTCCTATTTTTCATAAGATATTATCATGAAAACTGAAAGAATTTCATAAGACTCTTAGGGCATCCGCAGCAATCGCGAGCAAAGTGAAAATGCTCACGAGTTTAATCACTTCCATACCGCACCGGGGGTTAGTATGAAGGTGAGCAAAATAGGGCCGATGCCGTCGGGACCGACAAAATCACCAAATTTGCTCACTAGAAAGGGGCGAGAGCAAACATGCACTGAAAAAATTCTACCGTTTTGAGCAGAATTAAACAAACGATGTCGCAGCGTGTAGATGTTTGTTGATATTTATTTTAAGAAAAAAATTGTATCAGATTAAAATTGTAGATGGATTTTTTTGTAATAACCAGTTATATTCGCAATTTCGTTACATTTTTTCGGGTTTTTCCAGGAATTGAACGAGAAAGTGTAATTGCTGGTTCTGATGGTGAGTTATTTATTTTGTATTTTATACTGTTTTTAACTTTTTTCTACCTGTGAATTTTGATAACATTTTTTTCCTTTCTCACTCGATTTCAGATAAACAAACTTGAAGCATCGTAATTTGTGACCAAAAATGGTCACTCGGAGTTTCTCGGAGTAATAATAATCGAGACCATGCAGTGCGCTGTGCAGGATTTTTGTATCCAACCGGCAAATATGGGTGGCATTCCAGTACTGTCCCTACCGATTCGGCTTTCGAAACTAGGTCTCTCAATAAGTTTGCAACTAATGGGACCCAGTTTTTCGGAGCAGCAATTATTTCAATCAGCACGTTGGATAGAAAAAGAAGTTGAAGATTTTTTAGAAAAGTATGATTTTAATATAAATATAATAAACAAATAAAGTTGAATTTTAGTTGAATTGTTTGGTTTGTTGAATTTTGTTTTTCGGGTCCATGGGTTAGGAAATATAAGTGCCCGGCGTTTTGAAAGCAAAATCGAGCTTAATCAAGTCGTCCTACAATTCAATAAGTTTTTAATCACAATCCAGCAAACGGGTGACACGGAATTGGAAACACCGTAAGGGAAACTCAACGCTTTCCAACCACTACCGGTTGAAGGCGGTGTCCTATAGATATGATGACGAGGCCAAGCGAAGCAAACATCCTGCTCGGAAGTTCTTGCTGCATCCGTCATCGGACCCGATTGCTGGTGTTCGAAGCTGCTTGGCCTTGCTGCTGCTGTATGGCATGTTCAACCAGGATGTAGACTTTGACGTCACGATACGGATAGCAGCTATCCCGTCAAATAACTGCCAACACCCCCAGGCCCTTTTAAGACCAACATTCATCGAAATTTCAGCAAAAAACTGACGCCTCCGAAAATTTACTCGGTACGTATTAATTTAAGATTTAGATTTTCCTCAAAAGTTTTCTCAGTGCAATGCTAAATTTAAAAATAATTATGCTACCGCCCGGTGCACGAAAGAGTGTGTATCCCAAAACCGGTCCGGTGAAATGAGCAAAACCGGGCCGCGTATACTCACTTATAGGTGCGTTTGCTCTTATGAAAAACAATTTTGCACTCTAAAATGCGGTTCATAAGACGCCTCTTATGAAAATTATAATAAGAATTTGCCTGAGTGCATGATAAATTTCAACAGCTGTGCTCTTAATAAATAAACTATGGACAAACGTCACTTCGTCGGATAATCGTTAAAAAAAAATCAACGTTTATACGCCGAAATGACTAATGCGTATTTGAAGCCATAGTATTTCATGAAAAGTCCAAGAGTAATGAATTATAGAGAAAAAGAGAAAAACGCTTTTATTGGCGAAAACGAAATATGGGTGTACGTCACTTCGGTATATCACGGCAGAACTATATTTACTCTACTCTACAACTAAATCAAATGTTAAAAAAATTGAAATATAAAATTTCAGATATTTGAGGTACATCATTATGAGATATTATAAATAAGAGCCCAACGTTTAGCGTCACAATCGGTCCACACGAAATCACAGCGAGCAGAGCAACTCTCCCAGGACCGGTTGGCCCAAAGTCCAAAGTAATTCACTTGATTTTCTCCAAATAACAAGTTATCTTGTGCAGCTTGTCATTATCCGGCGGTAAAATAAACTGTAATAAATTGTTCTCTTAATTCAATTTATGAATCAGTTTATATTATTTTACCCGCACTCCTGCTGCCCGTTGGTATTTTGCTTGTGATGTTGTTGTTCATATTTATTTTTATTTTTTGTAGTTTCTCTGTTGGTGCCTACTCAGGGAGATTGCTGAAAAAGTGGCAGTCATAGTGGATTAAAGTATGAACTTGTATTTTAATAGCCGCTGGTAAGAAGTGATCAACGGGTGGAAAGAGGCCCGAAGAGGGGGCACTGATGTGTACAACTTCTTTTTGAACTCTTTCAATGGAATAGGTTGAAGTAATTTCTCGGATTCATTTGTAGGATATGCCTCCACAGATTACGGGAAAGAAATAAAACAACGCATACACTTGGCTGTTCGAAGTAGTTTATGGCAGCTAAAAAATATCGCGAAGCATAACGATCTGCTTTGCGGATCTTGAGACACAGAGCGAATGAGTTGGGGAGACGTATCAAGGGTTGAACGTGTAATTCGTAATTGGTGTTATGGAAAAAAAGATTTCCAATTTTTAAGATGCTTATCCCCCTTTTTACGCTATTGATCCTAGAGACTTCCCTTTTCATGCGTAGGCATCTTTGTACCTACATACAGCGTATGATTGCATCGTTTCTCGCAGCAATCGATATCTGCCAAGCTCAAGTAGAAGCAGTGTGCCCAACCAGCAGCAACTTCAGTAGTACTTAGCCGGTGGGTGATATGTTATCCAGCCAGGTTGAATGCTTTATTACCACCGAGCTTGAGTTGCGTTGCTGGAGCACCGAAGCTTGCGTTGTGCGCGCCCCCTCGATCGACCGATCACATTTTAGATGACTCTTTTTTTATCTCTCGTTTTGCTCGATTGCCATCCGAGTTTTTTTGCGTCCAAAAGCACACTGTTTCAATTAGTGACAACCCATGGACAAATGTTTCCTTCGACTTTAAGTCAAAAGAAGAATCAAAAAGGTAGTTTCAACCACTGTGGACAACCACAGCAGATTATTGTGCTCTTATTAAAATGGCAATGACAAAGCAAAACATACATTAGTACACGCATTTGAGTTTTTTGCTTCCAATCAGCTCGAAGCACGGCTGCCAGAAGGTTACTGCGAGGTAAGGAGGGGGGATGTGCGGTGGTCGTAAATTGTCATGTTAGCCGACAGCTTGCTAAGAGCTTAAGTCTGTATGTGTACCGACACGCGTGGTTAGTGGTTTAGTTGAGCAATGTCGGAGGAGAGCTTGTTGTGCGCGCACCCGTTGATCTCGTTGAGTTGAGTCGCTTTAGCTTTAGTAGAGTGCCGTGATCCGAAAATGGCTGGCAAACCGACGTCGTTGACATGGAACCATGCGCTGACATTTGACGAGGTGGAGTGAATTGTGGTTGCGAGGAAAAGGCAAAAGAGCGTGTGTCTATTTAAATTCAAACCATTGTCAATTAGCGTAATTATGATATCGATCTGGGATTTAAATATATGCTGACTGGGGAAAAAGACGGTGGGATGGATTTTGTTTGTTTGTTTTTTGTTCAGCCTAATTGGACGTTTTGATCCGTGGGTTGACTTGTTAATGTGCAAGTTTATTCATCAATTACCGAACATGCACTCGGGATTTCTATCAAATAGGTTGATTATAATCAAAGTTGTTCTTTAACCCGAAGCTTCGTTACCGAAAATAGAAGTGCTTGCTCAACTGAAACGCTGAAGTAGTTCTTTAACAAGTTCAAAAACGTGTCAAAGCTGTTATCTTGTTTATTTTGATTAACTTGGAAATAATATCTGATGCATTGATTATTTAATTAAATGTCACATCACACATCATACTATTTTCTATCAGTTCCCTTTACAAATATTTCGAAACGATCATCAAATAGAAAAAAGGAGGGTCTTACAGGGACATGTATGCATTTTTGCGGAAAAGAAATTCTCAATTCCTCTTAAACGTCGTTCAATGTGATCATGTTTGATAGCTCTGCTTATTTGGAATTCAAAAATAGTTATGAAAATCTGTTGATATTTTCTCAAACACTCAAAATAATTTTCACCTAAAAGGTAAGTGACATCTGGAGTAAATTTTACCCATAAGTAATTTTTTTTAGGTCAAGCTTGTCTGGCATAAAATTTATTAACAATTTTAGCTCGAAAATTACAATTTCTACACAAATTCGGTTCATTATAAACAATATTGATTTTTTTGTTTGAAATCCTACACTGAGAAAAATGCATTTCAAAAACTTTCTTTCAAAAACTTTTGATTTCGAAAAAATAAGAGCTTCGATTGTAATAACTGATGGTAAATGTAAGTGAAAATCCTACACTGAAAAAAAAGCATGGCATAGCATAGGGTGACTACACACATCTTGCATTGGCTGATACACGAGGTACAACTGTTAATCAAGAGCAACGCAAGATGCCAAAATGAGTATCTGGATTCAATATTCATTCCAAGTGCTGCTCTTGAAGACCAGTGTGGTATCATAATGTGCACCGTGACAAGTCAATGTAATCATACAAGGGACTATCTGAAACAACAAAAATAACTCTTTAGGTGCAGAGAACTCATACGACCCATAAAGCTGTTTCAGAAAGGTTTTGGAAGGGATGTTTAATTGGGAAATTCTACATGACAAATAGAATTGACGAAATATGCATGAATATAATTAAAATAAAATGAATCAATCTCACCAAAGTCCATTAACAGGCGATGAGGGAAGGAGGCAGCATGGATTGGTTTGTATTTAATGGTCATGTTGTACTAATGGTGATCATCCTTGCACCTTCCAGTGACTGTTGCTTGATAATCCTGCAAGTGCTTTTGAATCACTTCGGTATTTGAGTGCTCTTTTGCTTCTGCGGATATTTTGTTTAACACAATCGTCACTCCAATCCTTATATATGTTTCAAAAAAGAAGCTCCAAAACAGACAAAAATCATTGAATTTTCACGAAAAAAAAACAAATAAAAAAATTGCGACCTCGAAAAAAAATACGTCCGTTCTCTAACAGGACTTGTTGTAACCTCCACTTTTTTGGGTTTCCATTCGAAATTCCAGGTTTCAGGTTCCCGGTCCCATTTTCAATTGTCGATTTTCCCAATTTTCCCGGTAGGCACTGGCCATCCTGTTATTTTGCCCATGAAGGTATTCCGGGAAGAGAATTGGTGTTTGAGAAAACACCTTACAGGTTGTTCCGGCACTATTCCACCTCAGAAACCGTTAAACATTGCCGAAAATCCCACAACTCTGGACCCGCTGTGAACCTCAAACATAAACAATTCTTGTCGTTCACTGCATTTTAAGCCTCGCACTAAATTTCATATTAAAGCTTTAAATATATTAAAGTTTTTCACATACAAAATTTTTCAGCTTCGAATAAACGCGTCTGACACTTCCAACCGTCGCCTACTCTTTTCGAAAATCCTACACTAAAAAAATGTCGATTTCAAAAAATGGCCTTTTCAGAATTCGATTTTTTTTCTTTTGGGTGGAGGGGAATTATGTGGTCCACAACTCTTCTCAACATTGCAAAGTGAGCACTCTTAACGGGAAAAGTTTTTTTTTAACAAAAATTTGTCTATTATTTTTTATGTAATACGAAAAACGAATGTTTAAACACCTAAATGATAAAATTTAACTATCCGCAGATCATTATAGTGATCCATTGACTCTGGGAATATTTAAAATAAGAACTAACCAAAATTCCAAAGAATATTTCTATTGTTTGGTATATAAAGAAGTTAAACGTCGTTGAAATATTTACTAAAAAGTATTAGAACTTTATTGTCTCCCTTTACCTTTACCTTTAATCTTTAAGGTAAGGTTTTTTTTATCAACGTTCGAAATATTTGTATACTTAAGAACATTTTTTTGTATACTTTTCAGTATGTTAACCGTCAAAAAGCGCTAATTCAAAGGTCTGGTTGCGGTGAAAAACTTAATGCTCTGCTGATGGTGACCATAATGTTATTACAATTTTTCCTACATAAAATATCTTTTATTATTTTTATCAGAAGTGACACATCCTGTTTCCATAAGATCCTCTTATGAAAGGCAACAACCTATCATTGAAGAAGGTGTTCATTTGAAAAATTCACTCGTGTCTGGTTTTGACTTATGTAGCTTATTAAACGTAGCTGTTCGCTTGTTTAATCTTGTTCATGTCATAAGAAGTAAGTTTTATCAAATCAACTCCTAGACTGTCTGTCTGGAAGGATCAACGTTGCGTGATCAGTTTAGGCCTCAGCTTCAAAGGCCATTTCGAAGACCTCAAATATGTTCCCCACAATCATACGTCAGCGCAGTTTTCAGAAGCCCAAATAATCGACCAAATGCCATCTCCCCAGCTTTTCCTCTATTCCGCTTCCTGCTTCCATTGCATGTTTAATGGGGCAAATATTTACTTTTTCGGGTTTAGCCAACCAACCTTTCGAAGTTGGTTTTGTTCTCGAAGGCCAATTTTCGTGATCTAATCACGATTTCTGACGGTGCTGATGCGATGCGAGTGTGCCCATCCTGCTGAGTTTATTCAATTATTCAAAGCAGTTTTCCTGTGGCCTCCCCAAGAGAAAGAAAAAACCCCAACAGAGCCACGGAAAAATCCCTCTCGTGTGTTTGGATTTCTTTGACTTTCCGCCTCAATTTCGCCGAACGCAAGAAGACAGGTTGATTTGGTCGAACTCAGCCATGTGGCGTAAGATTGAATTTCGGTTTTCTGGAAAATCGAATTGCTGCAGCGTGTGTTCCGGTGAATCTGAAGTTTCTTGTTCCCTGAATTATTTTTGGCCCAGACTTTATTTACAACTTTTATGGCCCAAAAGAAGAAAGGGAACCAACGATAGGAATCTTCCGCTGCCAATTGTCCGGTCAAAATGAGACAGCAAAATTAAGGCGTACAACGCACAGTTGGTTTTTCCTGCGGTGGCCCACACAATTTTGGCCACAAACGCGCCTTCCGCATAGAAAAGGGCCAGCAGTGTTGCCAGCATGAGGGCAACTAATTTCGGGACACCGCAGCGGCGGCGAGGCACTTTTTCGGGGGTTTTCGGGAAGGGAAATTACAATCCAGAACAAGAATCTTGCTGCGCGCCATTTATTTTCCTGACCCGAGAACATATACCCATCGAAAAGGTGAAACAAAACCACACCGGTGAAAAACTGTTCGGTCCGAAAATGAAGTGGAAAGAAAAAAAAAATCCTCGAAAGAAGCCCCTGCCTGGAAGACCAACCGAAAAAAAAACTTTGATGCCTACCATAAATTAGCCATTCTCTTCGGTTGCATTGTGTTTCGACCACAATATTTAGAGATCTTCGCCGCATGATTTGTTCGAGCTTCTTCTAGGTTTTTGATTGGAAGGTTTTGTTTTTTCGATTCCTTGGACTTTTGGCTGGTGATTCCAACAGCGGAATGTCCTAAGGTTGAAACTTTGGAGAAAACCAAAAACTAAAATATTCACGATTCATCGTCTTTTATTTTGAGTCGAAAGATGGAAATTCTGAAGACAGAAAGTTTGCTTCGAATCACATCAGAAACTATTAACTTATGTGGTTCGAAACAAACTTTCAGTTTGATTCATTTTCAACTCAGACCTTGATCAATTTGATGCCATATAACATTAGCCCTATTGAAAGAAAAAAAACAAATTTTTGACCAATCAAAATTTAAAATAAGAAACAAAAATGAAAATACATTTTTATATCTCTGAGATCAAAGCTCAGCAAATAAAGTGTTTTCTCTCTAATATATGTTGTGAGCCTTTTTGGTTGTATAATTCTTCTAAATCAAAGCAATCGAAAGATTCCCTTTAATTCAACCACGTTAATAACCATGGTTGAATTAAAGGGACTCTTTCGGTTGCTTTGATTCAAAGTTTCTTTGTGTCTAAACTTTCTTCAATTTTAATTTTCGCTTCAATTACGCATTGAAAAAAAAAAATCCTTAAATAGAACTTAATGACTTCATTATGTTTAGTACATACCGTTTTGCTAGGTATTATCTAAACAAAATTCTACCAAACCTGATTATCTATAGCTTAGGTTTAAGCTTTAAATTAGATTCAAAAAATCAATCTATTAATTTCCCTCCATTAGTTGGAGTTCATGCTGAAGCAACGTCTCCCGCTCATACAATCCACATTCAAAAAAATGTTTGACGGTAAAAAGTCCATTCCAATATTACAAATAGATATTCCAGTCTTCCATAAACTTGAATGGGTAAGCGTGTTTTGACCAATTCGACGACGTTCCAAAAGATGTCTGTTCAATGAAGTCTAGTAAAAACGGGTCGAAACAAGTAGAAATGGATTGACAGTTGATCACCTGACTCTTTCCAATTGACTTCAACCGATTTCTACCAAGTCGAAACTAATCCTACTGCCGAGCTGGATTGGTTTCGCCTAGTTTCAACTTGCTCTATTGAACAACGACCTGACTTGTTTCGACCAAAACATTGGCTCGTTGAACATCTATCAGTTGATAGAAACCAGTTGAAATCGATTTTTACCAACAGTTGAACGAAGCTAAGGTCTAATCTTAGGTTGCCCGGATATCTAATACAAAATTTGGGAACAGTCCAGTCCAGCCCGGTTGCCCGGATTTTGCCCAGATTTATTCACTTTATTTGGCAAATCAATCAAAAAAAAACAACGAACGCCTCCGAAACGAAATTTTTTGAGCAAGTTTTATAAAAATAATCGTGAAATATTTTTTGGAAGCCTGAAATACGATTCAAAATCTGTTGATAAGTTTTAAAGAAATATTTGCAGGTTTTTATATAAAATAGCCCGGTTTGGCCAGCTCGGATACGTGCTGAAAATTTTTCTGCAAACCTTAGTTTACTCTATTAGGGAGGGTGGCGTTTTTTATTTGCCGAGGAAAACTCGCACTTATTCCCAAGTATCTAGTATCTTCCTCGAGATCATTCGCCGCAGCCAGCCAAATTTTAGGTAATATAAAGCAAAATTTCAGTCAAGTCGTACTTGTTATTTTACTTTTACTGCAAAGTTTGCATTGATTAAAATTTAAGAAAATCGAATTTCAGAATTTGTCTTGTTATCACAGAGAACATGTAAACAGTTTTTCGATGTTAGCAACCGTCAAAAACGATTTAATTTATGAAGATCCACACCCAAAATGTTGAAAATTAAAAATGGAATTTCAGAAACAAATCAAAGTCACGTTTTAGTCAAGAGTGTCAGATTGACACTTCAGGAACTCTAACGGGTAAAAAATTCTGGGACGGATGCTTAAAGCTACAACTTAGTCTCAAATTTGATTTCGCATTTCCGCATCAAATTGATTTCTCAGTGAAGCGCAAAAGCTATAAAATTTTTGGAAGCGATTTCGTCTGTCCTGAATTAGCGCAACGACTTTTAATTTTGTATGGAAAACCCGTGAATCAGTCCGAAAATAGACTAGGAATCCGACCAAATTCGAACCAATTCAGTGCTCTGGTGACAGAAGTTTCCTGACGACGCGACGCGATGCCATACACAAACTGTTTAAAAAATTGGTCCGGATTTACAGACCAAACTTTGTCCGATTCCAGACTAAAATTGGTCAGATCCCAGTCCGTTTATAGACGGATTCCTGACCAAAATTGGTTCGTTTTCTAAATCAAAATTTATTATTGCTGCCATCGTAAATTTTATACTATTTGGATTTATCAAAAAGTTGAGGTTATTCGGAATAAATTTATTTTATTGAACATCTAGATAACACATATTATAAAAATATAAAACATCACTGAAACAAAACATTTTTCGGTAGGCTAACACCCTTGCATTAACTCGAATAATCTGGATAAAGGGTGTCCACGATGAAATTGCAAAACTATGAAATTGCTCTAACTGTTTAACCGTTGGGTAGAATTTAATGAAAATTTGGGTGGATTTAGCTCATAGTGCATTGTTTACATCCATCCAAGTTTTAAAGTCCTGTGATCAAAACTCGCGGAAATGGAGTGGAAAGAACAGCCCGTGCCTGATAATATCTTGCGCATTCATAACGAAAACAAGGATCTCTCGATGCGTTCCATCGCTAAAACGTTGGGAATCGCAAATTCCACAGTGTCGCGAGTGATTAAGCGGTTCGAGGAACGATTGACTACCGATCGCAAGCCCAGAAGTGAAAGAAAAAGTCTTCCATACAACACCAAAAATCACAACCGCGTAGTTGGGGCCTTCAACCGAAACCCGAACGCCTCAGTTCGTGATGTGGCTAAGAAGCTGCATCTAAGCCGAAGTTTTTTCCAGAAGGCCGAAACTAAGGCTGGGCTTCGAACGTTCAAGGTACAAAAGGCCCCTAATCGCATCGAGAAGCAGAACAAGTCCGCCAAAACCCGTGCCATAAAGTTGTACCTCAACATTCTGACGAAGGTTGAATGTTGCATCATGAACGACGAAACATATCCCGAATAGAAAAACATTGCTGAAAATCATTTCAGCTTTCAATTTTCTCAAGGAAACTTTGAAATTCATTGTGACGATGATGAATATCAATGTTTATTCACAGTGTTTAGAAACCCTCGTGACCGTGAAATTTTATGGTTGAAATTAGTTTATAAATTTTCTTTCCGAAACTATAATAAAACAAGAAATATTTCACCATCTGTCTGAACTTTTTATTTGTTTTTCATTCTTTTCAAATACACTGTGATACACTCACTGTGTCATTTATCCCGCTTATCATCTACACTTTGATCCGATGCCTCGGTAAGCCTCCTCTTCAACCATTCTCTGGGAGACGGCTCCAGCTTATTTTCAAACACCAGGTCCCAAATATGCTTGTAGGAATCAATCCAGTCCAGTTTTATGCGGCCTAGGTTTTAAGCGACGGAGCTCAGCTATTACCATCTGCTTCTGCAAAGAAACAATTTCCAATAAGTTCTTTTATGTAAACCAAAAGTACTCTCCAGAAAAATCGACTACATCCGACTTTCTGCTCCTGGAAAAGGAAAAAAAGAAACAAAAATAGTTATTAAAAAGGCAAAACTAGTCTTAAAAAGAACTCACAGTAGAAATTTTTCTTTGGAAATTGTCGACTACTGTCCGGAAAATGGCGCGTTAACAAATATCTGAACACGACAAATTTATTTAAGTCGTCGGGCCAAGAAACAATTACACAAAAAATTAGAAATAGACTAAAAAAGCAAAAGCGTACCAATATTCGTGTGGTTTGGATTATCTTTTTACCATAAAGTTCACTGTAACAACAAAATCATAAGATAATCGCTGTGATACCATGTTTCTGATATATTCGGCAACTGTAAAACATCATGAATTAACAATACATTTCACGGTTATTTTAAAAACCATTGTGGTTTCAAAATTTAAGAAGGTTGATGAAGATCTTGAAATTAGGATAAAGTTTATTATTTTATTTGAAAATCACAGTTCTTTTATATTAATACCATGGTCTCTGCTATTCGGGATGTTGAGCCCGGCTTCAAAACAGATTCACGGCAACCTGTTTTTCACGGCCAAGGATAAGTTCAGCGTTCCGGAGCATGTCCGCACTCAGAGGATTTCCAAATTTGCGAATAATTTCCTGGTTTGGTAAGCCATTTGCACGTGCGGGAGGCGGAGTGCACCTTTCGTGACCCAGGACACGATCAATGGACAGGTGCACATATTAGAGTGCCTCCAGAAGCGGCTGCTTCCTCTCCTGAAGGCCCACAACGTCCCAACAATTTATGGCCGGATTTGGCCTCATGCCACTACTCCAAGGACAGCACGTCCATAAACGTGCGGACAATAGGGTCAATTTCGAAAATGTTCAACACTTTACATACGAAAAACGGTTGATTCCTAGGTTGTGCAGAATCTTATGGCCGAGGTTAAAGCCAAGGTTCGGGCATTTGCGTATGGACTGTAAATAAAAACGAGTAAAAAGTAAAATTAAGTTTAAAAGTTATTTTTCAATCTCTGAAAATTTTAGGTCAATCGAATTTTGCGAATCAATGTTGTCTTCGGCAATTTCATCGTGGACACCCTTCATGGCAACGGTGTTTGCATTTTGATCATTTCTAGAGTTTGTTTTGATTAGGTCGTATGAACTACCTGGCATGTTCTGAAAAAAAAAATCGATGTTTAAGTTCCGAAACACCTTTTTAATTCTTATTTTATTATTGCTGGTCAAATTCGTCTGTAAAACTGAACGCAGAACATGATGATGTACTTGAAACTAGCATTAATTCAGTTCTAATCAATGAAGATGTACTTACGACATATTGCATTTCTCTTTTGGCGCAAATGTCCTTTTGATCAATCGATAATTTCGGTTGCAAAAACTGATTAGATTGGCCCAAATCTTCACTTATTCATTCGGAGTTGATTGAAGAAAGGTTTTAAATGATAATCTTATCCAGTTAGTACGCAAAAATCATTGATCGATGGCATTTGTAATTATTGCATTGTGGCCATTTAAGGAATGTAAAAAAGCATCGATCTGTTTTGATTATTTTGTTTGCCTCTGAAATAAAAAAAATAAAACAATTCACACAGTGAAAATTTAAGTTTATGGTACAAACCCAATACAAATTTTGAGCCATTTATTTTATAAGGACAACTATGATCACTTCTGGAAACAGTTTTCTTTTATATCACACGAATTTTCAGAACTTTTAACGACGAAGCATTACGTCGTAAAAACCAACCTGACAATATTGTTTTTAGCGACCTTATGCAACACGGCAACGCAAAATGACGCAAACATCAAATTGCACTCAAAAATGAGAAAGTCATCATACGTCCTAAATTCAAATCAAACCCCTAGATTTGAATTTGTAGATCTATTCAAAGCAGCTGTTATATGGACAAACAGATTAGTATTCTATCTTTCTGAGCTGCTACTGTCAGTATGGAGAAATGTAGTTGAAACCTATGAACTACAGTTACTCATTTGGCACTCGACTGTTAAAAGCTCAAAGCAAACCATACTGTACAACAACATAATTACTCGATTGGTTGCAAAACAACCAAGGTTCATCGTTCAGTAATAGTATTTAGTCGGTAGAGCTAAACAGGTAATTTCGAAGATGACGAGTGCCGCCGTCATCCAAGAAAATCACACGCTGCGGTGCGGTGCGCGTTCAGATCATTGCATGCAGATTGCTGCGCGCGTTGTTAACGATCAACGCACCAAAAGATCCTTGAACACACGACAATTCTCATACATGAGTTCAAGTCGTTTCGTTTGTCCTAACCAGTGTGTGATGGGTAAGTATTATTGTAGGTATTGGCACGCTGGTACTCCCC
The DNA here is from genome assembly GCF_029784155.1 of Uranotaenia lowii. NCBI lineage: Eukaryota > Metazoa > Arthropoda > Insecta > Diptera > Culicidae > Uranotaenia > Uranotaenia lowii. The sequence continues at coordinate 18,053,386 of NC_073692.1, forward strand.
GCGGTGAAGTTTCTCTGTTTGCCGCCGTAACAACTCAGTGAAAAGTTCGTTTAGCGCAACGCTCAGTCGCTGGTTTAATGTAATAATTATGACAAACATGTTTATTACTTGAACGGAAATTCGCTTTGCCAAAAGGCGGCAGCTCGAAAGATACCTTCTAGCCGATAGCTGACGGCTTGTTGCCGTAAGAGTCGTTGAAGGCTTTAAAAGGTTCCCGCTGAAGTTACAAGGGTGCAGAAAACTAGTTGGTATCTGGCAGCTGCCGTCTTCTGTAAAGTGGGAGAGTGTGTGTGTGCGGATGGAATGGTTTAATCCGAAGGATTCGACAATTCCACGCAATCATCAGTAGGCTTTGCGGATGTTTTGTTCAACAACAACACCGAGACAAGGGGTCTCGAAAAACAGCTGCACAGCGGATTCCATACAGGTGACCGTCGGTATTGTGTTCTTCGCTCCTTTTCGGTTTGGTCGTGCGCCTTTTGAACAAACATGCCTTAGGTTCCTGGCCTGCTGTGGTTCTCTACTTGTATGGGCTTTCAACAAGTTTTCATGGGCTAAAGAAGGGGGTTGTGAAGGGTAGGAAGCTGATTGGGCGTTTTGGTTCAACGATGCTGCTCATTTGCAGCGAGGGAATTTCGTTTAAAAAAATGGCACCGCCTTTTGTGGATGTTACTCTGTCTCCTTTTTTCTGCTTCACTTAGAGAGGCTGTTTGTCTCTTCCTCGCAGCTGCTATAAAATAAGAAAAAAGTTGGGGTGCTATGTACCAGAAAATTCTCTCACCGCTTGCCATAAAATTCTCTCCTATGTACAAATCTCGCCTGCTTTGCACTCCGATTGGCCTGCTTCGGAGGAGAGCGCAAAAGAGAACGAAAATTTTCGGCTCTCTTCTTCGCGCAGCATAAAACGGATTTTTTATGGTTTTCATGACCGCTCGTTCCCATTCGTTAGTATTGGTGTAACATCCCTTGCTCCGAACCGAATGCGGTGTGGCTGCCTCGAGTTAGGTCGAAATTCCTTCTCATTCACTGTGAATAAATGAACAATTTTATTAATCCGTCGCATATTTTATTGGCAATTTATTCACCTCAATTGCGGGCTTCTTCGCCGGCCGATGATGAGAGCTCGTCGTTCCGCTCTCCGTGTCGCAGTTTCCCCTTTTGCCGGCAGCCGTAAGAATTCGACAATTGAGACCGACCGAGACCAAGCTGAGTCGACAAACGTTTGCTTCTCGGCTTGCTGCGATCGATTTGCATTCCACACGAAGCCAATCGTCGTCGGTCTTTTGGTTCAGCTAGCTATGAGCGCGGCTGCTCGAATATGATAATTTAAATTTATGACCGACCAATGAAGGAATAAAATGGCTTTTATTGATTGAATTAAGTTCGTCTTTTCGGTTTATTTGGTGGTAAAAAAGAACTTTTACTGTCGCTGCTCTAATCGTAAACTTGCGATTGCAGCGTTCTGTCAACACGCTTCGCCCTGATGATTGCACTCTGTTTGGTTGCCTCCTATATTTTTCACAAAACATTTTTATATTGAGGGTTCGATAAATTTGGATTGAACATCAATTACTGAATTTATTCAATTTCTATACATATTGTTGACTTTTTTGTTTTTACTTATTTTCAAAGACATTTAAAAAAATCCTCCAACCCTCAAATTATTTACTCTTGAGTAAAACGTCTATTTGTGCACCCATTCTTCACATGTCGCGTTAATCGATTCCCATTCGGAAAAAAACCCTCCAAGCAAGCCTTGAGGCGACAATTTTCGACCCCATCAGAAATGAGACCCAAAAAACCCTCAATCTTATTTCATTCCGACAATGATTTCGATCCCACAAAACTATCCGTCGGCAACAAAGTTCGGCAATTTTTCGAGAGGACCGAAACTGATGTGTGTGAGAGTGAGTCTTTGATTAGGTGTGATTCAATCAGGCTGAATTCGCTGAGCCGAGGCAGGCTGAATTCGCTGAGCCGAGGCACCATGTTTCGAATTTGAGTTTTTTTTCGTTCGTTGGTTGTTTGCCGTTTCGTTGATCACCATCCATATGCCGAGCCGCCGCCATATTATCGCGCGAGTTTACCTTGAGAAACGAAGTTTTGTTTTTCGATTCGATTTCGGCTGGAACTCCACCTAAGCCTGAGGAAAAGGGGGAAGCTCCTTAAGTGAGTCCGAGTCCACTCGGTCGGTCCGATACGGTTTGATGAATTAATTTCGGAATTGATTGCATGTTATTGTTGGATGGGTTCGATTGAACCTTTTTTTTGTAGTCTTCAACTTGATTTTTTGTGGATTCAGTCTACCGATTTCTTCACGTGGTTTGGCTACAACAGCCGGAAAAAATACCCCATCGGAGGATCGAGCCTGTGTAGTGTAGCGCTGACGATGACGACGACGACGGCCTTTTGATGTATCATTTCTTGGAAGATGTGAATTTAATTGCTTTATAAAACAGTTCCTGAAACCTGTTATTTTGGTGAGGTTCGGCGCGCTCGATGTTTCCCACTATCGGGGTAAAAACGGTTGTGTGGTTGAATTGTGATGGTTCGGCTCACTCGCTGCTTTTTCGACTGTTGTTGTTGAGCTTATTCACCTTTCTACTCATATCGGAATAAGTCCATTGGCCTTGACTCGGCAGAACGAGTCTATCTCTAATTAAGGTGTGTGAAAAACTTTCCTCAAGGCCTTGCTCGTTGACGGATGTATTTATATACCTATGTAAAGCTAAAAATTTTTTGAGGCCCAAAACCCCATTTCATATTTTTCGTTATTTTTGAGTAGTTTTTAATTTTTTTTCCATGTTTTGTTATGGTTGTCAAATTTTATCGACATTTAAGAACGTTAAACAAATTTTATCAAAATTATATAGGCCCTGTAAAAGCGGAAATATATGGTAAAAAATGGCAGTTTGGTCACGAAATTCTATTAACAAATTTTAACCAAATTCTAACGGAGTTTTAACGCATTTGTAGAGCAAACCTTTGCAGACAGTTTTATTATACGAGCAGCATCCCGTGGTCTAGAGGATAGCCTTCAAGTCTTCAAAGCCAACGACCATGACATCGAATCACGGCCATGACATACATAGTACACTTTCTGTGGGTTGGTGGTTTTAGCATTTGTTGGATGCTAGCCATCATATCATCAAAAGATATACGCTAAGAGTTATGAAAAAAAAATCCCTTTGAGTTTCATTGAGATCCTGTATGAGTTTGTGTTCGTTTTTAAGTTGATCCCGTACGAACTTCGTTTTGCTACTGTAAAAATGTGACAAGTTAAGCTGTTGTTTGTGAAACAAAATATCACCTTTGCATTCAAACTACTTTTGTTAAAAAATTTTGAACCCATCCCACAAAAACGATAAGAAAAGCGTAAGGTCACACTGGACGTCCTGCGGGGCCGAGTATGTCAATTTTTATTCTATTTAATGTTAAAAAAAAAACAAAGCGAATTAAAAAAAAAAGGAAGCGTTTTCTGAAAACGCCTGTAATATTTACTGAAAACTGTAAAATATTCGGTAATTTTTACCGAAACCATGAAACGTTCTTTAATTTCTGCTAATAATGCACAGCGCATTATTCGAGATGATTCGAGTCTCGAGACTCGATTCATTTTGCGTAATACGCTGTTCATTTTTTCCTAAAATAAAAGAACGTTTTATGGTTTCGATAAAATTATCGAATATTTTTCGATAAATATTACCGGTATTTTGGTAATAACTGCAGACTTTTAGGTGAATTTTGGCTAAAACTATCGATATTTCGGTAAGAATAGCCGATTTCAGTAACAATCCCCGAGTGTAAATATTATCGATTTATTTTCAAATTTGTCGGTAAAACTAACTGGTATTTCGGTAATAATTACTATCTCGGTAAAATTTACAGGTTGTTTGGTAAATATTACCGAATCTCTACAGCTTTTCGGTAAAAGAAATTCACGGTATTTTGGTCTTATTAGCACAGATTCTTTGATAATAATAATAGGCATGGCTGTAGGAAAGGGGTACCCTCCATGAGGTTTCAAAATAGCGAGCGAGGTATTCTACTCTAACTCAAAATTTAAAATTCATAATCAAATTATGATACTAGAGTTATTCAAGTTATTCAAGAGTAACAATATAGACAAAAACTAACGCCAAAACCACAAAAACCATCAGAATCAACATAAAACATTCAAGAGAACGTGAACTTAAAAATTTGCTTGTCAATTCAATTTCCAAATTTCAAATAATTTAATCAAAATAAGTCGTTAAACAAGTCGAACAAAGCTAACTTTCAGTGTAAAGATTTATAACTTTGTAGCGTTAATTTTTACTTGAAGTGTTAGTTTTTTTTTAAATTTAGTATAATTTTATTGTATCATTAGTTTAATTTTGTTTCAACATGAATCTCTTCAAAGGAAACTTTTTCCATTGAGATTCATAGCGTAAATTGGTGTAAATAATATTCATCAAATTTCCTCGCATAAAAAAAATCATAAGAAATGAGAAATGAAAAGCTGCTTTGAAATCGTGGTTCAAATTTAGTTTAGCATTGCATATTAAATTTGAATCGTGTTGGGTTTTCAATATTTTGATAATGGTTTTCCGAATATGAAAAAAAGAATAATTTGAATTTATATTCAAATTCTAAGCTCTTAAACATAGTTCTTACACATAATTTATACATTTAAAGCTTCTAAATGGCACACACAGGACAAAACGATGTAAAAAGGTGATCAAAATTGTTTACGCCAAAACAGAGCGTTTAAGGCCCATAGTATCTTCGGGCCATTTTACCTACATTTTGAGCACTTTAAAATGAGCTTTTGATAAAAATGATTCAATCACCTAGCAGTGAGATTGAAAAATTATTTTTTTTAATTTTCATTTTAAAGCAATTATGCTACAAAATAAAAAACTTAACGTGGTAAACTCTATGTTTTTACAACGGTGAAATCTGCTTGATTCTAATGCAACCAAAAAATGAACCGAACTCATCCGAACTAAAAAGATACAGGTGTTCGAAAACAGCTATTTTTTCTTAGTTTTTCCAATCTAACTTGTTTCAATCTGAATATTTTTACTAAGCGTGTTCCGTTAAACTATTCGATTTTTAGTATGTATGTATGTATGTATGTATGTATCCACCTTGGGTTTGCGGCAGCGCCGCGGTTATGGCCAAGAAAATAACCCACGCGTCCATCTTGGCTACCACGCAACACAGTCATAACTTCTCAATGAGACTTTCAAGGGAATGGAATCGTAAGCAGAGACACTTACGGTATCCAAGGTTGTAAGGGAATAGTCTCGAGAAACTATAACCACATTGTTGACTAACCAGGATAGCATGCAAATTATAATCCCGCCCCCAAGGCTTCTGAAAAAAGAGTGCATCCTTATTTTACAAAAAGTAATCAAATACAATCTTTTTCACAACCATGCCAAATTCCCTTGACATAACTTGAGAAACTTCCGGTATTCGAAACGGGTAACAAGCACATACTGCTACCTGCTCCTTTTGCAAACCAAGGTTACCCTGATGCCCCTGCCCTAATCGTTTGGATTATTTAATGTACAGTTATATAATACAATTTAATATAATATAATATAATCTATATATATAAAAATGAATTTCTGTCTGTCTGTCTGTCTGTCTGTCTGTCTGTCTGTCTGTCTGTCTGTTCCCTATAGACTCGGAAACTACTGAACCGATTTGCGTGAAACTTGGCAAGTGGGGGTATTGGAGGTAGGGGAAGGTTCCTATTATGGTTTGAGACCCCTCCCTCTCTCATGAAGGGGGGGAGGGGCCTCCCAAACAAAAGACAATTTTTTGCATAACTCGAGAACCCATCAAGCAAATGGTATCAAATTTGGCATGGGGTGGTATTTGGGAACGAGGAATATTTCTATGAATATCAGGTATCCCTCCCCCCTCTCAGTGGGGTGATAGGAAGGGGGGAGGGGGGCTATCTTACAATTTTTCATATAACTCGAAAACTAATCAAGATATTGGAACCAAATTTGGCACGGGAAGGTATTTGGATACGAAAAATACTTCAATGATTATTTGAGACCCCTCCCTCTTTCCAGTATAAAGGGGGAGGGTCCTCATTCATATTTTTTTTACATAACTCAAAAACTATTAAAGCAAATGGAACCAAATTTGGCATGGGAGGATATTTGGATACGAAAAATATTTCTATGATTATTTGAGACTCCTCCCTCTTTCCAGTAGGGAGATATAAAGGGGGGAGGGGGCCTTTTTTATTATTTTTTACATTACTCAAAAACTAATTAAGCAAATTGAACCAAATTTGGCATGGGCGGATATTTGGGAACGTGACATGTTCTAATGATTGTTTGAGACCCCTTCCTTCTTCCAGAGGGGAGAAAGGAAAGAAGGAGGGGAGTTTCATACAATTTTTACTGCATAACTCAAGAACTACAACAGCAAATGGAACCAAATTTGGCATGGAACGAAATTTGGGTACGAGAAATGCTTCTATGAATATTTGGAATCCCTCACTCCTTCAAAGATGTGGATTAAAGGGGGAGGAGAGGTCTCTATTACAGTTTTCAGTATAACTGGAGAGTTGATCGAGCAAATTGAACCATATTTGACATGTGAGGGTTTTTGGATACGAGAAATGTTTCTATTATAAATTTAAGCCCCAACTTTTTTTCAGCGGAAAGATATATAGGGGGGCTTCCATACATTTTTTTTGCATAATTCGAGAATTAATTGAGCAAATGAAACTAAATTTGGCATCAAAAAGAATTTGAGTACGAGAAATATTATTTCTTTGTGAAGCAATACCTTTCTTGCAGTAGGATGATAAAATTGGGAATATAGGAAGGGAAGAGAAGGCTTACATTTAACTTTTTTTATTATTTAATCCGAGAAATGGACAAAACATAACATGGAAAATCATTTTTCTATGATTCTATGAATATCTGACACACCATCCTCCTTTCAGTGAGTAGGTACCTAGGAGGAGGGAGTTGAGGCCAATACACTTCTAAAGTTCTAAATTTATGCAAACAAAACCAACACATGGAAATAAATATGGCATGGAAAGGTACTTGGTTACGAGATATGTTTCTACGAATGTTATAGACCCTTACGCTTTACAGTGTAGAGAGGGGAAGAAAGAAGGCTCCTTTTAAATTATGTTGTAAAGCTTAAAAACTTATCAACCAATAAAGTTATAATTTGATACAAGAGGATTTTTGGACACGAAATAATGGGTATGATTATTAAAGACCACGACCTCCATTCAGCCGGGGGTGAAGGGAAGGAGAGGGGAGGCTCTCTTATCAGTTTTTAGCATAAATCCAGAGAATATCAAGCAAAAACAATCATATTTTATAAGTTAGATTGTTTGGGTACGATTAATTTGAGACCCTCCAGACAGATCAAAATTGTCAGATCTTTTACACAAATTTATAGAGCAAGATTCAGAATATTAGTTTAAGTTATCTTTGTGTTGCAATTCGAAACTCCAGCTGCAGCTCCCATTTTATAGCGGTTGGTTATGAATTATGTTATAATGCCAATAAAACAATAAAAATTTGAATAATTTTTGAAAAAATCATTTGATTTTGGAAGGTGTAGCAAAGCACACCGGGTCAGCTAGTATAATATAATATAATGTAATATAATATAATGTAATATAATAAAATATAATATTATCTAATATAAAACAAAACAACACAATATAATATAATATAATATAATATAATATAAAATAAAATAATATAATATGATATTATATTTATAAATGTAATATAATACAAAATAAATAACATCCAACTTTCTTAAACACAAACAACATAATATATTACAATACAACATATTAAAATCTGCAAATTAAAAGGTTATAATTTAATAACATAAAAATTGATAAATCGTCGTTAAAAAACCTGAAGGCGATTTCAACAGCTGAAAAAAAGATCTAATGTGTAGAAAATATTTATGATCAACTGTTAAATCCATTATTTATAATAAATCTCTTGATTTTGCGTATCTGAAAATAAACATGGAATTATATAATTGGAATGAATGGAAATGGGAATTGGGGAGGAATCGCTGAAACATTTGAACATGATTTAATTTTGAAAGTTTTCGATTTAATCTCAAACAAACAAAGCCATGGATATCTGAAAAATTGGGTATGCTGATACTTATAATATTAAATGATAATCATATAGATTGAGATAGCCGGGTTTCGAGCAGAGTGAACTGACAGCCATTAGAATTTTTTTTTTTCGAGACATTTGAGCTTCGTTGCCAACTATTTTCTTCTAGAGAAGAAATCTTTGATTTTATGAAACAAAATTGATAGTTTATGTTCAAAAGAAATTCATTACAGTCTGTTATATTCGCTCTCTCGATCTAGAACATGAATTAAATGAAACTCAATTTCTGTTGTTTCTACATTTTCTCATGGCGTTCAGTTCGGTCTGGTCGAAGGCCTGAATGAAATTTTTGGATATCAACAAAAATCTATTTTAAAATTTTTATTATACAAGAAAAGTAACTAGCCGAGCATTATAAATCCAAGCGAACGAGATCTGCAATGCAAAGTTGATCAATTGTGGAAAACTAAACCTTTCATATAGAATAAACACTGAAGATTTTATACTGGTATTCATAAAATCCTAAATAATTAAATAAATAGTTAAACTGCCTAAAATTAATGGCAGTATATTCCAAAATTATCTGTATTAGTTTCTCCTGGAATAAATGCTTAATTTTATTACATACATTATTTTTAATACTAAGAAGATGACTGATTGAATGTCTTTTCTATGAGAATTTTGAATTCTGAGATATAATTACTTCAATTCAAACAAAGATGGTTGTAAAATTTTTTGTTTAGAATGGGAAACTAATATATAAATGATAAACCAAAAAAAAAAATCAAATTTATGGAAGTAAATAGATAAAAAAATGAATTTAATAAATCAACAACGATGCTAATTTTTCTGAAAAATAATAATAATTATTAAATAAAATTTAAAAAAAAAATCCATATCTACATTGAATGCCGATATCCGCCTTTGTAATAGTCCTGGAATAAAATAATTTCTTAAATTTCTACTGGAATTGAGAAAAGTTTTTGAAAGCAAACAAATAATTAACATTATTCAGAGTTTACATTTTAATTTATCGATAAAAATTATGGAGATGACAAAGTGTTTAGAAAAAGGTTCAATGTTTCGGGTTCCCAAATTCTGGAAAAATGAAAATTAAATTTGTCAATTGAAATATCGGAAAAAAAATTCGAGATGAAACAATTTCAAATAAAATATCTTTAATACCTGCAACAGCAAAGAAACAGTTACCTTTTTTTTAAGTTAATGCTTTGTAGAAAAAAAACATGAACTTTAAATTAAAAATTATAACTGAAATTTTGTAAGATTTTCACTTTTAATATGATTACAATAAATAACAGCAGTCTGGACCTTAAATATAAAAATGATTATTGCACTGCTAATGATGAATTATTATTTATGCAACATTTAAATATAGATACCTAAATGTGAAATTAAATGATATTTTTTAAATATTCAAACAGATGACTCCGGGTGCGTAAACTTGAAATTTCGAAATATTTAATTAATTACTTGAAAACAATAGTCTATTTTACCTGCAACAAGTTGACTGACAGCGAATTTATTATGAAATTCAGCTAACTCAAATTCATAAATTAATTGTCGGAAAAAAACTAGTCACCCTAGTATCGAAACATTAAAATTCAAGAAAAATAAAACGCGAATAAAAACAAATACATGGAAATCTCTCACCAGGTTTAATTTCTCATCTGTTCCGTCCAACGCCTGCTGCGATCCACTTCGTTGTTTCACAAACGCCAGCTCGCTTTCATGTACAAAAAAAAAAACCCGATTTAATACACTTTACAGTGGATTGTAGCCTTTCTTACAGCCTGTAAATTATATTTGGGTACATATAAAACAAAATGAACTATGAATTATGATTAATGAATTTCATACGCAATAAATCCAAAATGAATTTAGGAAATAAAGATTCAAAGTTCTTATTAGGATAAAAGTATTTTTTTATAATCATAATTTTCATATAAATTAACCTTTTTGAATGACTAGATTCTGGAATATCATGTATGATTCCGTTTCTATGATATTATTATCTCACTCAATTTACTCCTTTTGGAGTTACAGCATATGATATCTTCAAAATGGAAGGGGTATAAAAATTAAGAATACAATTTGAAAAAAGATGCCTGACCATGTATTTCAAATAATTCAACTTCTCAAGTAGAGGAAACAAATACATAGATAAAATTATTGGATAAAATTTCAAATGCTAGAGTAAAATACGATACCAAAATGTATAAAATCGGTACAATAGATTTTGAAAATTAAAAATATTGAAAATTTTGAAAGCGTAGTATTTTTAATTTTGTTATTTTGAGATTTTTATTCTGTTTTGTTGATTTTGTCTATTTCGTTCATTTTGTTAATTTGGTCATCTTTAAATTTTGTCAATAATGCCAATTTTATCAATTTTCATGATTTTGTCAGCATTGTTAGTTCAGTAAATTTTGTCAATTTAACCAATTTTCTAGATTTTGTTAATTTGTCGATTTTAACAATTTTCATGATTTTGTCAACTTTTTCAAATTTGAAAATTCTGTCAATTTTGTCAAATTTGTCAATTTTGCAAATTTGTCAATTTGGTCAGTTTTGTAAATTTTGTCAATTTTGTCAGTTTTATCAAATAAGTCAATTTTGTCAATCTTGTCAATGTTGTCAATTTTGATATCTCTGCCAATTTTGTCAATTAAGCGCATTTCGTCGATTTTGTCATTGTCAATTTGGCTAATTTTCTCAATTTTGTCAATTTTCTTCGATTCTGTCAAGTTTGTCAATTTTGTCAATTTGTCAATATTGTAAATTTGGTAAATTTGGTCAATTGAGTCAATTTTGTAACTTTCGCCAGTCAATTTTGTCAATCTTTTCAATTTTGTCAATTTTGTAAATATAGTGAATTTTGTCGATTTTGTCTTTGTCCATTTTGTGAATTTTGACAATTTGGTCATTTTGGTCAATTTGGTTAATTTTGTCAATTTTGTCGATTTTTGTTAGTTTTATAAATCTTGTCAATTTTGTCAATTTAGTGTATTTTGTCGATTTTGTCATCGTTAATTTAGTATTTTTTTTTTTCAATTTTGTCAGTTTCATCAATCTTGTCAATTTTGTCAATTCAGTGAATTTTGTCGATTTTGTCATAGTGCTAAATATTATCAATTTTTATGATTTTTCAGCTACGTGAATTTTGTCAAATCAATGAATTAAGCCAATTTTGTCAATTTTGTCGATTTTTGTCAGTTTTATCAGTCTTGTCAATTTTGTCAATTTAGTGAATTTTGTCGATTTTGTCTTCGTTAATTTAGCCATTTTTTCAATTTTGTCGATTTTGTCAGTTTTATCAATCTTGTCAATGTTGTCGATTTTGTCATCTCTTTTGTCAATTTTGTTATTTTTGTCAATTTTGTCAATTTTGTTAATTTTGTCAATTTTGTCAATTCAGTGAATTTTGTCCATTTTGTCATCGTCAATTCTGCCAATTTTCTCGATTTTGTCAATTTTATAAATTTTATCAATTTTATGATTTTTTCAACTAAGTGAATTTTGTCAAATCAATGAATTATGTCAAGTTTGTCAATTTCGTCAATTTAGTGAAATTGGTCTATTTAGTCAATTTTTTTCAATTTTGTCAATTTTGTCGATTTTGTCATTTTTGTATTTGGTCAACCTGGCGAAAATGGTTAATTCGGAGTTCTTTCATGTTTCTTCAACTTTGTCAATAATAATTATTAGCTTTTTAGCATGATATGCATGTTCCAAAAAAAATCCCAAATGCTTCAAACTCTACTATGGAGGCCTTGGTGGCGCTACTGTTTGGTTGTCATCTTCCATTGGCTTCAGCAAGTGAAAGTTCAGATTGACCTCCAAGCCGTCATCGTTTTTCTCTAGACACCAACCCCAACAACAACAACGCAACGTTAGATCTGAAGAGAGGAAGAGAAAAGGGAACAAAAAAACAAGCCCGAGAGCTTAAAGCTCGAGAGGATTCAGTAGCATTTGTCTTATTGGATTCAATTTGCTTCCACGGGCGAAATACTCTCCTGTCGTTGCTGCTTAAGAAAAAGCTTCGTAAGCACGAACGGCACGTGAGAAGATGAGAGGATGTGCATACATCGTCCGCGTACCCGTGTTGTTTTCCCCTTCTCAGAGCAATCTGTGCCTGAATGTAATGTTGGGCGAAGTTACTATCGCTTTCGTACCATGCAGTGTAGGCATGACGTACTCATCAACGACTTCATAATTTTCGGGGTCGTACCCCTTGGTGAAAACCATTTTTACCTTTAATAATTCGGAACTCCGGTTCCGAAATTTTTGGAATGGTTCGGTTGCAAACTGAACCATCAAAATAAAAATTTAAAGATAGGCCGGGAAATTTTTAGTTGTCGTCTTCCTCCCACACGGTCTCTGTCATGATGACATCGAATCTGAGTGGGAGTGAAGCCTGTCTGTTCTCCCTTCCACACATCGACAGATCCATACTTTTAGATAGCAAGCGCGTATCTATGACGTCACATATAATTTGACGTCATATATACGATAATCTTGATTTTAGTGATTGCTGGTTGTGGCTAGCAAGCCAAATTGACACGTTTTTTGGAGTGATGATTTTTGATATTTACTATGAAAAAAATTTTTTCAAACTATTTTGTATTTTTTTCTTTCTTTTATAGGTTGAAGAAGAAAAAAAAACAAATTTTTCAAGATAAAAATCATTTTTATTGTACTGCTCAGTTTCACAAAAACGTCGAGAACAAAGTTTACAAAAATTCACACAAATACACACAAATACACAGACATCATCAGAACTCGTCGAGCTGATTCGATAGGTACCTATAAAGGTATATCAAAGACCCATAATTAATGATCTCCCAAATCGACCGATAACTATACCTTTCTGTAAGAAAGGCAAAAACATCGCATCAATGTGCATCTCCAAAACATCGCACATTTCAGCTCACTATTTGCCGTGGGATGCTAACTGTTGTCGTATTTCGACCTGTTCAAACATGTTTGAAAGGTTGGCTGGGCTCCTAAGCGGCGTCTTTTTCTCTATTTTCTTTATCACAATGGTTCTTAAAACACAATAACAGAATATCCCACAACCCCATTAAATCTCCGGAAATGGTCCAAATGCACATTCACTCTTTTTCATGTCTCTCCCATCGGTGACTTCAAAATATTTTCAACTAAACCATTCACAAGACCAGAAACACCAATTTTTTGTTGAAAATAAACCCAAAACTAAGGATTTCTCCATTTATTTTGTCTCGGAGAATTGTAAAAACAAATTTAATTCGCTCCATCTTCTAATCGCGATAGGACACGAAACGCACGGCACGGCAACTTGAACACTTTGAATATATCACGTCCGCAGCTAATAAAAAAACAACCGCACTTGTCGAGCACCCGAACGAGACTGCGTTAAACTATTCGATTTTTAGTGACTCAAAACTCTTTTAAACAAACCTTGCTTGAATAAGCTCGGCCTAAAAAGATATCGTTAAAAAACTGAAAATTTTTAATTTTTTTTTTTTTTTTGAACCCTTCTAACATTTTTGGGTTAGCTTCTGCGATGTTGATGTCTTGAACAAAGTTGCTACATTTTTTACAATCTTATAACTTGCCGAAGACATAATTGCTCTAAATTGAAAATTACAAAAAATTATTTTTCAATCTCACTGCTAGGTGATTGAATCATTTTTGTCGAAAGCTCATTTTAAAGTGCTTAAAATGTAGGTAAAATGTCCCGAAGATACTATGGGTCTTAACGCTCTGTTTTGGTGTAAACAATTTTTATCATCTTTTTACATCGTTTTCCCCTGTGATGGCGATCCAAAATTGAAAACTCAGATTCAGATTCAGTAATTGAAATTTACATTTACATCAGTAAAGGCACTAATATTCGGCTCAGAAAATTCTGATCTGCAATTAAGATTCGGAAATCGTGTTTTTGTACATTTCAGAAATCGTATAGAAATTCGGAAACAGTTTCAAAGTACAGTTTTTGAATTCAGGTTCAGAATTCAGATTCAGAATGCAGATTTAAATTTCAGAAAAAGATTGTAAATGAGTTTTTCAATCAACATAAAACATTGAACTTAAAAATTTGCTTGTCAATTCAATTTCCAAATTTCAAATAATTTAATCAAAATTAGTTTGTACACACAATTTTCCAGGTTTTGTTCAATGCAAAAATCCAAAATTTTATTTAAAAAAAAAATCATCCACAGGATTATTATTATGGAATGGATTCTCCACATGTTAGTAATTCGGTAAACTAACAAGCTAACTCGAAAATTTTTGTTTACTGTGAGAGGTAAGCAAATGTGAGATCCAATCAAATATCATTTAAAATTATATTTGCCACGACGGTGCAGAGCACATCCACAAGAGGAAAGAAGAAGCGCCTTTGGAGCTAGGCGCTCTAACACAGAAGGAGTTGAAGCTTGCACAAGATTTGATCTTCCGGTGCGTTTAACGACAGGCCTATCCTGACGATATTAAAAACCTGCTGAGCTGCGAAGGAGTAAAATCATGGCTACGCACGCTGTCGAAGTCCAGTCTGTTGTATAAGCTGAATCCAGCGTTCGACGAGCACGATATACTACGATTATGCAAGGTCGGACTAGCGAGTGTGAGTGGGCTGACTAGGCAAGTAAGAATCCCGTCATACTTCCGAGACAGCACTACGTGACGAATTTGATGATTGCGGACTACCATGCCAAATACCGTCATCAACACCACCATATCGCGCAACGAAATCCGCCTCAAATACAACATTGCACGTCTTCGCTCCGAGTTCGACCGAGTCCGAAGAAACTGGCAACGGTGCAAAATCAGACAAGCTAACCCGAAACCACCATTCTCGTACACCGGAATCCAATACATTGACCCGATGTCTGTTGTAGTTGGTAGAAATTCGGAGAAGCGATAGTCCTTCTCATCTGTATGACCACCAGAGGTGTGCACATTGAGATCGCGCATTCGCTGAACACAGACTAGTGCATCTTAGCTCTGCGCAATTTCATCGCGAGAAGAGGCTTGCCCTTGGAGATCATGAGTTACCGGTGAACCAACTTCATCGAAGCCTCAAGGGAGCTGTTCAAGGCATTGAAGCAGATCGACGAAGAGCGTCTGAAAGTGGAGTTCGTCAGCCCGACAACCAAGTGGACGTTCAACCCTCCAGCCGCTCCACATTTCGGTGGCTGCTGGGAGCGCCTGATACAGTCGGTGAAGAAAACCATGAACGACTTCAACCTCCGCGTTTACCCTCGGACGAGATTCTTCGTTCCATGCTGATGGAGATCGAGCTGATCCTAAACTCTCGACCGCTAACCGACATACCGATCGACAACGACTGTGAACCACCCCTTACACCCAAGCACTTTTTGTTAGGGCCATCAAACGGCAGTACGCCCCAGGTCATTTTCGATGACAGACCGATTGTGCTGAAGCGTTCCTGGAAGATGGTACCACAATACGCATACACGTTCTGGGAGAGGTGGGTCAACAAGTATGTGTCTACGTTGACACGCAGTACCAAATGGTTTCAGCCCGTGCAACCCATCCAAGAAGGCAACCGAGTGATCATCATCGACGGAAACCTCCCTAGGAACTACTGGCCAAGAGGACGAGTGGTCAAAGCGATCGCGGCCCAAGATGGACAGGTTCGTCGTGTGACATCAGGTAAGACACAGCAGGACAATGGCGTACCGAGGAAGAGTGTCACGACGGTGTGCAGACCTCCTCAACCACAACAATCTTCTCAGTCATCATCGATACTTGCTGTCAACTGACAGCGAAAGGTAACACTAGTTTTTATGGATCACCTTGGTCCGTGCGAAAAGCGCCAAAAGGACAAAAACAAAACAGCATCACGTTCTGTGTAGTAAAAGTTAACCGAATAGCTAGATAGAGTAGGAGTAAAGGTAAAATGAAAACAATTTCAGCAAAAAAAGTGGAACATTTAACATTAAATTACCTTAATCTAGACTAGATGACTGCCGTACTACGATTAGTACGGTTGAGTGAAACATTACGCGAACAAACTAAAAAGTGATTGTTATAAGAGCAGTCATTAATTAATAGTACGGATCGTTGCTACTAGCGAGGACAGGCACAGTAATAGTTGAAGGACACTAAATGTAAGTGACAAACATTATTCTAAACATAAAAACGAATTTGTAAGATACCCGAACACGAATGTACACTAGACCGCTGAAAGCTTTGTATGGAAATTTCAAATTCTTAAATTTTTATATTTTTACATTTTTATAATTTTTTTTTTTGTTGTTTTTGATGCCAGAAATAGCAATAAAAATTTTGGAAGGGATCCATTCAGCCCTGAATTAGCGCAACGAGTTTTAATATTGTATGGGAATTTGTATGGGAAAACAACATTTTTCATTCAAATACCGCCAGAGATGTAGATACTGAGAGTTCCAAAAAATTTAACTTTGGATGAAAAATATTCCTTCATTCTTGCAGTACTATTTATGTGAACAAAGCAAAAACCTAACTTATACCCCAGAAAAGTTATTCGATGTCCAAATAAAATATTTTTTCAAAATTCTTTTTTTTTAGTTTTTGCGTTTTTTTTCTGCTTATTTGCAAGCTGTGAAACCGTACGATGGAAATAAAAAATCTCAAAAAACTGCTTTGAATTGCTAGAAAATTTATTGATTTCTATAACCTTTGCAAAGACATTTTATGCTATCACTAACAGCTCCAGCAAGCAAAATCCGCAATTTTTGAATTTTCAATGAATTCAGATTTTTTATTTTGAACTTTTTTCATGAAATTCTTAGCTGCTTGTCATGTTAGCAAAAAATGAAGCTAAAGAATAGTCAAAAACAAAAATCAAAGACCGACTTCATTTCAAGCTTACTTGAATTTTCTGGGTGATTTAATGTGCAAAAATTTCTTCTCCCATACAAATTTCCATACAAATTCGAAACGCGTCGCACTAGCTCAGGAATCATTCAAATCATCTCAAATTTTACACTGATGGTTGGTGACCCAAAAGGCATCGAAAAAACGGTCTAATGTATACTAGGGTGTCCGAAAATTGCATAACTTCTGGGAATCTGGGGGCTCACCCTCAAAATGGTAGATTAAGATGTGCGGAACCAACTTTTGTATGGGGCCGACTAAACAAAATCATGTTTAGAGGTTCCGCAAGCGCAATCTTTGAAATAAGTCCATTTTCAAAAGATTTGATTTTAAATATATTCTGGGTCAAAAAATTTTCATAAAATTTATATACTTTATGTTTTTTTAATTTTGTTTGAATTAAATACTACACGTAAAAAATGAAAAATAAACCAAATTAGTATCAAGATTTCCAAGAAAAAAAAATTTTTTGGTCCAAAAATTTTTGGACCCAGAATTTGGGAGGGTGAGCCCCCAGATTCCCAGAAGTTATGCAATTTTTGGACACCCTAATGTACACACAAGTTCAAAATCACTTAGCCAAATTGATTGGGGTTTCATTTGTCTTCCTCAAAGGGATTTAATAACGAATAAATAGCTAATTAAGTATTGTTATCAAACCAGAAATTACTTCTTCTGTCTGTCGCAACAAACTGAATTTATGAAGTTTAGTGAACCAAGCTTTATTAATGCTGCGCAATCTGCTGACTTGAATTGAATAATGATATAAATTTCAATATTGATTAGGAATAATGATTTTAAAAGGAGAGTTTAACTGACGGAAATCAGCTCATGATAATGGCATGCAGTTGGCGGAGAGTCATTGAAAAACTTTTCCGGTACAACTCTGATCGATGTTAACTCTTGGCTCGAATTCACGGACAGCTCAGATATTTCACAAGCCCTTAGTTTTTGTACCAAAAAATACTTAATCGTCAAAAATGTTTTGAAGAATAAAAAGATTTGAGTTTGTTTAAGATAATCAATTGATTTTATGATGAACTTTATGATTTGTTTCGTAAATAAACAAAAATTGCGGTCATGGAAACAATTTGCTACACCAGTCCTCAATTTTTAACTGAAGGACGCCACATTGGCAATTAAAGCTCACCCTGATGTGAGAATGTGAAAGTTTCAAATTGGGACCTGTCCTGCCATTAAGATATCTGTTTGTTTTCTATTGAGAGAAGAAGTCAAAATAATGCGCACGCCACGCTTAAGTCATTAGAGGCCAGGGTCCAAATAGGGAGCTCGCCATAAAACAATTTTCTTAAAACCGTGACCCAAGGCTGAAGATTCCATGAAATGCCATATTTTACAATCCCAATTGTTTTGTTTCGGGGGTCATAAAATCTAATTCGCTCCATAAGTCAACTTTTCTAACTGTCACTCGTCTCAGGATGATCTGAATTGGCGCGCTCCGTCCTTCGAGAAGTGTGACAGCCATTAAAGCAGTAATTGCTGGAGCAAGTAGCTTGTGTTTCCTTAAGTCGGATCAGGAGTTGCAACACCAACCTATTAGAGAAGTTGGGCTGAGGAAAAACCTTGAAGTCCGGTGGTGGAATCGAACAGGTGACCTTCAATTTTCTCCCGGGAAGGTCGTCTCAAACAAACCTCCCTGGGAGCTCAGCTCTTTGAAAAGTAAAGGTGAAAATCAATGAAGTTTACCTGACCTTGCATGAAACGAGGAGAAAAGTAATGTTTTTTCCTCTCAAAGCATTTTGGGTGTCTGTTTTGATTCTCCGAATCCGGTGTAAGTTCTCCTGTAGCCAGTAAAATTAGAAAGGTGAACCTGACGTTTATTGCTTTATGGGGGCTAATGAGCTTCCAAGGATTTGCAGCAGCAGCAGCGAAAATTGCTACTGATTGAAATAAAAGATTGTTAAATGTCATAAAAGAAAATTGATTCTTGTTGGGCTTCCAGCCTTGACTTTTGCTCATTGAGCAGCAATAATCATCGAGACATTGGATTCAAGAATTTAAGAAATCCAGAGGTGAACCAGCCTGTGGCTGAAAACCTCTTAAATAAAGACAAAAAAAAAAAAAAAAATTAAGAAATCTAGAAAAATCTGATAAACTGTCGAGCAAGGCGTAATCGAATCGAAATCTTAAGATTACTTTAGATATTCTTATGAAGTTTATAAAAGCCTTAAAGTATGCTATTTTGGTATATTTTTAATCAAATGAAAATGGTCTTAAAACCCTACAAACCTCTTGATGTTTTCCCTCAAGTCCAGCTTCGAGATCATCCAAGCCGAGAAGCATAAAATAATGGCTTTCAGATAACATTAAAACATATTTCTCCATGGATGTTTCACAGTCTCGGCCTCTTTTGTGATGGCCGGTTTTTCTTAACTTTATCTCCGTCCAAGCTCAGATGCCAACAGCCCTATTGTTGTTTCGGTTCTTATTTCTTCTTTTATATTTTTTGGTTTTGTGTAACTGTTGATGTTGAGGTAGTTGAATCGAATCCCTCGACCTCTGGCTAGAGGAAGAGATCGCTTCGTTTCGAGTAAGGGCGGCGGCGGCTCAATTCAAAGCAGAAAAGCCCTTCCTCATCCCCCGATTGAGCTCACCGAGTGGCAAAAAGGTTTTCATCATTAATGCTATGAAGAGCTAAAGCTCGCTGGTTTTCTGCTACGCGAGCTTCCCCTGCAAGAGCTAGCGATTGGTTATGGATTTATCGAAAACGATTAATCGAAAAGCGAATATCCACACACACTCTCTCTTTCTCGCGAACTCGACACGGGCATTGTTTTGTCGTCTTCGCCCTTTTATTGTGAATTTTGTAGGGATTCAGTTTTTGTTCCTCAGGTAGATTTATTTCTTGGTTTCTTCAGCTCTGCAGATTGAGCTTTTTTGATTGAGCAACAAATGAACTCACGCAATTGTTTCTGCCTCGGGTTACATGACACAGTACATTTGGTCGATTGGAAAAATCAATTAAGCCAGCTAGAGTTGAGAGTCTGAAGGGGAACTAAGGTGGCTTAAGGGGAGTCACATGAACTTAAGCTTGCGTCGAGTTTTTTGGTTGATTTGATTAAGAGCCTACAATCGAACGGATTGCTTTAAAGGAAAATTCAAATATAGGTACAAGTCGAATAGTGTTGCTGAATTGCTAACGCTTAGATTTGTATTCAGATACCTAGGGGAGATAAGGGAATAACAAGCACCCGGGGCATAGTCTTTTCTACAAAAGTACGTATTTTATCAAATGGGGATAAGTTTCGTTCTTCCTAATTTTTCAGCAACAAAGAAATCTCCTTATCATCTTTACAGGAATATTGAAAAAAATCAACGTTGTTCTCAAGTGCCGAAAAAATTATAATTTTTGAGCACCGGAAATAAGCTCTTATACAGTGTCGGACATAGAATAGGACCGCTCTAATGCAAAATATTCAAATCACCTTTAAACTGCAAATTCAAATATAATAATATGCGACACCTAGCGACAAGCACTTATTGTAGTATGCCAACTTTGTATACTGCACGTTTTTGAAATCAAAGCAACCCGTTTGTTCTACTCGACCAGAAAGCTGTTAGAGGGTGAAAAAAGTCGCGTCATAAAATAAGACCAGCTCATCGGTTCGGCTGTTCCGGCATTTTCAGCGCTCTAGATTTGAAGAAAAGGTGTTGTTTTCCCATAAAATTAATCATGTAAATCATGAAAACAAACAAAAAATAAAGATTTCCTTCCTTCTACTCTGTTTTCAGCGAAAAAGCGATGGGTCAGGCACAGCATTGCACGGAGGTCCAGCGAGCGATCATCCGGAATCTGTACAAGGCTGGCAAAAGCCAACGCAAGATTGCCGACTACTTAGGAAGGTCGAAAACTTTCGTTTTCAACGCGTTTCACAACACCGGCAAACGGGAACTGACCGGCTGCCCCCGCAAAACGACGTCGAAGGACGATTCGGCAATCAAGCGGGCCTCGCAAAAGGACCCTTTCAAAGCGTGAGTTCCCGGACGGTTCAGCGACGGTTGGCGGAGAAGGGACTAGGAGGAAAAAGTCCCCGGAAGGTGCCGATGCCGATGCCGAAGCACTTGAAGGCGCGGCTGAAGTATGCGAAGGACCACTTCGATTGGGTCGGTCCGGAAAAGGAGAAACTATGGAGAAATGTGCTGTGGTCGTATGAGACCATAGTGAACCTCATCGGCTCGGACGGAGAGAGTTGGGTCCATCACCCACTCGGCTGTGCGTATATGCCCCAGTATACAAATAAAACATTCAAACATGGAGGAGGTAGCATCATGGTGTGGGGGTGCTTTTCTTGGTACGGGGTGGGTCCCTTGTTCTGGATCGACCGGATTATGGACCAGCATCTCTACGCCCAGGTACTTCGGGAAGTAATGCTGAAACACGCCGAGTGGGAGATGCCCCTAAAGTGGCAGTTCCAGCAGGACAACGACCCCAAACATACCGCTAAAACGCTTAAAAAGTGGTTCCATGATAATAAGGTAGACGTTATGAAGTGGCCAGCGCAGTCCCCTGATCTCAATCCCATAGAGAACCTATGGGAAATAGTTGAACGTAAGGTGTACACCGAAAAATCAAAAAACAAGCAGCAGCTGTGAGAGAGAATTCAGGCGGTGTGGTACGCTATCCCGGTGAGAACGTGCCAAAAGCTGGTGGAGTCGATGCCGAACCGGGTGCGAGAAGTGATGCGTAATAAGGGTTATACCAACAAGTACTAACCCTGCAAATCGATCACGGTATGAATTTCCTTTTTTTTTACCATGAATTCTAAAGCGGTCTAATTTTATGTCGCGTTATTTTAGTCGGTAAGTATGCTTAAAACGCATTTTTAAATAAAGGACAATTGTTTTAACTACGGATGATTTTAATTTCTTCGAAGAATGGGATTTACAATTTGTAAATGGTTTGATGCACTTAAATGGAATTTTTTTTTCTCAAAGTTTTGTCCCTTTCTGTTTTGGATTGAGCTGTGGTCCTATTCTATTGTCCGACACTGTAGGTATAGGAGTTTCCTTAGGAAGTGTCTAGGAGCATAGGAGGTGCAGGAAAATCATGATCGCACCATTTACCAAAATGGTGCCCTGATCTCTACCTTTCACAAACTAACACAACCCTTTCCTTGGATACTTGAATATGGATTCGCAGACGTATAGACGGTTTCCATAGTTGGTGATACTAGCTTGTCTTTGGTTCTGACTATGTCAAGAAATTTTTTTTGGAGTATGTAAGAGCGAGAGGTTGCTAGTTGAACTTAAAAAGTATCTTACTAACAATCCTTCCCTTTTCCCCATCGATTACTAGGACGTGGCCGGCGCCGTTATTAATCATATAAATCATTATAAAAACGGAGAGCATGAGTTTTGTACAATGAGAATGGCTGCTAATCCCAAGCACCTTTTTTTTAGACTTTGTGCAAATTGATGGCCTCAATTAATCACGGAGTAGCAACCATAGGCGACGTGGAACTTGTTCTGCTGAGCCACGCCAGCGATCATGGAATTCGAAATGTATAGTTTGAAATTAAATGAAAAAATACGAAGTTTTTCTAGAATCTATTTTTAATAAAAAAAAAAAACCTGTAAATAAAGCATTTCGAGTTCAATGATTTAAGGTGGATATGAGTAGTCAAAAAAACTAAAACTAACTAACTAACTAACTAATTACAGGCCCCTTTCGTTTTTGGCAACACGCTCTATATTTTTGTGTTGCCAATATACATGCAAAAATCTAAAGGTTTTTTTTATCAACGTTTTTCTTACCTTTTAATAAAAATAAACCATTGTTATTATTATTAACTCATTTTTTCATCATTTTTTGATAATTTGTTGATAATTTTTAGTCATTTTTTGTTAATTTTCATCATGTTTTAGACACATTTAGAACTTTTTTATTCATATCTGGTCATAGACAACCCTTTTGGAATTGAGTGGAAATGAACATGAAATCATTTCTCTCACAACTTGAACATGTTGTAAAATATTTTTTTCTAATATAGTTTAGTGATCACAATATTGATAATCTTCAAAACAGTAGAGGAATCAATATTTACAAAAATATATTTTCAAAGTTATTGTTAAAAAACCTTAAGTGTCTTCCAAATGGCTTTTATAAAATTGTTTTCTTTAAACAAGAGCAATCTTACTATCATTGAAACTAACGCACATTTCTTTTTTCCTGTCGTTTTGATGAATGAATCACGATGACACGGGAAAACAGTGGTTGGTATTACGATAATAACGATGATTCGAAACTTTGGTTAATTAATTCCGTGCCGCGCGTTGAGTGAAGTGTTTTCTACTCGTCTCTCAGCGATCCAATTAAAAGAAAAGCGGCCTCACAAGCCTGCCACGGAAATAGCGCTAGGGAGGGGGAGAGCCCGCACAATAAAACAGTTTTCTCAACATGGTGGTGGCCAACGCAACGCAATGGCGGCAATCGGCAACTTAATTGTGCGTGCGCACATTTTAGCGGTAAGCAGCTATTCTGCGCAGCGCGCGGCAAATTGGGCCCAGCTTCAAAGAAATAAAAGAAACTGTTATAATTTCTTTTCCAACCCATTCAGAGGAGCCCAGCTCCCATCATCGTCATCATCGAGTTGAATCGGATTGGAGATCACAGAGGCGTCCGACTTGACTTATTCACGAAGTGTTCGCCAAATGCCATTTTATTGTTGTCTCTCCTAACGTTTGTTGATGGGCTGGGCGGCCTTTTGATTGGCTGGCGTTGAGGAATTATTGCTTGTGGTGGGTTTTTATCGCGCTTTCCTGCGCTGAAAATTGCCTTTTCTATTGTTTTTTAATGCCGCCGAACAAAATGAGAGAATTTTCTCTCCAATCAAGCCTTTATAACTGACTTAGTAAAGCGAATTAAAAGAACATTGAACCGTGAATTCGCATAACTATCTTTAGAAATTTCCGAGAGTTACAAGAAATAATCAAAATTCCAACCGCTCACCGGTAGATACACCGGTAAAGTGTTAATTGAGCTTTGTGCGGACTTGGGCCTCGTTTGAAGTTTCCCCTTTTCAGTTAGACGTCCCCCGACTCAATCGAGTTGAATTTCACCTCGACGATTTCCATAGAGTTGCGATTGAGTTTCAATTAAAACCTACCCGATGATTGCTCACTTTAGGGCTCTAGGAAACCCAATTTCGAAGCAGAGTGCCTCTTTCGGCGTGCGGGAATTTCGGACCGGTTCGAATTGGAATACGAACGGGCCGCGATTGCAAAACTTTTAACGGGGAAGGAAAAAAAATCAGCCTCCTAATGAGCTGCCAGGTGAACCTGTTAATTATGTTTTATTGCCGGTGCCAATTAAAAGCGCAGTCGAAATTCGTCATGAGAGGTGAGCAACTGTATTTGTCCTCTTGAAGCAAATCATTGAATTTGGAGCAAATCTGAAGCTTTTTTAGTAATACATTCAATAAGTGTAACTTTTAAAAATAACACTTTTTTTCTCGAAATGTTTTTTTTTATAAATGTTTACGAAAAATTCATCATTGTGGTGCCAACCGGTAGCTGTCAGAAGAAATCAAAACATTCAAAAAGCCAACGTCTATATCGAAAAAAATAATGTAGATCAAAGTGGGTGGAAGATTATAATAGTTTGCTTATTTTACCGACCTAGTATGAAATATCATCAATTTTAAATTGAGTAGACCAATCCATTCTTCATATCTCAATCTACATCCTGATGCAAAACTCAGATTTTTTCATAATTTTTAACACTTGAATTTGCATCAGTAAAAAGAATCGAAGCGATTAATTTCAGACCATCTTTCTCGGTTTGAATGCATGCGAAACATGTAAATGCATATTGGAAAAAACGCATGCTTTCATAACAAAATTTAGCTTTGAAAGAAAATTTAAACTTAGCTATCTTAGCTTTATTGACTACTCATATCCACCTTAAATCATTGAACTCGAAATGCTTCATTTACAGGTTTACATGATTTTAGAAAAACTTCGTTCTTTTTTTCATTTGATTTTAAACTATACATTTCGAATTCCGTGATCGCTGGCGTGGCTAAGCAGAACAAGTTCCACGTCGCCAATGGTTGCTACTCCGTGATTATTCGAGGCCATCATTTTTGCACAAAGTCCAAAAGAATGGTGCTTGGGATTAGCAGCCATTCTCATTGTACAAAACTGATGCTCTCCCTTTTTTATATGATTAATAACGGCGCCGGCCACGTCCTAGTAGTCCATGGGGAAAAGGGAAGGATTGTTAGTAAGATACTCTTTAAGTTTAACTAGCAACCTCTCGCTCTTGCATACTCCATAAAAATTTGTTTGAAATAGTCAGAACCAAAGACAAGCTAGTATCACCAACTATGGAAACTGTCCATACGTCTGCGAATCCATATTCAAGTATCCAAGGAAGGGGTCTGTTAGTTTGTGAAAGGTAGAGATCAGGATCCATTTTGGTAAATGGTGCGATCAAGTTTTTCCTACGCTCTTAGACATTTCCCAAGGAAACTCCTATACCTATGAGGCATTTGATAAACGTCCAATGAAAATGGATCGAGTTAAATATTGAAAGCAAATCAATGCCATTCAAATTTCTCCCTTGATAAACTAGCTCTTTTTCTCTAACCATGATCCCTGTTGAAGTAAGAGTTTGCAAAAGGACTTAAATGGTTGAAGACGGATTGTCATTTAAAATAAAAATAAAAGATTTAATTTATCGGCATAGCGGTGAAAAGTGATGTCCTTTTTAGTAGGGACATCTAAAGATTATGAAGATTTTTATATAGGTGGATAGAAGGTTAGATGAAAATGAAAGATGTTAAAAATGAGCGGGCAGAATTTTATTAGAAGCATATCATCACATATCAAATATTTGTTAATCACAGAATAAAAAATTGGTATGTGATGATAATAAAATAAAATTCTACCTGCTCATTTTCAACATCTTTCATTTTCATCTAACCTTCTATTTACCTATATAAAAAACCATAATCTTTAGATGTCATCACTTTTCACCGCTAGGCCGATAAATTAAATCTACAAATATTAATTACGGTGATTAATCCTTCATAAAAAAATATAAAAATTAAATATATTATAATATTTAGACACAAATTTTTCCAAACAGTTTTTCTATGATTATTGCCTTTTTGAAAACTCTTTGATTCTTTGCTCTCCTTTGCCTCACATTAAAAAAATCTAGAGTTTCATCGCTAGAAGAACACTAAGTAATGTTTTGAATAATCAATACTTTTTAAAAAATTTTCGATATTTTCCACCAATTCGAGTAATTTATTCAGCTTTTTAATTTATTTTAAAAATTGAACAGTCAAAATCAGAGTTATTAAAATTTGTTCTGCTTTACCTACAGCTTTGAAAATAATAATTTATCTTTTCTTTTATATGAATAGTAATTAAACAAAAGATTTGTTAAAAACAAATATCAAAAATTGCAGAAATAATACATCCATAAACATTTCTTCAATGGATCATGGGCTACTATATTTTACCTCTAGCACTAAACTTTTTAAGTGATCAAAATTATTAATATAAAATTTTTAAGATCTTTTCACATAATCCAAAGTAGCTGAAATATCCAGCCGTACGAGAAAAAAAATCATAAATTTAAGTTTATCCAAAATATATTTGCATACATTCTAGAGTTTTCTGTGAAAACGCCTGAACCTACGGCTTTAAAATTAGTCTCGTATAAAAGTTTTTGTAAAATATACCAATGAAAATTTTCCCAGGAAATAATTTAATCTGCTTCCGATAAAAAGTTCGAAAACTTCGATTCAATGATGAACCAATAGCAATAATAATAGTTGAAATGCTGAATCAATAAGTTTAGGGAAAAATAACAGAGAAAAACTCTTAGCTTATTATCAAACCAGATCCGGAGTTCCACTCTACAAGTAGAACCCAATAATAGTCCGGAGGGCCCAGCACCAGCCCTAGCTCCATCACTCAAAAAACATTGTTTTCACGTAGAGAACTAATCGATCGAATCTATTCACGTTTTTTTCTTCACTACACTTGAGGTCATTCCAACATAAAATCAGAATTGAATCATATTTTTCGAATTTATTTTTGAAACATCTGCTCCGGAAGAAAATTTTCGACCGACAGAAAAACGACAAAATTGTACGCAGAAAAAACAAGCGCGACCGCACTTGACCAAGGCCTACTCCTTTTTTCTTTAGCTTTGAAAGAAAATTTAAGATACAAAAACAAAGTATTTGAAACAAAAAATAGGACAAATTTTGTTATAGAACTGATTGAATTTTAAACTATGAAATAACGATCGAAGATTTAACATCATTTTATCAAAACAAAGGAATACTTTGGCGACATTATTATGTGGCACCAACATTTATGAATTTTATATTGCAAAAATTGTAGTCTAGATAATAAGCAGTCGGTCAATTCCGTTCGATCCTGACCAACGACTTGTAGAATTGAGGTTCAATTTCCAACATAGAAGTTTCATTTACTTACAGGGTGTTCAATAAGTTCGAATACAAATTATAATGACGATAATTTAAAATCAACTGAACAGAATAATTTTATTTTTACTCAAATGGAAAGGTTATTTAATAATGGCCAATCATACCTTCCGATTTTTATATGGAGTCAAATTTGGTTTCCTGTATTTGTTTAATCTCGACATCATGTAAGATACAACTAACCAATTCAAGAGAGTTATATTTGAAGGGCAAGGCACATTTCATTTTGAGCCAAAATTTCCAAGAACCTGTATTATTCTGTTTAAAATGGCCTATAAAAATAAACACTGCATGCAAAATTAGCAAAAAAAATCCATTAATTACCAATGTAAACTTAAAACAAAGTTACACAAGCACATTTTTAAAGGTTTTCGTCTATTTATGATGTGGAATAGTTCTATCCTCCATCACGTTGATAGGCTTTTTGATGAAAATCAGCTAGCACGTAGCTACTTTTTCGACATATCACACATAATACGAAAAAATAGATTTTATATGAGACAAGTTTATCAGAAAATATAATTGAAGCCTTATATAAATATTTATCCAAAAGAAATGTTTCTAAATTTTTTTTTCTCCAAAAAACCTATTGTAACGGCTACAAGATTGGTCAGGAAAAAGGCACGATTTCGTTTACCTGTTAAGTGGCTTTGTCATTTACGTACTCGATTTAAGCTTTCACTGTTGAGTGTTGGTAATTCTAGTCAATTCGCATTTACCTTATCAAGTCTCATGAGATTATTATGAGAAACCTGAGTTGATTCATAAATTAAAATCGTCCATCTTGTCGTTGATGTGTGGACGCAGCTTAACCTGGCGAATGAAGTTTCGTAAAGCATACATAGTCAGATTGCAAAGTTTTCTGATAGTTATGTGTAAACAAATAATTCAAGAACGTACAAAACAAGGTGAGAAAAAGATTTATGTAAATTATTGACAGATGAACTCTAGTTATTCAAGAAAATCACAACATCATCACATATCAAATTTTTGTTTCGCACGGGCCAACTACACTATTAAGTGTTAGATACAGATAGAGTTGCATCTACCACCACAAATTAGTAGGCCAAGCGTAGTTGGCCCCATATTGATATTCGATATTTGATTTGATGAAAATTTTTCGACTGTACATTGTTTATTTATAGTAAAAGCCAAGCAGTCTTCATAATCCGAGCATAGAAATTTATTATTTGTTCAACGTTTCAGTGCTTGTTGGCACCATCTTCAGGGGAAAAAATGAATCTGTCCTTTGTTTATTTACTTGAAATAAGTCTATTGTCACATCGCTGGTCGATCGGTAGTTCGCCCATGGGAATGAAATTTTGGTCGTTTATCTATGGCGGTCACAATATCGGCTGTAACGAACGTGATGGTAACAAACTGAGAAGACTATACATCGATAGATGCGTTTCTGAGTTAAAGGGAGCTTATCTGAGCGATTTTGTTCGTTCGCACTGCACGTTTTCACGCTTGTGGGGCGAACAACACTTGGCCCCTTCTATATCTACCACCTTATAGTAGTTGGTCCGTGCTCAAGGAATATTTAAAGGAGGTAGTGCGAAGGCAGCTGTGCTCTAGTATTGGTACAGACTGTGACGCCACAATCACGAAAATTCTGCTAAGTTACTAGGAAACTTGCCTTTTTCGTTGACAATTCGAAAAATTCGCAGGAAATTTTCCACTTTGAAAATATGTCTCTTTAAGATCGGTACAAAAAAGTAGGGATTTCGAGTAATCTTATTTATAAAAATGAAACACGTTTTCTTTGTAACACCATCACGTATAAACTGACGGTAGGAATGAGCTAATGGAGCCGAGGATTTTCCAGGTCATAGATGGTTTATATAAAAGCCTCAAGAGTCTCACTTTTTATGGAAGGGGGCTCCCATACAATATCATATTGAAATGGGTCACGCTTCGAATAATTTTAGGACGATTTTCAGGAAAAATGATTCACAAGCACGAAGAAGCTAAAGACGTTTAGATGAAGTAAAACATTTTAGTTTATAACCGAGAATATTTTATAATCTTGAAACATGTTTTTGAGGTTATTTTCAGAATCGATTGGTTAAATTATTTTAATTAATGTTTAGTTCAGATTATAATATTTGTTTAAAAGTTTGTTTATCTGAGTCTTCCTCAGTTAATATTAATAATCAGATTGCACAGCGAAGGGTTAACGTTTTATTTTTCGTTTCAATTCATTAACCATACGCTTTCAAATACAGTTATAGTACAATAGCCTTTAGTCAGCCATTGAACAAAAAATGATCTAGGAAAGTTCCAATTAGTGAGAAAAATTAACACCTCCTTTCCCAAGCAGTTAGCTTCCCACCAATCATTAGGTTTTATTTTTTGTTGTTCATTCAGACAGACAACTAACGAAGGAAAAAAACAGCACCATATTGTTGGGTAACTTTAGTTTTTTTTGCCTTCGGCTGATGATGTTCGAACCATAATAATCAAGCCTTCGAATAATGGCGTAAGTCCAAGCCCCAGCCCAACTGCTTGGAGGAACTGTAAAGTTTGGAGTAAAATAATGCGTTTAATTAAAGCTTCAATTTTAGATTAGAAACGCAATCATCGAATACTTATGGTCCGACATTTTATCGGTTTTGGGGCCTGAGCTGAGTGCGCAGTACGGGTTGATAAAAAAAAAACAACCTTAATAAAGGGTGAGCGTGAGCTTCTCGAAAGAAGTTCAGTTTTAGTTTATTACTATTTTTGATGAAGCGAAACATGGGAACATTAATGGCGGTTAACACAGGAAAACCTCGGACTTTGAGTTGATGTTTTTTTTCGTTATTATTTTCGAAGCGTTGCTCTCAACTTTTGATTTCGTTTTAGAGTTAGTTCATAATCTAACGCACGTTCGTAGGTTGCATTTATGGGAAGGGAAATTGCGGCTCATTTGTCTGTCTGCCTGCCAGCACTGCACCGTTATTCGGTAAATTAATTTTATAATTGCTCAAACAGTTCTTTGCGTTAATGCCTACGCAGTTTTTAGAGGGTGGTTGATGGGTAGAAATCTTTTTTTTGTGTTTTCAACAGAGGCCTGAATCTTAGTTTCTCGTAAACTATGCGTGACGCAACAAGCTTTTAGACTGATCGTTACAGCTAATGGAGTGGATAAAGGAAGAATCCTTCAGATTCAAGTGGGCGTGATAGACTTCTGATAGACACTGTATGGATAAGTCATGTCAAGTCTATAATAAGTCTCATGCATAAGCTACAAGTGGGGCAAAACTGTTTGAAACTACGGCCAGGCTTTAAAAAGATTTTCCTTTTTTTGAGAAAATCAATTGTTTTCAAAATGTTTCAACAACATCAAAATCCCACTTTTTAACAATTAATGTTTCCAATTGTTAGAATAGATGATTTCAAGCACAGTACTGCAAAAAAAGATCATTAAGTATAGACCTCTTTAAACCAATCATCACAGAAAATTCACACGATGAATAATGCAGCCTTCATATTTAACATGAGTGATTGTGTGGATGCTAAAATAAGTTTTCTTTTGTCCGCAGGTTCGAATACTTGAGACCTTACATTCAACCTAAAATTTTCAACTGAAACACTTCTTATTCTATTAATGACAAATTTCAAAAAAAAATATTCACAGAAGTTACAAAAATGACAAAAATAACAAAAATGACAAAAGTGACAAAAATGACATAAATGACAAGAATGACAAAAATGACAAAAATGACAAAAATGACGAAAATGACAAAAATGACAAAAATGACAAAAATGACAAAAATGACAAAAATGACAAAAATGACAAAAATGACAAAAATGACAAAAATGACAAAAATGACAAAAATGACAAAAATGACAAAAATGACAAAAATGACAAAAATGACAAAAATGACAAAAATGACAAAAATGACAAAAATGACAAAAATGACAAAAATGACAAAAATGACAAAAATGACAAAAATGACAAAAATGACAAAAATGACAAAAAATGACAAAACTGACAAAACTGACAAAAATGACAAAAATGACAAAAATGACAAACATGACAAAAATGACAAAAATGACAAAAATGACAAAAATGACAAAAATGACAAAAATGACAAAAATGACAAAAATGACAAAAATGACAAAAATGACAAAAACGACAAAAATGACAAAAATGATAAAAATGATAAAAATGATAAAAATGACAAAAATGACAAAAATGACAAAAATGACAAAAATGACAAAAATGACAAAAATGACAAAAATGACAAAAATGACAAAAATGACAAAAATGACAAAAATGACAAAAATGACAAAAATGACAAAAATGACAAAAATGACAAAAATGACAAAAATGACAAAAATGACAAAAATGACAAAAATGACAAAAATGACAAAAATGACAAAAATGACAAAAATGACAAAAATGACGAAAATGACAAAAATGACAAAAATGACAAAAATGACAAAAATGACAAAAATGACAAAAATGACAAAAATGACAAAAATGACAAAAATGACAAAAATGACAAAAATGACAAAAATGACAAAAATGACAAAAATGACAAAAATGACAAAAACGACAAAAATGACAAAAATGACAAAAATGACAAAAATGACAAAAATGACAAAAATGACAAAAATTACAAAAATGACAAAATGACAAAAATGACAAAAATGACAAAAATGACAAAAATGACAAAAATGACAAAAATGACAAAAATGACTAAAATGACAAAAATGACAAAAATGACAAAAATGACAAAAATGACAAAAATGACAAAAATGACAAAAATGACAAAAATGACAAAAATGACAAAAATGACAAAAATGACAACTCTACTATAAATAATTCATCGTTTTTTCCCAATTATTGAATTAGGAATATTTTTTAGAAGGTTCCAGTTTATCAAACATTAAGTTTGATTTTGAAACATTTTATAACACTAAAAAGTATGTTGCGGATTCTGCGATGGCTGGAATAACTTTTTCTTAGATTTATCGGAAGTTGAATAAATAACAGTTATTTTTAGTATTTGGAGAAAGAAGATTAGGATAAAAAAAAAACATTTCGCATTTTTATATCGTACAAACGTCATGTTAAATTACAAGATAACTGAAAACTTACACTATTTGTAAGGATTTTAATGAATTTTTAATTTATAGAAACCTTTATGTTTACTTAAATTAAATAAAAAACTTCTTTAATAAGCTCTTCAGAATATTGACCGGGAAATATTCGGTTAAAAATCAGGTATCATTGAAATTAAAAAAAAAAACAAAGAAAGTGATTAAAAGGTTGAAAATCATTCGAAATTATGAGTTTCCTAGAGCTTGGCTTGGAATTAAAAAAAAATAAAAATGGGCAATCTGGAATGCTAACTTCTTCAAAAGGTTAAGTACAGACTCCGTTCGTTTTAGGCAACATCCGATTTTGGTACATGTGCCAAAATCCAACGCTTTTTTGGAACGATATTACCAAATAGTTTTTGCTATAACATGACTCATATAATTTAGACAAACACCAAAAATAATTTTTTACGTTCTTAAATTTAACAACAACAAAAATAAAAATTCAAAGCAAATTTATTAAGCACTTAAAACTGACGAAAAACATAAAAATTTCAAGTAACTGTAAAACAACCTACGAACAAAAGAATAGAAATGACAAATTTTTTTTAAAAAGATTTAAAATGAAAAAAATTTCAAATATGATAAAAATAACAAACATTTTAAACATAACAAAAAAAAAGTTCTCAATATCTCCAAAACATAATAAAAATAACAAAAAGTGACTAAAAGTTGAATCAAAGCAATCGAAAGATTCCTTTTAATTCAACCACGGTAATCTTTCGATAGCTTTGATTCAGTTGAATCATTCAACCAAAAGGCTCACAACACAACAGAGTGACTAAAAGTTATCAAAAAATGATGAAAAATTGAGTTAACAATAATATCAAAGGTTTGTTTAAATTAATAGGTAAGGAAAAAAGTTGATGAAATAACCCGTTCATTTTGGCAACACAAAATTCTTGACAAAAACGAATGGGACCTGTACTGCAATATTGACCGAAATTACAGTATAAAAGATAAACACTCGGCATTATGATAACCAAAATCCGGTAATGTTTCACAGAATTAGTCCGCACTGCAAATATGGCGGTTCGAACCACACATGACCACGCAGTGTGGCCACTTTAAAAAAGTTTCTCAACAAAAACTAAGTAGGTAAATGATGGAATGCTTCTTTTAAAAATTCTTCTCGCTCGTTTCGAGAATCGAAAGTTTCCCTTTCATTCAACCACGATATAAGAAAAGTTCAGACACCGGTATTTCGAAAGCAACTTACTATCTTCTATAGTCAGGTTGCCAGAATTTTTTCAGTACCTATCCGGGCCGGACAAATCCGGGCAATTTTTTATAAAAACCTGGTAAAATCCGGGCATTAGATTTCAAAATTGACGACCAAAATCCGGGCAATATCCGGGCAAATTTTGTCAAAACCCAAAAACTATTCAACAAATATCAAGAAAAAAAAAGATAAAAAAAAAGTTTTTTCATCAAAGTACATCGACAGATTTTAAATCGTTTCAGAGGCTTTCAAAAAACCTTTCATGATTATTTTTTATAAAACTTGCTCAAAAATTTCGCTTTGGAGGTATAAATTATCAATTTTTATTTACACTATTTGTTTTTTTTTTATTTGCCAAATAAAGTGATCAAATCCGGGCAATATCCGGGCATTTTCCAATTAAATCCGGAAACCGAGCCGGGCCGGACTGTTCCCGAATTTTGTATGAAATATCTGGGCAAACCCGGATAAAACCGGGCAATCGTGCAACCTTATTCTATAGTAAGTTGCTATCAAAATATTGGTATCTGAACTTTTCTTATACCGTGGTTGAATTAAAAGTAATTTGATTGCTTTGATTCAGTAGAATTATTAAACCAAGTAGGCTCTCAACACATTTTAGATTTTACTCTTGTCTTCTTCTATCTATGCATTTATGATTTCTGAAATCTTGGAAATTTTTCTGTTAATTAAAGAACATAATATTCACCAATAAGGCTGTGAACAGAAAAATCCACTAGTAGAAATAATTGGTTTAGGATAAGTTGCCAGATTTTTTTTCAGCACGTATCCGGGCCGGACAAATCCGGGAAATTTTAAATAAAAACCTGGACTAATCCGGGCATTTGATTTAAAAATTGAAGAAGTAATATCCGAGCAAGTTATGTAAAAACCCAGAAAACTCAACAAAATTTAAGAAAAATAAATCTTTTATCAAAACTCATCGACATATTTAAAATAGACGTCCAAAAAACCTTTCATGATTATTATTGCAAGATTTGCTCAAAAAATTTCGTTTTGGAGGCATAAATAAAAAAAAATTACATCACAATTTGTTGCTTGATTTGTCATCTAATGTGAATAAAACCGGGCAAAATCCGGGCCGGACTTTTTTATCTAGGATTTTAAACTTGTTTGCTTAAACCGGGCCGGGCCGGACTGTTCCTAAATTTTGTATTCGATATCTTGGCAAAACCGGATACATTTCGGTATTTTCAGAAATCTGTTATGGATTTTATCACCTTTTATAGTTTCAATGACTGGGTGTTTCGTTAGGGTTGCAGAAACTCTGATAATCACACAAGTTCACGTAATCAAGCTATTTTACTTAGTAAGTAATCGAGTGAATAGTTACAGATTAAAAACAAACAGTTTCCATCTTCACGTTACTTTTTACATCCGCAAACGTTATAGTTATCATTCCATCGCTATAATCTATTGCTCTTTGTTAAACGCTTATAAATAGTGTGAGATTCTCACACAATTTTTCTCATCAGCAAACGTGTGAAATTCCCACATTTTGCTTCATTAGCTAAACGGAATTCGAGATTATTACCAAGTTCTTCGCACAAGTAGATCAAACTGAAAATTACCCGAATTATCGTGCCAATAAAGTGTGAGGTAGAAGCAAAGGTGACTGGGATGTTTCTACTTTCTTGAAAAAGCACGCGTGCAATCAAAGGAAAAAAGGCATTCAGCAGGTGCCTATTTCTATAAACCTGTTTTGTCATGAAAAAAAAAAATGTAAAAATGTTGTAATCAAATCGTAGAAATGCTAGTTTTTCATGGCCTCCCTCTCACTAATAAAAACTATGTTTTTGCTATCCTTGGTCGTTGCTAGGTTCCCAAGAAGTATCGATCATCAGTAGGATTGCTTCATCAAAACAGCCCTCCTCAATCGAAATAGATTAAGAAATACAACACTCATCAATTTCCATCACCCCAAGAACAGAGAGCCCTCGGCTGTGCTCCAGATCTAGACACCAACTTTTTCGACATTGAAAACCAATCAGTTCCATTAAGCAACATGTAAAAGAAATATGAATAAACCTTGCGAACACCAAACGTGCCGATGGTGAAGCGGCAAAAAACTTAAATACGGTTCCAATTTGGTCGGGACCAGATTGGATGACAGAGAGAGGTCCCCATCGATCGATCAATATAAAATAATAAATTAACTTTTTACAACCACCCCAATTCCAATCCCGCGTGTGTGTGTGCGGATTTTTGCCAATTCCAAATTTGTCTATCGATACTCGGATTAGTTTATGACGGATGACGGCAAAGGCTCCAACAAATAAGACGGGAATGATGATGATTCTAGTTGGACTAATCGATCACTGATCCGTTTGGAGTCACAATCCCCCCCAGATTGCCCAATAAGTGAAGCTTTCCGAAAGATTGATTTTTTTTTGTTTTCGTCAAAACTGTTTGTGAATTCTCTAGGATATTTTTTGTAGTCATCATAATTAGCAACCTAAAGTTGTCAGGTTTAAATTGTTCATTTTTTTTTAACGGCGGCGTTTTGGATGGTGTGATTTAATAAATTGATTAACTGTATTCTGAAGAGGTTGTTTTTTTTACAAACGGACAAAAAATCCTCAGGAACCGGTTCCGTCTGCCGAATTCAAGTAGGCGCTGATTTTGGTGATTCGGCGATGGCGATGGTGTTGTTGTTATTATACCTAACTGTTGTGTTGTGGTTTTTGAACAGGGTGCAGTTTGGTTCGAAAAATGACAGCTTAATCACAAGATTGACAAGAGTTCGTCTGTTTTTTATTTGTTTCATTCGAGTGTAATTTGGAGCTGATTCCGACGATTTCGGATTGATTCGTGTCAGTTCTTGTTTTGTTGGCTCTCTGTTGCTAACGAGGGGCCCAATTTGCTAATTGAATTTATTCGGTGTGTTGTTGTCGGCATTTAACCTACATGGTTTGGAGTACGGTGTTTATTTTTTTTTTTCATCGTTTAATCGTTCGGCGTTAATGCATTTTGTAGTTTTCAGCGCTGGCATGGTCCTAACTAGGACGGAAAAGGAACAAGGAGGGGAACAGAAGGCTTGCGTCATTCCTTGTAACAAGAGGCTTACCCCCCGGTTCACGATTGTAGGTAGGTATGTAGGTATATTTACATTAAGTAGTTAATTTTCGATGTGTATTCGGTGCGCAATTATAAAAATAACATCTCGATTTGGGTTTTGAGCAGAAGAAGGAAAACAAAATTGGTGGCGCGCGAAAGGCACAGATTTGGATCGTCCGTCTCCCTATCATCCCATTCGACGGGAAAGCCGCTCTTCGGGTTCGGTTCGGGTCCGGTTCGGTTTTCAACATGGGTGGTCGAGAGGATCACTTTTGCGAGCCGCCGCTTTGTTGAACTGGATAGGGGTGGGGTCACCCACCAGTACACAAAGCAGAGGAAAACATGATGAAGTTGTATGGAACGGCGCGTAGGTCACGAACACTACCAATTGTGGAAAATTTATGCCGTGTAGCTAAACGAAAAAGGGAAATAAACCCTAGCTGGTGGTGGTAAGTTTGAACAAATCAATTTTGTTTGATTATGTTATTCCATTGCGTTCGTACGGGCGTGTAGCGGATTGCCACGCCTACTGCGCGGTCGATTGCACCAATACAGTCGAAGCTCAATTAAGCTTGGATACGTCTGTATTGATGAGTCTATTTGGTTTTCATCTCATTTTTGCTTTCTAGGCAGCCGTAAGGCCGTCTCTTTCGGACGTGTCGATTGACCGATCTGTGCGAGAGTGTGTGTTGTGTAAACTAATACGTCATATATAGCCGGGAGGCAAAAGCGAGAGGGACTTATGCAATGGAAGCAGCGAAAGGGAGATGGCACCGGAGTTAATAGAGATACCAGCGGACCGAGCACTGGAGCAGCAAAAAATAAACCAGTCAGTTTGGTTGAGCTCTCACTCAGCTGTCAGTCACAGAGGCTCAGATCACAGGTGACATTTGACTATGTCACATCACAATTTATAATAGAAGCGGGCTTCTCTTGTTTCACCTACTCTTGCCTACTCGGATCATCGCCGCGTCGATCGATCGGGATCATCTTCTTGCTAACCAATCCGGTTCCTTTTCGGTATTGAGTCGTTGTCCGGTGCAATTTTGGTTTAGTCGTGTGGCTAAGCCGCAACCGAAGGGATCAATCGCGTGTGTTTGTTTTCCTTGCCTTTTTTTTGGAAGTGGTCGAGAATCTCTATTGTCTCCAGATTGACCGAGATTGATTCGGACACAGCTCACACTCCGGATCGATTACTTCACCGGAGTCGGTCCTCGTGAACGCACACGTGTGCTAGCTTTCGGGTGTCTTCGCAAGAAATCCTATCCAGTGATAAGTGAATTATGGATGACAAGTTTGTACTTGAATGATTGAAGATTGATTCGTTGATGATAAAAAATTATCAAGTGAGAATTTAAGTGAAAAACAGCAAAGCCAAAGGCTAATAGTGAAAAGTGAAATTTTCATAAGTGAAAAGGCAAACAATTTCAAAACAAGTTTAACGCCAGCATGGCATTGGAAGACCGTTGCAGCCCACAAAGTGCTCCCAGTCCACCACATCACCATCATCATCACCACAGCCAGAGTCCAGTGAATTCCGCCACGATGATGAGCACTGCCTCCACAGGAGTTAGCCGGGTTTCGCCAACGGGCGAAGAAATGGTGCCAATGTCACCGCTGCATATCAAGCAGGAAGTGATAGAGCACGTCGTTCCACCTCCGCCACCTCAACATGCCAGCCTCACCTTCTCCATCTCCAACATCCTTAGCGATAGCTTCGGAAAAGGACCCTCGGCACCGAGCTCAACCCAGCAGCCGGTTAGTCCGATGGCAAGTCCATCCTGCGGTTCCGATTCCGGAAGCCCGAACGGACCATCCCAGTTACACCATCTCCACCACCACAGCTTCCAGCAGCAGCGAGTCCTCGAAGCTCGCCGAGAGAGTCTATTCCGTCCCTACGAAATCAGCAAGTCTCCTCGACTCTG
Organism: Uranotaenia lowii; assembly: GCF_029784155.1. Taxonomy (NCBI): domain Eukaryota; kingdom Metazoa; phylum Arthropoda; class Insecta; order Diptera; family Culicidae; genus Uranotaenia; species Uranotaenia lowii. Next base: position 18,092,204 of record NC_073692.1, read on the forward strand.
CCCAAGCAACGGAAGCAGCAGCAACAATCTCTACCACACCGATAGCGAGTCCCAGGACTCAACCTGCTTCGAACCTCAAACTGCGGCAGCCGCTGCAGCTACAGCCGCCAGCATGCTAATGTTCAACAACAACCACTACCACCCCCGTATCCCAACTCTGTATGACTTCACCGCCCAAGCTATCCCTAGCATAGACCCACGATCTCCCCTCCTAAATGGCTTCAGTGCTGCCTCCTATCCCAAGCTGCATGAAGAAATCATCAACAGCCACCGGAAGTTCCAAGCGAAATTGCTCGAATCCCAGGCCAAGGCCGCAGCAGCCGCCGCAAGCATGCATCCACACTCGATGCCTCCGCTAGGATCCCTCTGTAAAACCGTGTCCCAAATTGGTCAACACGTAGCCTCAAACCCATCTCCGTCCTCAACACACAACGGAAGCAGCCATCACTTCTCAGAATCGCGTTGCAGCACGGCCAGCAGCACCGGAAGTCCCAGCAGTATCAGCTCCCCGCGGCCAATCCCTAAACCGACGGCAACGGTCGCTTCAAGCCTTCCGGGAAACTCTGGAAGCAACAACCATAATTCTAATGGAAGCAATGGACACCAGAACGGTTCCTCTGATATGGGCTCGAATGCTGGCGGTAACACTGACGGAGGAGCTTCCTCGGATGATGCCCGGTCCGAGACCGGAAGCAGCAAGGACGGCGAAAATGGGAGCAACCTGTGGCCGGCGTGGGTGTACTGCACCCGGTACAGCGATCGACCCAGTTCCGGTGAGTTTGATATTTTTGTTGTCAAAAAAAAAAGCTAAGAAAAGACAGGCTTTCATGATCCTTGACAAATGATATGAATGTTTACAACTTGAAATCGCTTGTCTACTTGAAGGCGTTTTTATATTATGGAGACAATATAAATATTTAAATTGTAAATTGTGTGTCCAGTCTCCAAAAATACATTTTTGTGAAGATTTTCATAGCAAGTTTTCAACATTTGATTGATTTCAATTTTTGATCACAAAATTAATTAAGAAAATGCAACAGTGGTCGAAAACTTTAAGGCGTGTTCAAAACATGGAAACAATATAAACATTCAAATTTTTAATTGAGTGTCCAGGCTCCAAAGAGAAGATTTATGTGTAATTTCTTAGCAAATTTTCAACGTTTGAATAATTTCAGTTTTTTAATCACAACATTGATTTAAAACATGATATAAATTGATTCAAAATACAGAAGTTCCAATTTAGTATCTGAACATCGTCTTTCAAATTCATTTCTTTTGTAAAGACCTAATAACCTAATTACAAAAAAAAACCATTTAGAACTCAATTTCGGATTGAAATTTTATTTTTTTTAATAATTTATCAATTTGATAAAATTATAGCAGATGTGATTTTTAGATATCATGAATCAATATTGCCAATTAAGAAAACAAAGCGTATTATATTTCAAAATTTTAAACATGAATGCAACATTTGAATTCTGAGTCTGAGCTCTTTCTGAATCCATAATCCGAATTCTTAGTCTAAATTCTAAATCTGAATTCTGAATCTGAATTCTGAATCTGAATCTGAATTCTGAATCTGAATCTGAATCTGAGTTCTGAATCTGAATTCTGAATCTGAATTCTGAATCTGAATTCTGAATATGAATTCTGAATCTGAATTCTGAATCTGAATTCTGAATCTGAATTCTGAATCTGAATTCTGAATCTGAATTCTGAATCTGAATTCTGAATCTGAATTCTTAATCTGAATTCTGAATCTGAATTCTGAATCTGAATTCTGAATCTGAATTCTGAATCTGAATTTTGAATCTGAATTCTGAATCTGAATTCTGAATCTGAATTCTGAATCTGAATTCCGAATCTGAATTCTGAATCTGAATTCTGAATCTGAATTCTGAATCTGAATTCTGAATCTGAATTCTGAATCTGAATTCTGAATCTGAATTCTGAATCTGAATTCTGAATCTGAATTCTGAATCTGAATTCTGAATCTGAATTCTGAATCTGAATTCTGAATCTGAATTCTGAATCTGAATTCTGAATCTGAATTCTGAATCTGAATTCTGAATCTGAATTCTGAATCTAAATTCTGAATCTGAATTCTGAATTCTGAATCTGAATTCTGAATCAGAATTTTGAATTCTAAATCTGAATTCTGAATCTGAATTCTGAATTCTGAATCTGAATTCTGAATCTGAATTCTGAATCTGAATTCTGAGTCTGAATTCTGAATCTGAATTCTGAATCTGAATTCTGAATCTGAATTCTGAATCTGAGTTTTGAATCTGAATTCTGATTCTGAATTCTAAATCTGGGTTCTGAATCTGAATTCTGAATCTGAATTCTAAATAGTCTAAAAGTAGCCTAACTTCAGGTGGAATTTTCTTTTCCCTGCAGCTTTTTAGGCTGCTTATGAAAATTTTAAATTATACGAATGTCAATCAAGAAGTTTTTTCTTATCAAACTTCATCGTCCACGAGTGGAAGATCATCCTAAAAATAACTGGAAAGAAATCCACAGGAAAATACTTTCTTTTGAATTATCAGATGAAGGTTTCTTTTTTTTTAACTCAATGAAAGCAACGCAGTTCGGTATTCAATCTCGGATCAGATCAACGTGCACTTGCACAAACAAACAAAATGGTCGACCAATCGATAGCAATCGCTATCGCTTTTTTCTTTCTTGCGATCGCTACCTTTAAATCGATTGAATCGCACTCTCGCTTCGGATCTTGCATAAAGCAGAGCAAAAATAAATAGCCGATTAATTGAAGAAATAAATAAATTTATTTCCATCCCTCCGCCCGCCTACTTCTCCTCTTCTTTATTGGTAAGTTCAATTGACTGCCAGTCAGTAGATAATAGTCAGCAGCAGCCATTGCTCTATTTGAGAACCGTGAGGTTATGCTAGGCTTCGGATTTCATTGAACTCCAATCCTGTTCGAGGAGCGCGCACTCACTCTACCAGTTAGTTAGTCAGTTTGTGGTTAATTAATATCGAAATCGATAATGCAATTTGAACATGAGCAAGCGGGCCCGCTCGCAGAATTGATCTAGATAAGTAGCGAGTCCACTTGCTGGAGACTTAAGCTTAAGTTCCTCGTGGTATCGTAAAGCCAACTGATATTTCAATCGGGGAGCCCCCGGACTTGTGTACGGGTTCCAGCCAATTGTAGGACTTTTATTACAAAATAATTAAAATTTATTAACTCGTTCATCCGAGGGGGCCTCCGATGTGAGTATTATAACTCATGCGGTCACTGTACTATTGCTTGCTGCCGCTGATGCTGTTACGGCGCATTAATCCCGCTAGAATCTTGACAACTACTACTAGACTCAGTCCAGTTCGAGTCGGAATCGGTTGGAGTTTTACGATCTCGTGTTTTTTTTTCTGGTAGTGGCAGGCGGCAACCTCGGGAAATAAATTTGTTCGACACGCTTCCCTGATTCACTGAATCGTGTCGCTGCCCTTTTAGAGATCTCCACGGGTTCTCTAATAGGTTCTCCAATTCTCACAAGTACAATAATTGGGACCGATCAAGGGAACATAAATCGATCATCGTTTGTTCGTTACTGGATCGTAAAAAGCGTCCTCCAGCATCATCCAGAAGCTGAAGACGAACGGAGGAACAGAAATCATCATCGAAAGCCATTATCTTGTTCTAACATATCATCGGACATATTAATTCCCTATCCAAAAATAAAAACCAACAAACCGAAACGATGCTTTCTCCCTCTCGAGAAAACCGGGCGCGTTGTGACACATCTGGTTGACGGGACGACCGAATCTTGGAGGGAAAACAGAGTTAAAGTGTAAGAAAAACAAGGGACCGAAAAACTGTCACACGAGCGCACCCGCTTTTAGGCTGCCTACTTTGATCTGACAAACTGTTAACTTGTGTTCCGTTCTTTTTTTTTCTCGTCCATCGTCATCATCCAAGTTGGCTCACACTTTTTTTCTGGTTGAGAGCTCTTCTAAAGATCAAAGTTGAACTCAAAGCTAGTGTAAATAAATACTAATCGTTGGGTTTGTTTTGAATGTTTTTGTTTTTACTCGTCACTCATCGACCAGACTTAGTTTGCTAATTAACGCGACCGTCTCGTTGACAAAAGTGTGGCGACGCCTGACTTCAAAGGTTCTGCTGTTGGTGCGCTCAATTTGGAAAAATTCAACCTCTTAACGAGCACAGCACAGCAGCAACAATTCAGCTAATTTGAATTCCCTCCAGATTGATACTCGCAGTTAAGCTGCCACTCGCCCTTATTAGTGGGCGGTAAATCAAACTCCGATTTGCTCCAGATTCCTCCGGGATCGGTCTGCTAAATCCACGAATTACCATCACCACCATCATAGGAAAATATTATGAGGGTTTATGAAAAAATTATCACCCCGTCCTAAAATGTGCGGCGCATAAATCTTTCCACAACTTGACGTCGTAGTCGTTTTTACGCAATCGGAGAGCGGAGAGATAACCCTTTTTTCATAGCCTGCTAAGTTTGGGCAAACGCACCTCCTTCCAAACGGCTTGACAGATAGATAGACGAACCGAAGCGGGCGAACAAATTGTGCGAATTCTCTCACGTGTGTTTGCCCCCATAGTGTTCCCGGTCCTATTCGGGCTTTATCATTGATGTTGTATGATAGCGCGATGGGGCATATATGGTCGACCACCGATCCATCGCTCATGACATGGCTATCGGACGTGTCGTCGTCAACCAGACAGCAATCGCATCGCTGACAGGCAATTTGCTGCGGCCCCAGAGATTGGGTGATAATCCGCTGTTTAAGGAAAAACAGAGACGTTCGTCAACGTCTCAATCGATGGAACCGCGGATCTTCATCGATCCGCGACATGCACACACAAACACCACTTTCTGTGCAGTGCAGCAACTGTAATGACATAATTGTTACCCGGCGAAGCCTTCTGGACTAGAAGCCATTTGCATAAACACTGCAAAACTGGGCGACGCCGCCATTATGACTTTATTAGCCTCCACATCTCCCCCCTTTCCGTCTTTCACACTAGCGAAGTCTACACGGATACCTCAAACAACTCAACCTCGAGGACCTAATCAATACCCGGTTTTCAAAACAAAACCCTCACCTAGCTTAAAGGTTGATAACGACTGCACCTTGTTTGTGAGAAAAGAGTGTGTATGTTCTCGACTTTCGCGCCGCCACACGAGTTACGCAAACAAGGCACGCCATCATCATGAAGAAATTTGGTTTGTTTTGACAGTTTTCCTTTCCGAAAAGTGGCGACCGTACGAGACAAGGGGCGTGTCCATTGCTTGTTATTTTTTTTATTTTCTTTCAATCGTACGTTGGTAAGCGACAAGCAGCTCACAGACGTAATTATCTGTCACGCTACCTCGCCGTCGTTGTTCTTGACCAGTTGTTGTTGAACTTTTTTGAGCCAATTTGTTCGTAAGCGAACTTAAACTAGTAGCAGCTGTCAGAAAAATGATGATCCACTTTCTGCTTATCGGTGCAGAAATTTCTAGCAGTTGGACAGTTTTTCGAACACCTTTTGGCTGCCATCGTTGAGGAGATCTATTAAAATGTCAAATTATCGCCTGGTTAGTTTATTTCATCTTTCTTCAGGGCTTCGCCTTTCTTCCGAAGGGAGACTGTACGCGAAAAAAGTGAGACAACCCGGATTAGGTTAACTCTGAAAAAGTTTTCCTCTCATAACTATCCCGAATTTCAGTAAAAATCTACAATTTTCTGTAGCTCCAAGAAAGACAATATTCTTCGTCATTTGAGCTTAAAATGAGTGACATTGGCTCGCACAGTTTGGCAAAAACCATGAAAACAGAATACCGACGCACAGACACTTTCGGTTAACATCAAACTGAAACCAATCGATCTGTCCCACTTTTTCCGAGCACTGTTTTCAACCCTTATAAGCTGACAAGTTCTGAAAATTGTTTTGTGTCTTTACCACCTCTCCCAACTAGGAGAAAATATGTGTAGTAATACTTATTCTTATAAATATTCATATGGTCTCGGCGCGTAGACAGGTTTGTTGGCCAAAGCGCGCTCACACAACCAAGCACACCGGTAGCAAGCAACAGAAGTCAATAAAGTTAAGAAAAAAACTCATGCGTCGAGTGGGTTGCTCTCGCCAACGGGCAGCAGCAACACAAAACCCACAGGGAGAATTAATTATCGAACTAATATATTAATTAATAAAAAAAAAACAAGCGCTAGAATCGGCTTTCCCGAGATGGTAGCCCGAGTAGCTGCTTTAGGCACTTTTTCACTCGTTTTGCCCTAATCGTGTAAGCACCTCATGTGAGTGTGTGAGCGCGCACACGAGGAAAAATTATATCCTCCGCTATTAATTAGAATGATTATTTATTTTTATTAATTTAAATTAGTTGTCAGTCAGTGGGCTTGGACTGACGGACAACGGACGACGGTCTGTTGTTTGTTGTTGGTCTAGGAAGAAAGCTTCCTCTATTCGGCGTTCATTAACATACGGAACCGATTTAGATTACAACCCTGGAAGCTTGAGCTGCTCTAGTCGTTGGCGTTTTCGTCTTCGTCGCCACTTGTGTTTGCTGGGCAAAACAAAACAAAAACCCCAAAAAAAGACGACGCGCATAATTCTTTCCGACTAATTACCTTCGGCGAGTTTGCCACTTTAAGAAGGTAAGTTTATTATTGCCACCCATTGTGTGTGCGCGCCGAGGAGAAGTTCTCGGTTGTTAAATTTTCTAGACGATGGTTCAGCAGCAACCGAACTTAAAAAAAATCGTGTACAATCCTAGTAGCCTTAGTGATAAAACTGAGCGTTCGCGAGAGCGCCATCTTTTGTTTTGGGTGTGGGGGTATGGTAATAAAAGCAAAACCGTGCAACAACTCCGACGAGGGGTACGAGAATGTGTGAAAATCACGTTCTTGGCGAAGTAATTCTCCGTCGATCGGATTGGTGGGGGGTAATTAGCAAATGGACGCGACCCAACTTTCGCAACGGAAGCCATCGCTGCGTGACATTTGACGAATGAGTTCAGCGCGCAGTAGGCTGTTGACCTTATCTGAACTTGTCCGTTGCACACACAAAAACCCACAAATGGCGCCCAATAAATGTTGCCAAACGGTGTGCGGTGTGTGGAATTTGCTGATTTGTGCGGGTTTTGCTTTCCTTTCCCGTCAAATGCCGAAACCGGCAGTCATAAATTGTCGTTCGCGAACAACCACACCGTGCGCTATCTCAAATGTGCCTTAATTGAATTAGATAACAGGCATTAATTATTATTTATACTTACACCCGGGGTGGAGTTCCAAGCGTTCGTAACCTGTTTGCAGGCACCGTTATCGCCCCGGTGCTTTCTATCTCTTTCGACCGCTCTCCTTCTTTATCTATCGTCCAGTTGCTTTCAGTTGCAACTTTATAGCGCGCTTCTGCGCTGCAAATTTCACACCAGTGACATTTTTATTAATTTTTGCTCTTGTTTTCTCTTGATTTCCTTCGCAGGTCCGCGATACCGACGGGTGAAAACGCCGAAGCCAAAGGGTGAAAACGAGGAGAAACGTCCCCGCACCGCATTCACCACTGCCCAACTGCAAAGACTGAAGGTAAGCTCTCGTTTCGCTGATCCAAAAGAAAGCAAAAAAAAAACTTACCCTTATCCCGCAACAACACATTTGGCCCGAATCAGGAACTAACCCATGGCTTGCTTTTTTTGTCTTTTCTCCCTTTTCCTAACAGAACGAATTCACTGAAAATCGCTACCTGACGGAGAAACGCCGCCAAGCGCTGAGTGCCGAGCTTAACCTCAACGAATCGCAGATCAAGATTTGGTTCCAGAACAAGCGGGCCAAGATCAAGAAGACTAACTCGGAGAAGAACCCACTGGCACTGCAGCTGATGGCCCAAGGACTCTACAACCACTCGACCGTGCCGCTGACCAAGGAAGAGGAAGAGCTGGAGATGCGTATGAATGGACAAATCCCGTAAGCTTGAAGGAACAGGCCTGGTTATGCAAATTCCGAAACCGAATCCCGCATCACCTCTAATTAGAGGCACAGCTCAGCGAGAGGAGACATCTACCGGTGGACCTGCGGAAACAAAAGAATCCATAATGAAGGGCAGCTAGCTAGCCGTGGGGAAGCGGCTCCTGAATAATTGATCTCTTGCCAAGGTGGATATTGGCAGGCATTTTGTTGCTGCATCACTCCCGCTTGACGTTCGACATTCCGAGCAGTTACAATGGCAACAGCAATATAACAACATCAACAACAAAAAACGGCAGCGAGAAGCTGTCACTCATCCCCGCGATGTGAATGCATGAGAAAAGCAGGCGAGGCTTATTTATATACATAACAACAACAATAACACCAAGAATCATCTCGGGCTTACTCGATCGTCTCGCTTTCCCCATCGCCATTTGACAGTTTGGGGCAAGCGAGGACTAACTGGCCGGTGAAAGTTCACAAAAACAACACCCGAGAAACTCAGCTCAAGTACAATTACATTTAAATAATTGAATAAATGTTCGGCCGACCAATCCTTTCCCGCGGGACGTCGGAAATCCGCTCCGGAAAAAAAACAAACAAACAAACAAATCCCAGTTACAAAAACAGCCGAGGAACACAGATCGCTGCTGGCCGTGTGAATGTAAACAGATAGCATACTTAGTTCAACCACAGCAACAACATCAGTAACAAAAAGTGTTCCCACTGACAGTTCCCGCTGAAGGTGGCCAAAGTCGGGATCAGCTTCATCGAAACCCTACCCGAAAAAATGTATGTAAATATCTCCTAACGTTACACGGAAACCGGCCTACTACTGAGAGATTGATGCAAATTTGTGGTGCAATATAATTATCGATATTCAACGTAACGTTCCAGTTCGAAGAGAAAGAAAAGTAAAACGCCTACTAGAAAATCGACAAAACATGAAAACCAATCAAGTGATTAATTGTCACAAGGAAACCGATCAGCAATAGACTATTTTAGACCAGAAACACAAGTTATTAGTTGTCAACAACACCAACACACAAACAAACCGACTAGTTGTAAGTACTCACCGAGAAACGCCAGGAATAGCGCAAAAGCAAAACATTGCAACCTAGTAGGCTAAGGCACAATCTTGCTCGAAGCTTTTCCCTCCTCTTCTTCTGCTTCGTCTCATATTTCGGCTATCTGTAATAAAACATGTAAATTATTTAAACTTCCAAACGTTACAAGTAAAAAAAAAACTAGGCAGAGCACTTTCAGTGGACAAAACAAACAAAAACTCAACCCTTATAAGAGAAGCGCAAAGAAACCGAAAAGTCTCCCTCGTGTATGTAAATAGCAAAAGGGCGCGCGTGTAGGCAGAAAAGTAGGAACAGGAGAGTGTGTAAAATATAGGAGCTACTAAAAATTAATCGTTCGAGATTAGAGCCAGTGTGTCTGTGAATAACGCGAACAGGGGATCGAGAAGCTAGCCGAGTTGAATTCCCACGCGCGCATGTTTGTTTCTTTTGCAAATCTAATCCCATTCGAGCTACTTCAGAAGAAGGGCGGCGCCGCCGTATTTGGTCTAATCTCAAATTATGCCAACCAGCTTTTTTACCTAGTTCGTTCTAGGTACCGGGATTCGCTTCCTAGCTAATTACTTTGAACATTAGAGTCGGATCACACACGCACGGACACCACCCTCGAAATATCTCGCAAACACTACTCAATCTAGATTACATGCATAAGTAGTTTATTTATGGCTCTTAAACTATTGAATTATTCTAAATAAAAAAAAAAAGCTATTATTTTTGCTTGAACGAAACCGTTTGTAGAAACACACTGCGCCTAGAACTTCCTATAGCTAATCTTATCATTATTGTAACAATAATTATAATAATTATTACCTACCTATTATTTTCTCTAGTGTTAAGACAATAGGCATAGAGGCAGAGAGATATGAATATTATTATTATATAATGAATAAAACAAAACACACAAAACCAGTATATAAAAGAGAGCGTAATAAAATACACTCATGTGATATTGAATAAAAGAGAAACTACTTTAAACTAACTGCACCGTTTTATGATTGTTGAATCAGAGATATCACAAATTCCCATTTTTGCTATCCGAGTATAGCTTCAAAACTTATTAAAACACAAATTTCATTCTAGAGTCAACTAGATAGAAACTTCCATGCCTGAAAAAATTTATTGATGAATGAATAAAATCAATTATTAAATTCATTATTTTGTATAGAGTTGTTTTTGACATTTTTCACGTGTACGGACGAGAACGGGAAAATTAACCTCCAAAAATTTCAGTGCAAAAATCGAACAGTCGTCCGACGAACACGGTCGTGTTAGTGAAACGCCATGAATTATGACACAAAAAACACTGACCATACTGACTGGACACTCGATTTCATATTCTGGATAGTTTTTCCAACAGTACGCAATGTCGATACCAGAGTGCGCTTTGATCGATTTGAAGAAATGCTTTCCCATTTAAAAAAAGCCACTCAACTTAAAAAAAAATAACAGGCAATTTCTACGATAAAATCGGGCTAAACAGGTCAATTTTTCCTACAGGGCATTTTTTGTCAAATTTTCAAGGTTCAAGGTTAAGGTTCGCCACCTGCCGTCGGTATTGCGAACCTGCAAAATCTGACGAAATAAATTAGACAGAAAATGATTGAATTTTTGTTCTAAGCGTCATGTCAGTGTGATCAGTGCAAAAACTATAGGGGCAAATATTCACTTGCCTGTTTCCATATCCGAACACCAGATGACTCTGGGTACTATTGGTGAATTGCTGTTCCTCGGGATAAATTGGTAGAGGAGTGTGAGGTATCATGGGCCACTTTTCTTCTCTGTTTCATAACCTCTATATTAACCCTCCAAAGCTGTTCGGGTCAATATGACCCGAAGCGCACATTTCAAACCTCTTTATCATCATTCCAATATACTGAAGAACTGGGAATTTTGACAAACCAAGTATGTTCTATGAAAATAATGATCAAATTAACGACAAGAAATTAAAATTTGAGTTTTGAAAATCGATTCATTGGTAAGTGAAATACAGCTAAGCAAAGCCAAAACTAAATGTCATTTTTTTAAAATAAGATTTTTTTCTACCGGAATATCTGAGATAATGGTCAAAACTTTCATTGGACCCCAACATATCTATACATTGTCGGATAGATGGATTCTTCACGATTTCAAACATCAAAGAAATACTTAAATACAGAGAAGCTATCAAGAGTTATGAGTATTTTAAAAATAAAATTGATTTTCCGGACTTTTTACTTTCTGAACCAGTTTCTGATAACCTGGTAATAGTTTTCGACTTTATTTTGGAATGTTGAGTAAGAAGACTAAATTACCTACTCATTGAATATAATATCATTAAAATCGGTTAACATTTACAGCCAGGAGAACAAAATCAAACAACAACTCAAATTTCCCCGAAACGGATATTTTGCGAACGGCTTTGGAAGGTTAAAAGAGATAAAATGAAAAAAAAAAAAAGTGGTATGGTTTTCTACATTTTTAAGGTATCATAAGGCATTTTTTTTATTTTTTCAATAAATTAGTTCTGACTGTTTTAAAAAAAGTTATTTTTTTAAACTGTGGGGAAATGTGGGCCACTAAATCCAAATTGACTAGATTTCAGATGAGTAAACAAAAAGGGAGTTGTGTATAGATGAAATTCGATAGAAAATTTATTCAATTTCAATATGCAAAAAAGAGATTTCAAAGAAAAGGTTACGCAGTCCGAGATACTTGAATAGAAGTTCAAGTACTTTTTTTTTAATATTTCCAAAATTTCATGTTTGGAGCATAACTCAAAAACTGTACAACTGGCTTTTTTTATAATTTCATTTTCGGATTCAGCGCCCGATTTCCCATTGAAAATATAGGTCGGTTAATGAAGTTCACGAATTTTTATGATTTTGTAAACTATTGTTTTTTTTCGGGACAGATTGGGTTAAACCTTTTCCTCTGATTTATGAACTACAATACCAAAACTCATGAATAACATATATTTGCATACTCAAAACACTTTCACACTAAATCTTAATAATTTTTCAATAAAATTCTGAAGGTTGGAAACTAGTTTTACTCAAAGAGATGGTATGTAAATTATATGAATTTCATTGTTTTCCAAAATTTGATTTTCATAAAAGTGTATGTAGATTACACAAAAAAATAAATTAAATAAAAAAATTATAGAAATGTACTGCAAGTGTATTTCGACCTAAAATCTCAATAAGTTCGGAGTCGTATGTTTAAAGACCTTAAACATATTACCCAGGAGTATAAGTTTAATTTTTTGAAACTTAATTCGAGCAGAATTTTTTTTTACTAAAATGTGTTTTAGAAAAATTTTAGTAAGATGTGAAGTGAGGCCCTCAGAGCCAAAGGGGTATTACCACAGAGAACAGACGTACAAGCTGTCTCACGAAACTTGTGTAAAATTTTCAACGAACATTTTAACCAATTTTTGTTTTTTGGCTGGGCCACCAGATGTCTCCAAATACACACAAGAGAACTGAGAATATTTGATTCGTAACTTTTGAACGGCGCAATAGATGGCACTGTTTCAAGTCTCTTTTCAACGCATTTTTTGGGTGTCAGCATTTGAAATTTTACACACTTTTTTAAAGATTTTTTGTTCGAGCTTGTACGTCTGTTCTCTGTGGTATTACTTAGTGCAAAAATGATCGATTTTGGGTTCATATTGCTAAACAATTTGTTAAAACTCAAACTCTATTTGGTGACCTTTTACAGTTTTTAGATTGTATTTCACATACTCAATGTTTGACAAAAATAAGTTATCGAAAAATTTATGGAAAATGCCCAAACACAAACTAAAAGACGTGTTTTCTCGACATAAGCTTTTATGCGCTTATATTCCTTAGGCTACAAGCAAGGTTGTCAAAAAAAAATTTGTGTTTGACGAAAAAAAATTCCGAATTTCTGTGATTTTACCCAAATGCTTATTTCAAAATTTTCATTGAAAAAGTCATGTCAAATTGCGCCTTTTTTTTACATTTTACTTAAGGGGAATCAAGTAAAATTACTAATTTTATCTTATTTTCTAATTCATAGTTGAAAATACTACATTGACGTAAAAAAATTAATTTTGGAAAACGTATGCTATTTTAAAATTCCGTGAAAACTATAATTATATCTGAAATTCTGTGTTCTGTGGCACAGATTCTGTGATGAAAATTTACACAAAATTCTGTGAAATTATAGATTATTCTGTGATTTCGGCAACCTTGGCTCCAAGGGCCATGAAGATTGATGAGAACTACAGGATTTGCATGCATTACGAATAATCCCTCTGATTTTTTTTTTATTTGTCGATTTTTTTCAAAAAGGTCAATTCTTATACAAAACTGCAATTCTTTTGCATACATTAGTTAGGAGATCTAAAATTTTGAGCATTGTTTAGTGCATTCTTAAGCCTGAATCATCATTCAGTGAGTTATAAAACAATTATTCAGTAAGGGCAAAACAAATCGCTTCCTTAAATCTTTTCATCTATTGATGATCCCTTTTAAATTATTTCAAGTGCTCAAGAACCTTTCAATTCGTTTCATGAGGTTGCAATGACTTAATATTTGATGATTCATGGACATATTAAGAAAAAAAAGCATATTTCTGGGTGATACGTGGGTCAAATAAAATTTCTCCCAGAGATTTCCGGTCAAATCTGATGGCAGATTTGGGTCCTCAAACTTGTGGCTCCAAAATTTGCTTTCGGATTTTTGAGTCAAAACTTTCTACTATGCAATGTATGGATGTGTATCTTAGTAAGCTCCTCTATTTTCTTTCTACATTCTAACCCAGCATTAAATTTTTCGAAAAAAATATCAGTTTTTATGGAAAACTTATATGAAACAAAATAAATATAATTTCATGCTATTTTTTTAAAAAAGGTTACCAAAAAAACAAAAGTTTAAAATTTAATTTGTTTTGATTTTGTCCAAGAATCGACTGTCTGGGTTCTCTTGAAAAAAATGAAAAGTCTCGTAACAGCTTTGAGGCACTCCTGAACGAAATCCGATTGAACTGAAATTTCGTACAGGTCAGTTTTTTTGGGTCCATTTAAAAATTGTATAAAAAGTGATACGGTCAAAATTTGGTCAAGGGAAAACGCGTGTAAATCGGTGAAATCGTTTATTTAAGAAATCAAATTAAATTTCTTTTTCAAGTTTAATTAGTATAAAATCTAAAAAATGATTCGAAACAATTTTGTACAGCCACCTTGTCCACCTTTTTGGTCTTCTTTAGGTTCCGCTTGACAATAGCCCAGTATTTCGTGTTGGGAGGGTTCTTGTCCTTGGGAACCACCTGCACGTTGTTGGTGGCGTACCACTCCATGGCCTTTTTACCGTAATGGCAAGATGCCAAATCCGGCCAAAACAGTACGGAACAACCGTGTTTCCCCAGGAAAGGCAGCATCTTCGCGATTTGGAGTCACTACTTTCTTGTAAGTCGATAGTCCGGCTCGTTTTTTGGCTCGATGCGCGGTTGTAGACGATACACCCAGCTTATTTGCGGCATCTCGAAGAGAGAGGTTAGGGTTTCGCTTGAAACTACCGGCAACTCTCTTTGTCGTCTCAGCGGCTTCCGGTTTTCGATTTCCCCCCGATCCAGACTTTCTGGATGTTGACAAACGTTCTCCAAACACTTTATTTACATTTGTAAAGGTTGATTTGGCAACTTTTAGCGATTTTGCCAGCTTTGCGTGCGTGAAGCTCGGATTTTCGCGATGCGCGAGCAAAATTTTGATACGCTGCTCTTCTTCCTTAGACTTTTTGACAACTGAAGAGTGAATTCCAAAATCAAAATAGGAGCAACATTCTACACACACACACACACCTTCAAAATGAGGGGTGTTCAGGTTTTTTAAATGCAAAATTGAAGGAAATACGTCAAGTTGATATTGGCAAATTTTGACCATCACCCTTTATGCTCGGTTTACATACATTCATCGCCACCCTTATGCACGAGGCAGTTCCATACACTGAGGTGGCAAAAAGTATACTCTTTCGTAATTTTTAAAAATTTTGTATAAAATTACTATTTTAACTTATCTAAGATAAATTCATACAAAAACTGTATAAAAACAACTTATAAAGTATGATGATTGGTGTTATTTTAGACCCTGCTTTTTATTTCTTTTGAAAGACGTTTATTGGACTAACTGATAATTAAATGAAAAATACCAATTTTCCAAACATTTCATGAAGCTCGAGAGAAAAATGTGTGAAATGTAGATTTTCAATGAGATGGAATTGTTTTTAGACAAATACGCATATGCATGATATTTTCAGCTTTTTTGACTATATCTCTAAAAACGGTGATATAAGGTGCCTGGAAACTCTATCCTTGCATTTTTAGGACCTAGAACTAGACCTTTTTGGTTTAAAAAAATGGTTTTTTACTCATTTGAATCATAGATTAATTCAGTTTGTAAAAATGTTCAAATGAAAGCTTTAAATAAAAACTGTCATATGGTGTACGTTTAATTTAAGAAAAAATGTTTTCTTTAGAAATATACATATGTAATTTAAAATTTTTTTTCTTCATTTAAATTTTTCAATTTTTTAAATTCTGATCTCTGTGTTGCGGTTAGTATCCAAGATAATGAGTTGAAAAACTGAGGATATCTTTGTCAAATATCAAGTCATTAGGAAAGAATCCCTTGATCCCTGGGGATACTTGATTCCTTCGATATATCTCGAAACAGGATTGTCTCACAAATATCAAATGTTTTAGAAAAATGTGCCAAATAGAGAAAAAAACAACAATGCTGTAATCTCGAAATTTTTTTAATAACATATTTTTCGAGATATTGAACTTTGTTTGAAAAATTCAACAAAATGTGATTTGAAGATTTTTTTAATAACTTTAAAATGTTTTTCACATGAAAAAATTATAAGAAAAATATTTATATGTCAATCGTTAGAGTATAATATGAACTTTATAATGCCATATTTTCATAGAAATAGTAAACTCTCATTTTTTTTAAGAAGAAGTTTTCCAAAACGTATGGGTATAAATGATCCCTAGAGCCCAAAAAGATATATTTTTCTTCTGAATGGATCGTGATCATTGGTTATCATGAAATTACTAAAATCTGTTCAATAACTTATGTTTATCCTGAAATTATCTGTTAAAAAGGACTATAAATGCTTTATTTATCTTAAAACTAGAAAATTGCGCCTTCAAGTATGCAATGACTCTAGGGTAGAAGACAAACTTTTAGAATACGTTTTGTCTCATACTCTCAAACTGTTGCAAAATAGTCACCGGACCTTTTATCTTCGCATTTTTCTAGAATTTTTGCCGAGAGTCAGGCCACCCTGAATTGAGGATCATGTATCCTTTAGTAAAGGGCCATGTCTCCTGTAACTTAAAAAATATGACTTTTTTTTAGTCTCAAGAATATGCAATTTTGGGGCATTTAAGCTTGAAATCACACGCTAACAGAAAATGCAAAAGACGAGTTGCTAAATTTTCCCAAAAAGATATGATGAAAATAAGAAAAGGGGATCAAGTGTACCCAGTCTCCCTTAACTAGTAAAAATTTAAAAAAAGCGATCCGATAAAGTTCAGTTTTTGACTTTTTGCCGCCTCAAACCCCATAGTGTGATGTACGTACTTATTTGGCTTTATTTTTTAATCAATTTCGAGTCATTTTCTTTAGTTTTTATTATTTAACACCGGGATTTTTTTTTGTTTCGGTTATAGTCGTTTTACCATCTTTATGGCATTCGCGACTTTATCAACGTTGCAGTTGGCGGATCGTTATTGAAAAACCTATCTGGTACAACTGTGTTCGATGTTTACTCTTGGGCTCGAACTCGCGGACATCGGCTCAGGAGACAAAAGACTTGCCAACTGAACTATATCACAAGCCCGTCAACAACGAGAATTGATAAGTTAAATTTATCAAAGAAATACTTTGGTAATTATTTCTAGATGAATTGTGAAATTTTTGATATCATGTCAATAGTTCATTTTCATCGGTTTTTTCTTTGTGCTTCGAAAGCACAATCTATTAACCCTAGAGTAAGAGGCGAATAATAAAAAAAAAGTTTTCGAGTTCCTAACAGATCTCGAAAGGTTTTATGTTCTACTAATCCTGTCCTTTTTCATTCTCTATTTTCAAGAGCGAGTAAAGACGCTATATCCTTGGTCGATGACTAGAAATGATTGTACTCTGAAATCCAAAACAGTAAAAAAAGCTTATTATTCTAAAACTTTATATTTTTCGAATTATTCTAAATAAATTTATTCTAAGGTTTTGTGATTTCGGTGTACAAAATAAATGATTTCCAGCCACGGGGAAACCCGCCTACTGAACATTTTATTATATTTAACATTACGCATGGTTTCTTCATCAAGGAGCATTTTTCTTAGCATGCTTCCAACAATTTTGCCCATTTGAAACGTATGGTACTGGTGGTCCACGTTTCTTCTTGTTCCTGTGTTCCTGTCTTTGCGTTCTCTGCTCCATGGTAGACCCAACCAGTTTATGTTTTTGATTATTTTGATGTTTTATGATAAATTAATTGAAAACATGAAGAAAGACAAGAAGAATAATAAAACACATTTATTATTCTTTGGGACTCAGACATAAGTTCTGGCTGTGGAAGTACGATAAGTGATAAGTGAGTGATAAGTGAAATACTTCGGTAATTATTTCTAGAAGATTGACCATTTGTTACGAGTGGCTTCCTTATTTAAAATAATTACTCCCTAACTGACCTAACTTATTCACATGTGCCCAACGACACGGATTGGGATTGGGATACCTCAAATGACTAAACACGAATCATCGACTATTAAGAATTCTCCCAATTTTGCATAAATGCCACCCAGCGAGAAGAATAAATTTCTTCATTTCCCGGGTAGCATTCGATTTTCTTCCCTGTTTTGGTAGTTTTCTTTATACGTAGAGATCCCTTCCAAAACCAGCAGCAACAGCAGGAATAGATGAGACCTCAATAAGGAATTGGAATGAATTTGAACGAACGAAGCAAAAATAAACATCAAAATCAATTCTCCCCATGTTTGACCAGCATAAATTGGATAAATGAGAAGCAATGTGGAGCAGTAGCAAAAAAATGTCTCGCATAACACCGTCTTACAAGCATTCGAATGATAAACTGAGCACCTCTAAATTGGCACGGGAACATTCCTAGATAGCTTATGAAGGAGTTCAGAACAGAAAGGTTTAGCGAGCAATTAAGAGTAAAATGAATTTGACTAAATAAAAATATTCGTCTAGCCTTCGACCACTCTCAATTTGAAAGTCTTTTAAAAAAATCCAAATTCAAAATAATCAATCGAATGACGTAGACAGTTTTTAACAACCAAGATTTCACATGCGCTCAACTACAAACCAAAGACCTCTGTTATTGATGATCAATAGCTGAAACCAAATTCAGTAGCTCTTTTCTCTTCAGCGTTGCAAATTGCGATTCAATAGGCGGTAAAATAACAATCAAGTATTTTGGCCACTTGGTTATCGAACAATTCCCAGGAAAATAGCTTGAAAAAATGAATGTTTGTTATTGAAATTGATGCTTTTGCTGGCTTTCCAGTGAGCTCTTCCACCAGTTTGCAAACCTAGAGGTCTCAAGAGGCCGATCAATAAGCATTCACAAAAGTGGGCTCTACTTTGTGTTATATCAAGCGAATTGAGGAAAAAAATCACTCCACTAACCTCAATGCATTTGGCGATCCATTCACCATTTTTTAGGAAAAACGTAAATATTTGTCTATTTTGGCTTTCTCAATTGGCTTTGTGACTGAATGAGTGGCTGCTCAATTCAGAAGCCGGATTAACGAAGGCAGAGGTTCACCTCTTCTCTGTTGATCCCTTGGCGATGGTTATCATCATGGATTATGTTTCACTCTTGGTTTGTAGCATCAACTTTCATGAAAAAATGTTCTTCGATCTTTGGCTGAACAGTTGCCGACTGAAAGTTGAAATCATTGGAAGGATTTGCTGTTTGTCAATAATTGCTGGAGGCTTTTGATTGCTTCAAATCTATATAATGTTGCCAATACGCCTAAAAAAACTTTTACAGTACATATTTCAAAAATGAAATAACAATTGGTATTGAAGGTTTCGGGGAAATTTGTTGCTTCAAGAATTTTTGTTAAAAATATGTTCAACTGGCAACGCGTTTCCCCTTGAACGTCTGAACTTTTTCCCGAGGAGCACTTCCGAATGAGGTCCTGACAATTATAGGAAAAATCCTTGTAAGCAGCCCACACAAACGCGCCGAAAAAATGCTACCGAAGAAGACCTAATTTTCAAAGGGAATCGATTTCAAACGAACTGAAATGACTTGCCATTTAAACCCGGGCAGCAGTGTCCTGGCTTCAAATATTTTGACTTGCCACTTTAATTGATGGAATTTCTCCTAGCTTTCCTTACACCTAAATAGCTAGAAAAGTGACCAAAGCTGAATACCAAAAAGCGGAAAAAATCCCAGGAATATCCACGGGTAGGAATGTTTGTACGGTCACCGAAACCACACATCTCGGATTCGGAACAGAAGCCCAAAGTCCGGTGTCGTGTTTTGATTTATGAACCATTTATTTAATTGATGAGACCTACCGTCTCGGGCTGGCATGTTTTTTTGTCTTCCCTTGTTTTCTCCTAGAAAGGGATAAGAAAAATGAGATGAGCGGCTGCTTGAGGTTGACTGAATGAATGACACACTGACTCGAAACTATTGAAAGCCTTTCGAAGAATTTGCTCGATTAGGTATAGTTAATACGGGGTGATTAAACGGTTCGCCGATAACGAACTAGAAGAAGTGCAAGCAGCAGCTATTTAGGAATTAATGTGAGACCAGATCCCGTAAATCCATCCAAGTTTGATAACTATGACTTTGATGACACATTTCGGTTGACGAGTGATGACTATTAGCGAGCCAAGCGAGACGATTGATGGGTCAAGTTGGAAAAGTTAAGCTCGGCTCTAAGAATTCAGTCAGTTGCATTTGAGTAGCGCTCTTCAGGTAATACGGAATCCATGATACTCATGAAACTTCAAAGAGTCCAAAAATGTGTTGAATGGTCTAGTTTTATACCAATTTAAATAACAATGAAGATACATATGTATGTCCAAAAAAATATTCATCATTTGTCTAATACGAACACTAGTACTTCAAACGAAAAAAAATCATTTTATTTAGATGGCTTTCAGATTTATATCACACAATATTATAGCATATCATTGCATAGCATATCATAGCATGGATCTCTACACACATCTTTCATTAGCGGATACAAGAGGTACAACTGATAATCATAACCAACACAAGATGCCAAATAAGTACTGTCGTAACCGATTGAATTAATTCAACCGGAATTCTTCCACTTTTCAGTTTGATCGCCATCAAACAACGGAAGACCTCCTTTCTCCATTTCATTCTTGTTCAAACTGATTTTCGTTTTCTCTTTTCCAGGCATGTGAAACTCTCTTCAGCGTTGCCACATTCAAATCTGTATTCTCACTTCTATATTCTACACACATTCTAAAGAATGTGGAGATCTCCATCCTAGATAGAAATCATCTAGTACTTTTTATATATTTATTCAATTAGTTATATGTTAGAATATTTTCTTTATACATTACTTGACATTTCCTACATATTTTATTTTTATACATGATTATACCTACATTCACTACAAGTACCTGAATTCAGTTCTTATTTTAAGTGCTTCTTTTGAAAATCAGTGTGGTACCACACAGAAATTTTTTTTGACTATTACGTGTCACTGAAACTGCAACCTTTAAAATAAATCAACCTGTAATTTACAAAACCAATAATTTTAAATTGTTTTCCTTGCAAGTTAACGAAGATTCATTTATTATTACAGCGAATGTCCTATAAAAAAGATGTACACTGAAAATTAAAGGTAAAGTAATTTGTTTTTCGACCTGTAAAATTACGGTAAATGTCATGCTCCTTTTTGTTACAGGACATTTGCGTAATTTTACAGAAAATATTTTTTGCTGTGCATAATGCACACCGCCACAAGTCAATGTAATCATGATAGGGAAGACCTGAAAAAGCAATTCAAACTCTTTAGGTGAAGAGAACTAGAAAGACACAGAAAGCTGTTTCAGAAGGTATCTGAAAGGGCACAATTTAGGAAATCCTTCTTGGCAGATAGGATTGAAAAATTTCAACCAAAAACAATCTCGCCAAAATCCATCGTCATCCGGCAGTGTTCGGGTTTTCAATTCCTCTTCATCTTCACATTTCATAACTATTATGCATAAATTTAACTTTTTAGTTTATGGTTCAAGATTGTTGAAAATTTGCCTGCCGACAAAAACAGAACCGCCATCTACGGCCATAGCCTACACACCAAACTCATTTTATTTTTTCCTAAAAATCATTTGAATAATTGGAAAAGTTGTGAACCTCAAGAAAACGATACAATTTTTAATTTTTTTCTAACAAAAACTGTTGCAAATTTGTTACTTTATGAAACGAAGGTTCAATCCAATTTTGATAAAATCAGGGTCATTTGCGTATCGTTGCAAAGCTAAGTACAAAGTGCTTTCTTTCGAAAATTATTTTACTATTTAAGTAATACTCAAAAAATGTTCAAAGAATTGAATCAAAGCAATCGAAAGAATCCTTTTAATTCAACCACGGTAAATGAAAAGTTCATATACCAGTATTTCGATAGCAACTTACTACCTTCTTCAGTGAACGTTTTCGATTATCAATCGAAATACTGGTATATGAACTTTTCATTTACCGTGGTTGAATTAAAAGGAATCTTTCGATTGCTTTGATTCAGTTGAATCATTCAACCAAGTAGGCTCATACCACAACAGAGTTCAAAGAATTGAAATAAGTCTTTGCGAACTGTTTCTTTGAAAAGAGTAAACCCCTGGTCTATGTTAACGCTGAAATTTTAATATCTTTAAATTTACTCGTAACATCAAGTAAGGAAAAACTTAGGACTTTTATGAAATAAACTGAATACTGACTGAGACTATTCGAATTCCTTAACACTAGTTATTTTATCACGAAAAAAAAAATTAACAAATGTTTTACACCACACCCTTTTTTTGATAATCAGAATGAAATGGGACAAAAGTAAGTACCGTAAAACGGGGTAACTTTGATAACCGGGGTAAATTTGAACAACAATAAACTTTTCCACTTTATCATCAATAACTCATTCTATAGTTTGAATTTTTGAAAACTGTTTTCTACGTTTGAAAGCCTATTGATTGAGTATCAAATAGGCAAAAATTGGTTTGTATTTGATTTTTTTTTCTGTTAGTGAAAAAACTATTTTCAAAATCTTAAAATATCTATTTTTCCAAGGCTCGCAAACAAACAGCTCTCCTGATGATACCAAAAAGCATTTAGAAGCAAACGGGTTGTTTAATGTTAAAGGACCACCTTTTTTTTTCTTTGTATATGAACAGTTAGAGTGCTATTTTTATAGTCATTTAATGATAAAATTTTGGTATTTAAAGAATAAGGACATTTTCCAAGAGTAAGCCCGTATTGGACAAATGGATTAAACCCTATCAAATCGTTAACTTTGAAGAAAAAATGGAAAGGAAAGTAGTGGGAGGGTCTAGCGGAATGTGTGAAGGTAAAACTTCATTTGTATTTTGAAGCTCTAACTATTCAGTAATTATAATTATTTTTGCCCCTAAATGTAGGCAGCACCATACTTCTTTTTTCTATTATATATATTTTTAAAATAAAACGATAAAAATCAAGGTTGAATTGATAAACAAGCATTTTTAAATATTATTAAGGTGTTTTGTGTCCTTTATGATCAAGGAAACTCGTTAAAACCGTCAGAATAGAGGCTGATCAATGTCACCCCAAAGCATCAAATTCTGAACAAAGACAAACACGATTTTTAAATCAAATTTAAAGAGGTCTAACAGATTTCTGCATCCATGTTCTACGTTCATAGGAGTCCAGTACTGGTTTTAAAAATATAAAACATGCCACATTCCCCTTAACAGAAAAAATACCTACTATAAAATAGCAAAAACTGTCCAATCAACTACCGAGTACGACCACTAGACCGCTGCAAGCTTAGTGTGAAAATTTCAAATTAATATTTTTTTACGCCTCCCATAACTTTTTTTTACTCATTTTTACTGCCACAAATAGCAAAAAAAATTTGGAAGCGATTTATTCAGTCCTGAGTCTTGAGCGCAACGAGTTTTTATTTTGTATGGAAATTTTAATGGGAAAATTTTAATTCGAAAATCGCCAGAGATGTACTGAAAGTTCTAAAAAATATATCTTTGGATTTTAAAAAGTCCTTGATTCTTGCAAAACATTTCATGTAAACAAAAATCAAACCTAACTTCAACGCCAGAAAAAATATTCGTTGTCATGCAAAAAAATCGAAAGAAAAATTGATTTTAGCATTTTTGAATGCTTATTAAAAAGCTGTTCAAAAAAAAATCGGAAAAACTGCTTCTCATAGTTTATGAATTTGTTGGCTTATTTAACCTCGACAGAAACGGGATGACTGATTTGGCCTTGCTTAAGAACGATCGTTTTTTTTTTTCCGCGATCGCGTTTTTCTTCGGTGGTCCTTAAATTACATTTTTGTTTTCCATTACTAAGATTTTTTTCGAAGTTAGTCATTGGAGTGAATAATTTACTTAAACATAATGAACATTTTTGATGTGTTGGTAACGATAGATTTTCTGGACTACCGGTTTATAGAAATCGAGTTTAATCCGTGCATTTTTGTTGATTTGTGGTGTGAAGAAGATGTCTATTTAGATCGTGGAAGGAATTTTTATCAATTTGAATTGAAGATTCAAAGAAAGTTAATTTGGATCAGTGATGAAGATGAAAAAACTTTAGTGATTTTTATAAAGCTCATTATCTTTTTGAAAAGGGAAAATATTTCCGGGTTAAGTAGTAAAATAAGATTGCCGGCGTCGAAGGTTTTTTTTGCAGATTGCTTGGATATCTTCAAGGCGAAAGCAGGTCGCAGTAGAAGAGGTTTTATTCAACCACATCCATGTAACTTATCGAAAATTCTTTCTGCTCCCTTCTGAAGAGAGGGATCATAACAGGCGACTAAAATAGCTTGTACGTACACCCTCCATGGGGGTCAATGGTTTGAGTATTCAACAACTTCAATGTCAAATAACATAGAAAATTATCAAAGCAACCGTTGTTCGTATTCGCACTGTTGGTATCAATTTCAACATACTTGTTTTTATGAACAAAAAGATTCCCAATTGAGTATTCAATAGATGATTTTCTTCTCGAACAGAGTAAAATTAGAAAAGCAGAATTTCGGTTTAATTCAAATTCAAATCAATTTTTTTCCGAATGGCAATATATGGTTAATAATTCGTCCAAAAGGTCAACCAAAATATATTTTTACAATTTAAAGCATTGTAGATGGCTCTGAAGTACTCACTTCCAACAGATATACTCTTAAAGCAGATTTCTAGCGTAACATTTCAAAAGGGCGAAACTGCCAAATATAAACAAATCGAGTTAACGGTCATTCCGGATGCACGCGATTGCACTTTACCTATCAAACGCGGTTGCATCTTAAAATTACTTAAAACTTTCAAAAAATTGATAAAATTCAATTGGGCGAAACTTCCTGTTGATGCATTTTCGTTGGAACGTGAAGTTACGCCTGTTCAAAATGGAGTGAATTTTTCTATTCGTGTAGAGCCAAAAGGCGTAACTGAGTTGACCGTGTGTGACAAAACGGTTTAATTAGTTTTTGCGTGTAGGATGAATGGGCGTAACTTCAAAACCAAAACAAAAACGGCCGATCAATTGGGCGAAACTTGCAGGCGTAACTGAAATCGAAAACAATAATAGGGCGAAACTCGAAAATCTCTGAAATTACGTGAAAAAAGTTAAAGTTCTTGATAACCATCGAACAATAAGAGAATATAATGCACATTTTTTTATTTTGTTGAACAAAAAGTGGTCGATTTTATAAATAGCATTTGAATAGGTGTTCCGAATTTTCAAACGCGTTTTTCTCGTTTCGAGCTAACTGCTAGTTTCGCCCTTTTTAAATGTTACGCTAGATTTGTTTTTCCAAGACACACATTCGTTACCATTAAAGAAACTATAGTAAACAAAGAGGCGCAATCAGATCCCTTTTGAAATAATGAGCTTGCAACCCTGCTGTAGGGCTGCCTTTAAGACTGCTTAGTTTTGCTCGATTGGAATAACACTGACAGAAAATGAAAAATTCCAATCGTGACATTTCGTCTCTTTGTTTACTATAGGCTCGTTAGTTACCATGGCTAGATGCATGAATCTTGTTGCCCGAACTCTTAAGGTGGCGTTGCGAACATCGAAAGTCCGTATTGAAGAATTAATGTTAGCGGCAAAGCCAACTTCTTTATCTTGAAGTGACGGTATCTTTGCGTAGGCTTTATCTATATTTTCATGGTGATCTGCGCCACCTTTCTAGAAATTTATACAGGTTGTTTTTATCTCACCAACAAGTGTGTATGCCTCTTGAATACGAGAACTAACTATTCACAGCAGTCATGCCATTTCAAATTGTAAACAAAACATTTGAAAAAATCATAGAACTTCTTCGAAATATTAAGGTAATTTTTTCAAAAATATTTTATTAGGAAACTTTGCTTTCAAAATACCTTATACCATTTCTAGATCAAACGGAAGGTTCGCATTTACAAGGAGGAAAGGTTAGCCAAGATGGTTATTAATATCCTTTATCAAAAATCGTCAGTTAAAATTTAATTGTGCAAAAATCAGTCCATTTTCAATTTTATTTATTTCCACCATCAAGATTTTCTTGTTCCAAAGATCCATTGCTAAAATAAAAAAAACTCTTTATTTTTTAGAAAATTTAACTAAATTTACAAGAATATTAACTAATTTTGATATCACAAAAGGGCCTTTCAAAAATTTGTTTTAATTTTTTTTCATTTTTGTTTAAGACTGCAAAACGTTTGCCTTTTAAAAATATCTAAAATTATATAAGTTTTTTTTCTTTAAATTCGTAAAATTTTTAAATTTTCGAAAAACTGGAAAAAAATGAAAATAAAACATGAAATCTTTAAAATTCATCTAGAATCAATAATGTTGAATGTAATTTTTGGTGAAATATGTTTGAAAATCTGTTAAGTTATGAATATTTCTGAGAAAATTTAACTCAAAACCTCAACGCAATGATCTTATACGGAACTTTGAATTAAAAAACAGTTTTTACACCGTTTGTAAGAAAAATCGGCACTTCGTGGAAAAAATTCTCGAAGATATGCACAACAATGTAATTTAAGTGAATAAATTTAAATAATTTCAAATACTGAATAGACAATAATTTCTCTAATAGAACTCAAAATATATTTCTCACGCTATTTGTCGCGGTGGCATAGATACAGACTTTTAAAAGCAAATTATGAAGCAAACAACCATCTGTTTGATCAAAAAGGACTTATCTCGAATAAACGGTTCAAACTGTTTTACGAACCAAAAAAGGCCTTTAAACTTTCATTTTTAATAAAATTATAAGGAAGGCAAATGATGGCTATCCACAGAGGGAAAATATTGAAAAGCTTTTTGTACAATCAAAATCCCTTCCAAAGGCGATAAATAACACTCAGGTTTCCGATGACGGTTTTTTCTAATAAAAAATGGCAGAAAGTTTACCTGGGATTCAAGAAATCACGATTAAGAACTGGATCTTGAACGAAATTCGCTTAAAAATCTGTGAATTTGCTCAATTTTGCTAAACGCCTAATTTCAAACGAAATTTTTAATGAAAAAAAAGTTTTCACCGATTGTAACAAAAAATTTGGTATTCGGGAAAATTTAAATTTTGGTAAAGGGATTTTAGTCAATAAATTTCAATGAAGATTCAACGTCCAATGCTTAAAAGAGAGTGATTTCCGATAGAAAAATATCTTTCCAGAATACTTTGAAGTGATAAGAAGTAGTACAATTAGAATGATTTTTTTTTTGTAGAAAACAGTTAAAATTTGTTTCAAACATTACAAAGCTTTATAAATTGTAAGTAAATGATAGTTTGAGTGCGGCCCGCCGAAAGGATTTCAAATACGAATTAGCTCGTTTTTCTAAAAGGTTGCTCACCCCTTGTCTAAAGTATACACAGTTGCGTAAAAAAAAACTTTTGAATGTCAAACGAAGCTCGAAGTGTTTCAAACAATAAAACCGTTTTAATCAGATGTATCTAATATATCACACAAATTATAACATTAACCCTTCATTTCATGAATATTTTATTTTTTCTGGAACATTAAGGAAAAAATGCGATTTTTAATTTTTTTTTTTTTCATATAAAAAACTGGTGCAAATTAGTTATGTATTTTCTTTCCAAATAAAATTCTACTCGCTCATTTACACCAACTTTACTTTCTTAAAATTTTCTTTCCGTTTATAAAATTTCATAATCTTGAAAAGTTCTTACTAAAAAGGACCTCACTTTCCACCAATAAGACCAGTGAAATAATAATTATCAAACATAACTGACGGTGAGTAAATTCTTCATAAGATATTTTAAAGATGCAGATCCTCGCCTGTTTGTTGCTGACTTTTCATTGGCGATTGACGGTTTTGAATCCTGCAGCAGCTTTGCTTTGTGTTTCAATGAATGATCAAACTCACATCCCGCAAGATCCACGGGCAAACGGACGACTAATGGATTTCAATAAATCACTGATGAAGTTATCTGTCGTCAAATTCCACTTATTTCGTCAATCGACGAGCGACGTTTCGATGATCCCTCGCTTATGCCTTTTTGAACGGAGAACAGTAGAGGTATAGATGACAGAGTGACAACCGGTTGAAAGATCAATCGACTGTCTATCACACAACACAATACGCACTCAAACCTTTGACAAAACCTCTTCAGCCGGCTGATGATGATGGGTTAGTTGGGTACACTCAACTCAACCCCTGATCTGAACCGAAAGACAAATGCGACGGTCGTTAATTGACATTTTTCTACCTTAGTTGAAGGAACGAACGAAAGTGGGTAAGCAGGCATAGTTCCAATTTCACGGCTTCCAGTGGCCGATGGTCACGCCTAAGTCTGCGCTTAACCCATCCTCGTATGGGTAGCTCGTGATGGATTAGCTCAACTCAGGCGTTTATCCCGAAACGATATTTCAATCCGGTGTTATCGTTTTGGACCAATAACTCAAAATGTCATCGAGGATCGACAGCTTTTTTTTTCGAGCTCAAGCTTGCTTCTGATGAGACTTTGGTATCTTACTCACGATTTCCTTTATTCAAGAATTTGAAGCGCACTTCCAGGAATTTCCACCTGGAACAAAATTGCTCCGAAGAACCGTTAGATAATCTGGAGATGGTTTAATTTTACGTAAATTTATGACCATGCAAGGGAGCCCATTTAGTTAGGGGGAATCGTTACGCCAAATAGGCATAAAAATGCCAGAACTTTGCAAAACTCTAGCGAAATAGCAGTGCGTTGTCGTTCGTTGCTGGTTGTAGAAAAAGCCCAGCCAATCCATCTTCATCGATCGATAGAGAATCGATGGCTGACCGAAGTTAGCTCGGAAAAATTGGTTTGTTGCAGAAAAATTCTACGACTTTGCATTTCTTGCGGCTGTGTTAAGGTATATGAACCAAAAGAAGCATTAATTTGGCTAATCTGTTCCCGCATTGCCATGCCAAGAATCTTTCAACTTCCCCTACCTAAGAGCGCAAAAATTCAGATGGCAAGCCGGGCAATGCAAATCTCACCCAGGAGAGAAAGATCGCACTGAAAAACGATGGAATGGAAGAAACTTGTATAATGTATAGAGCCAGCTACACTGGCTGACTCCTACTGCAACCTTTCGAGTGAATAATCAATCGTCGATTAGCACGCGGGCATGGGTTCACATGTTAGTGGTTCCCAGACGATTTGTACAAACTTAAGCCGTGTGCTGCACTGGTTGAACGGGAGACTCGCATCCACTCTCGCTGAAGATCGTAACTTAACTCACGCGTGTGCGTGTAGAAACGACTATGGAGGGAGATTATTCGTTAGAAAATATTGGTCGAGATAGTGTTACGCTCATAAATGCCAACAATTTTTCAAAAAAGTCTGGAAGATTTTCAAAAAATTACTGGTGAACTTTGCAGGCGACGACGCTTTTTTTTGGACGCAAGATTGCAACATTGAAGATTTTCATTTCTTGATAAATAATCATACATTCTTATACACTACCAATGCCTAAGACCAGTGATGGTAAATTTCGCCCGTCACGCTTGACCCGACTAGTTTTGTTTCCTCAAACGACTGGCACTGTTCTCAATTGACGGAGCCTCACTACTCGCATGCAGGGATGTCAACCTTCCAGATTTTGTCTGGATCTTCCAGACTTTTTGACCTCCGACCAGACTTTTTTTTTGGTATCCAGACTTCCAGATTTTAAGTATTTCTTCCAGACAATTTCAGAGATTTTTTGATTGACAAAGTTTTTTTTTTCAAAATTTTAATCTATTTTGGCATTATTGACTACTTTAACTGACTGAGGTGGAGTAGAGTTGTTCGAGCTCACTTCGCTCTTATCAACAGCCCGGTGAGTTTTGTTCCCACCGAATGACTCTGACCAAGTTTGAATCATAATTGTCCGATATCGGACGAAAACTGTCTAGAATTTGACATTACTCGGTCCGAACGTGCATACTGGGTGAATTTGGAATCATTTCGTCCCGAACTTATTTCATCACTGGGCTGTGTGAAAAGGCATTATTTAAATACAATGAGACCAGCCGGCGGCCATGTTTCATTCTTTTCTTGGTGTTTCCGTGGCATGAAAACACGCGTTCTTGCGTCCCGTCCGCGGAAAGTGACTGGTTTTTCGGAAATTTTTGAGCAGTTTGAGACAGAGAAAGTGCGGTTTTGAAATGGGCAGGTTTGCTAAAAAAATTTTAATATGCCCGAGCTTATTTATTATTTAAATCTGAAACCTGAGACTGAAATGAAAAGACTGATATGATTTCTAAGTCAGAATCCGTTCAGAATTGTTGAATGGGCATATTCCCCAACTCGAATCAGTTACTAGAAACGAAAACTCTGTACCCGAGCAGACATTGATACCCGAATTGATAGCAAACTGAGATCATTATAAGGTGTCTACAGCAAACTGATAGCATTTTTTGCTGTCGAATTTTGAACGAGAGCAAAATTAGGCATAATTAAGGTCTCAAATAATTTTATTTGACAGCAAACTGAGACCACATTTAGGTATCAACAGCAAATAATGAGCACAATTTGGTGTAGAATTTTAAATGATAGCAAAACTAGGCATAACTAAGGTACCCATATATTTCATTAATAAAAATCTGAGACCAATATTATAGCATAATTTGCTGTACAACTAACCCAACAGCAAAATTCGGCATAATTGAGGAACACTTAATTTAAAAAAAAAAAAGAAATCAAATTTGTAGCCTCATCTGGCAAATAATTTATTTAATTTTTTTCTTCATAGAAAGAAAACATTGATAGCAAAAATAGGCAATGATAAGCTATATTATGTATTTTTCACAGCAAAAATAAAATCATTCAATTTCGACCATCGCTCAACGCACAAATTTATGTTGTGTTTAGAATACACAACGTGGTTTGTAGAATGGCAAACAATGAA
This sequence comes from Uranotaenia lowii, assembly GCF_029784155.1. Taxonomy (NCBI): domain Eukaryota; kingdom Metazoa; phylum Arthropoda; class Insecta; order Diptera; family Culicidae; genus Uranotaenia; species Uranotaenia lowii. Next base: position 18,122,855 of record NC_073692.1, read on the forward strand.
ATTGACTATGCGTTGGAAGGAAAACCTTATTTTATGCTCACAGAAAGTCAATTCTTAAAGTCAGATTCTCTTATGAGAATCTGAGGTAACACCTTAAACTAAAAATTAACTCATTCATTCAAATCCATTCATACGCCCCCATCCATTCATGTTACAGAATCCATCTCTGCGAACTCCGACACTCATACTAAAAAAACAAACTAACTGGCAACCTCTGGCAACCACAACCCAAACGTCAAACCATGATGAATCTAGATATGGTGGTCTCACTTTGGCAAAAAGTAGGCGAGGGTTGGATGCGGCGGTGGGGGCGAAACGCAGCCGAAATTTGACAGTTGGCTGTTGGCTGGGCTGGCTGGGATGCCAGGTGCTCTGATTTTTGTAAAACACGTAGTTTTGCCAATCATCAATTACTTTTTTCAGTATGGCTGAACGTGAAATTCGGCATGTGAGACCACCATACTAGATTCATCATGCGTCAAACCAAAATCAAAACAAACTCGCGAAAACTCGACGTGCGTTTCCGGATTTTTCTGCTGTTTCGACTGAAAAGCTGGACGTTCCTCGTACGGTGGCCGATAACTCGACCGGTGGACGGATAAACTGGTGTTCGGGGCTGCCGACTACACTGGACCAAGGACCGTCAGCTGTTTGTTTCGTTCCAACTATGGGGTGTAAGTTTGTCTTTTCTTTTTTTTTTTTTAGCAATCACTACTGTGTTGCTGCTAGCGGGATTGAATTTGCGACAAGATCCGGATGATGCTGCGTGCGATGATCCGCATCAGCTATACCCGTGCTGAGAACGGTGATCCGGGTTGGTCTGGGTTGAGTTTCCCCCAGCTGAGAACGGTGAACTGGGTTCGAGAAAAATCTGGGCGACGGAACGGGAGAACGACGAAATCAAGAACGGTTCTGGTTTCATGTAGCGGCTTAGTTGTATCGTAGAATGGTAAGTAAATGAAACTATCGGACATTAATTTAGTTTTTCCCATCTCCCAGGTTGCACTTTCGACAGCCGTAAAAGGACCTACAACTCGTGTTCTTGTGATGAACCATAGGAGCTTCGAAAATCAACAGAGGTGATGGAGGATAACTGGCTCGATCTTCATGGCGTCAGTTGATTCGACGCCTAAGGGAAAAACTCACTAAAGTTGATGATGGCTGGAACCAAAAATCATCTGGAAAAATCGTGAGTGTTTTCCTTTTATTATTACTTATCTAGTTTAAGGATTATCTTATTATTCAGAGTAAGGGAACTAGGAAATTAAAATTTTGCTTTTGGTTTTGTGCGGTTGCTTGATTTGCTTTTTACAACTCGCGCTGATATTTTCCGAGGTTAAAGGATGCCGCTTATAAATTTCCCGTTAGTTTCCGGTACTCTCCCCGCGAATAAACATCTTTACCCCTCGTGGGTGTGTTGAGATGTCGTTTTGTACACTATCGGTGTTTTTGAGACTTGGTTCTTCTCGCGAGTCCTTCGATATTGTTGTTTTCCCGTAGATGTTTTTTTGTTTGTTCGTGAAAATTAGACACAAAGCAGGAATAGATGTATGTATGTATCAGTGATTGAAATCCTCAACCATTTTCTCATCAGAGGCATTCAAAATACACACTTTGAGGCCTCGTATAGTAATACAGGAGACGATATATATACATTCATTCAAACCTCCCTCCATGAGGAGGATCTGCTCCGAGAGACACTATCCGTTCGCTGCTCAGAACGAACTCTCTCAACGTTCGGTCGCTACATGATGCATGAAATAGACGAGGCACACATACTCATTTACGTTATTGAATTTGATGGACTCAAGCCGATAGCTGCGTTGAGGAGAACATCTTCAACCTCGCCGCAAAGGTTGAGGCAACAACGACAACAACCGAACTTATTGCATTGCATAGGCCCGCAACGTATGGAGCAAAGAGAGGATGGGAAAAGAAACGAAAAAACTAGCTGCCTGCGTGCGGTTGCTGTGCAATAATAGCAATAGCAGAAAAACCTCGGGTATTCGATCCAGGCACAAACGAGGAGACTCGGGTTTGCTCTGCCTTTTGAATTCGGTTCCGTCAAGAATGTAACAGGAGATGAGTGAGAGCCATTCGTTTGGTTTTTTGGATTCGCTGCCTCGAATGCAGCGATGCCACACATACCGATTTTCCGGTATTTATACCGATTTTTGAGCAAAATTTTGACCAAGAATCGGTATATACCGATTACAGATTTTTGGCAAAACATACCGATTTCATACCGATTTTTAAGATTTTAACTGAAACTCCATTCTACTTCCACATTCCCACTTAATTCAACCTATCCTCGTAAAGGTCCCGTAGAAAGGAAACAAAGTGCGGTAGCTGGCGTGGCGTAACTTTGATCTGTACAACTTTTAAAGTACCCTGCAAAGATATCCACGGTTCACTCTCATAATTCGTTCAGTTTTTCGCGCTGTTTTGTTCCTATGTTCTGTCAAATGATGCACTATTATAGTGCTCAACCTCAAAGCCAATGGACTCAGCTCAAGGCTGATATTTGACCTTCTGCGACTGCCAGCAAAGGTAGAAGTTTCTAAAGACATTGACCATTGACAATGCTCTTGTCTCCTGAGTTGCTAACTTTTCAAGGGAAAATATATACCGTTGGAATAAAATCCTTGTTCAACTTGTCGTCAGATGTGGTATGTCAAGATTTGAAGTGCAATCAGATACACGGTTTGTCATATCATCTGTATAATCTTCAATCCTTCTCCATCTTGTTAGCCAAGTAAATGATCACATGGCAAAATGGGTATTTTCAATTTTAGAAAAACTATGTGTTTTAAAATATTTTTCTTGGGAACACCTTGTTTTAGAACACGTTTCTCATTTATTTCCGCATAAAATTCTTGGGTTTTCATATGACTAATGCGTGATTTTTCAAAAAGTAAAATTAATTTTCCATTGCCTGAAAAAAAAATTGAAGCAACAACTCTCTCAACTTTCTGCAATCATTTCTTTTTTTAATCGCTAGAACTCTTATCTAATACTTAAGGCTTTGAAAGCTGAAATGGCCAGTTTGGCAAAAAAAAAACATCAACCAAACGAAGAACATCAACTTGGGTCCATGTTTACCTCGAACATCAAAAAGCCATTAGATTTGTAAGTGCTTACTAAATTAAAATTTACTTTAGGTTGACCTGGTTCTATTGCCTTATCTAATTTATCAAATTTACATCCCACTTTAGCTAAACATCAATTAAAGTACCAAGTTTTTACTTCAATAATATGCCTAAACCACGTGTAACCTGAAGGTGATCGCCATGCCCTTATTTTTCTTATCAAACGGTAGCTTTTGAATTAGATTTCCATTCAATTATGAGTACTGGAAAGAAATGTTTTCATTTATGATTTTTACTTTTCGTCTGCAAAAGCAGATAGTTTAAAAATGAAAAAAATGTATAAGTCGTAACAATCATAAAGTTCTGTTAAAATTTAAAAACTGTCTTTTTATGTAAACTTGCGTTACTTAGAACCAAGTTACGGAAAAAATGGAATAATATATGCTAAAACACACTTAGTCGGCTAGTTTTATACTAAAAATTAACATCCATGAGAGTTCTTAGACTTGCTTTTTATTGCAAGCTTCCATTTATATTAAAAATACGCTAGGAAGTTGAAAATGTAAATATTTTTGAATATCCACCTCAAATACCGATTTTCATACCGATTTTTGGGATTTCCATACCGATAAAAGATTTTTTTGGGTTCCAAAATACCGATGAAAATGTGACATCACTGCTCGAATGTATATTGCTTCTTGAAGGTGGGCCATGTGAGAGCGTATGCATCATCGGTTTTGTCGTTTTCGCTGCCTCAAAGCAACCTTTGCTTCCGAGTAAAGCGTTGAGCGAGAGCAGGGATGCCAGGTGTTGAGGATGAAAAATCTGGGCAATTTTCAAAAAAAGTCTGTGTGTGTCTGTGCATAAGGAAAATCACAAATTTGGTACTTAAATTCGATGAATCGTGAGAGCGGAGGAGGGGGGGGGGGGGGTGTTTGTGCTATGGTGTTCGGGTTATTGTCGAGTTGATAACTGTATAACAATTAACAAACACTGTTTCCTACCAAGTACCATGCCGATCTTATTAAAAAAAAAAAAGTTTAATGAATGATTGGGCAAATACCAAAAAAAACGAGCCTGATTTCAGTCCAATCTGCCACTTACGGATCAAATCCGATACATAAATATTGATTTTATCACTCAATTTAGAAAGTCTGCAAAATCTGGGCACTCTCAGCAAAAATCTGGGCAAAATCTGTGTCTGACCAATATCTGGACGAAGGGTCAAAAGTCTTGGTTTTACAGACAAATCTGGGCACCTGGCAACCCAGAGCGAGAGATGGTTGATCAATTCATGCTCAGCAAAATTCAATCACTGGTATGTATGTATGTAGACAACACATGCATTTTATAAACTTGGTAGTTTTTGCTTAGATAATCTGTTTCTCACGCGTTGTCTGCCCAAAGGCGCATTATTGTAGGCAAATTCTGTTTTTTTATGCCAAAATTTAGGATTTTTATTTATACGTTCAGGCGGTTGGTCGACATTTTTCTTGTGAATTGACGATACTAACTTGAATTGAAATTTTTATTGCTATCACGCCTGGAAAGTCAAATTTGTTCTTATTTTGCTTGGCATAATGTGGTACACAGCAAAAATGAGAGCAAAGATCTTCATTCTTAGCAAAGCGATCCCGAGCAGAATTTTATGGCAAAATTATAGCAAATTTTGCTATCACGCCCTGAGAGCCAAACTTGCTCTCATTTTGCTTGACATAAGGTGGTACACAGCAAAACTGAGAGCAAAAATTTTCATACTTGGTTAGCAAAGTGATACCTAATTTTGCTAAAATTGAGACCTTGACTACACCTCGTTTTCCAAGAGCTTGGAGAGCAAAATGATACTAACACAGGGCATCAAATATTTTCTTCCACAGCAAAATTTGACATCAATATGCTTTCAAATCTTTCCCAAAACGAGGTATCGTTTACGACTTAAAATTATCAAAATATGGCGTGACTTTGTTAACCTTGTATGAACATTGTTGTTTTAATTTTTGCTGTGTTCCACGTCATGTCTAGAAAAAAAAGAACATATTTGAAACTAATGGCGTGATAGCAAAATTTTCTTTAATTTTGCATTTATAGTATGCTCAAGAAAACTAATAATCCACAGATTTAAAAAAAAATTGATTACATAACTTGTTCAGTAGGGGCTAAACTAAATATTTTCAATTTTCAACAAGGTTTGCCTCCAAAAATCTTCCATCTGACTAAACGCCTGGAATTATATTTAGAAAGCAGTTTTCATCAAGAACCAAATTTGATAAACTTAAACGCCTTAGTACAGACTAAGTGTGAATGATATATACTGCCACTATTCGCAAAACTGTCCCATATGCATTTTCATCATTTATCAGTTTATCTATAAAAAAAAGTTCTAATACAGTTAGTTCTTCAATGTAGATTAAACACTTTCATAACTTTCATATATATGTTGAAGATATATAAAAAATACCAAGTCTTGTCAGTCCCGTGTGAAATATACCCGCAAAGCTGTCCCATATGTTATTTTCAAAAGCATGCTTTAAAATTGCTCCTCTAATTTAAGTAAATTTTACAAATATTCATACAATGTGTGCGACAAAATAAGTATAATTGAAATTACTAAAGTTAGACTAGATAAAACTGTACAGTAAAGTCAAAAATAACACTTTCCTTTAAATTATTTTTGTAGCCTAAATGCTTTGCTGTTTCTCATTCAGCATTAATTCATCTTTTATTTATAGTCTTTTTTAAAAGATCATTGACCGTTAAACTTTCGAAAAGATGAAGGTATAGTTTGTAAAATTCATGAAACGTTATTTATTTTATTTTAGACCTACTCAATTCTTATTCAAATTCCAAAACAAAAATACAATGGACGATATTTTACAACAATTATCGTAATATCTGTGAAGAAAGAAATAGAAAAGGTCAAGTTTTAACCGAGAAATCCACGCAAGTTTATAAAAACCTTTAAAGCGGTTTTTCTCGATTTGTTGTTTTTCTCGTTCTGTCCGCATGGGACAGCTTTGCCGGCAGCGGCAGTATAGATGTTACAAAAGAACAAACAAAAATTAAGTGCGTTGTCTACACAAAGGCGTTAAAAATCTGAATAACAAAATTTGTTCTTATGGTAGGTATACTTGGATGTACATATACTGTTTAACGGAATCCTATTTACCGGAAAACTACAGCAAGCGACAACTAAGTGTTTCAAAGTTCAAGTAACTGGTGAAATGCAACTTCTTTCGGCAATAACCCGTTTGAGCAGAAAAAATAAATGCAAATACTGAAAAAGTAGATACAAGTAAAATCGTATTATTCAAAATGGTTGATATGAACGTGATGAATATAAATCATCCTATTAGAGCTTTTGAGAAAGTTTAGTTCAGGTCAATATACGATAGATTGGAATAAGAATGACAAATAATTCGAATTAATTTAGAATTGTTTTTACACAGCATTGAGCTTTCATTTTAAAAACGATTCAATTTTGAATAAATCCTAAACCGCTTTCCCCTTCCCCAACTCCCCCCCTCAACATTCGATCCGGCTAATCGATTTAATTTTTAATCAACAAACTTCGAATAAAGAACAGTAACCGAAAAATCTAACGCCCATAACCAGACAACGAATTGTTCGTCATTGAGAAGAACACAATTTGTTGACTCATATACATAAATCATAAGCATTGCCTGCACAAAGGCGTTTCAAATGTGTCATTGAAAAAATGCAGAACATGATCTTAAGATTGAGAGCAATGAATGCATCAGTAGGACTTTTAAAAACTTGATGTACATAAAATTGTTGATTATGGTTCAAAATATTATGGTTTCTATGTGAATCTGCAGTTTTTAGTTGTACTGTCTCGACTCTGAAGCTCATTTGATACTGTGCTTATAGTTAGCCTGTTTAAATCGTTTGTAGGAAAAAGTGCTACCGTTGCGGGAAATCTCGTGAAACCGATCATAATCAGCCTACCGAAAATAATTTCAGCTAAGACCTAAGGACCTAATCTTTACCTGTATGATAGGTTTACCTCATGTCAAACTAAAGGCATGTTCATTTATCTTAAGTTAATTCTGAATGTTAGTAATAGTAAAAATAAGAACAATTACCTGCAGAACAACCTTCTGACAAAGCATGAATGAGCGATTTTACCCCCAGGTTCAAAGGAACAGTCGATCTGAACAAATCTTGTAGATGCTGAGAAAATTGTCCTCTTCGCCCATTCGCCCGGAAGCTGCAACATGCTGCAGAAGATGATGTTGGTAAACGGGTAGTTTACTGGATGCGAAATTTGGACGAATCGTTCCGTGCAAAAAGAGTTGGCCTTTGCAATCGTACCGTCAGGCAAGACACATCGATAGCTGGACAGGGAACAGTACATTTCAATAGTTCAACTTGGCAATACGCGGAGGGATTATCTAAACCTCTTTATCGTCGGTCACCTTTACGCCTTGATTCATTACGATGGGCTCCTGTCGGGAATTTATTGTGACTTCAAAGCTCTGATGAAAGTCAGCTGTGAGTATAATAAAAAATGTTCTCAACGTGTCCATCCCATTCCTGCAGCTTCTACAGCCACTTTAACTTTTACAATTTCTCCTCCGAGGAAAAATTCTAAATCCATTTTTTAACCTGAATATTTTGCATTACTTGATAGAAAGGTTTTAACGATGAAAAAAGGTTTTTCAATATTACCAATCTAGATATGACTGTATGCAATCAGAAAGGAACAAAATCTTTAACTTTATTTTTTTTTCAATTTGGATCCCGATAACTTTTAATTTATAATAACAATAATAACAATTTATAACAATGAATCTGCGATTTGAAATAACAATTCCTAAATGAACCTGGATTCCGGAATATAAATTGCTAAACAGATGGTTTATATTCTGAACTTTTAATTTTTGATATAACGTATTATTTTAAAATTTTAGTATTGAAATAAGCTTCTCAACACCTGGGTAGGGAGGATAGAAATTCGCTGCATCATTTTTCATAGCCAAACTATTGAGATAGTGGTTGATGTGTTTCGATTTCAAGGATTTGTGATGTCCATTACCAACCAAATGCATTCTTATTTTTGAAAAATCATTTATTTTGGCAGAAATTAACCCAATAACTGGATAGAGCTGTTGAAACTTTGCATTTTAGAACCGACAAAAGCTCAACGTGATATCATTTTTCAAATTTTCTAAAAGGAATGATAAAGCTTAATACAATAACCCAAAGAAAATAAAAGAATCAATGTTTGCACTGGTCGGTGAAATGATCAGAAAAATTTGATGTTCGGGCGTTTTTTTCGTTTTTCGATTCTATTCTCCCCGACTAGCTCAACACTACAATGTTCCAGACATTTATACCCATTTCCAGACATTTCGGCCCAATTGTTCCAGACATTTTTTGAAAATAGGTGGCAACCCTGCTCGCATGACGGATAAAGCACGACAACAATCAACATTTCTCCATCATCGACTGGCGAAGCTCCTACACATGGTCAAAATTTCTCCTGAGAGTGACTGGCAAATCTCTTCACACTTCGACCGGCTGCTGACGGCAGGTACAACGACTTGCTGGCAGAGAGCAACAATAGCAATAAAAAACTGAAAACGAGCTTGCTGGCAGGAGCAACAATAATAATAAATGCTTTTCTTGTTCCTCTTCGGTCGTCTTCGGCTTGTTGGCAGGAGCAACAATAATAATAAATGCGTTTCTTGTTCGTCATCGGTCGCTTGAATGCGATTGCTTGACTAGGTTATTATTTTAGCTTCAAATGAATGGGGAATGAATGACTGGCAAACGAAGTGACTGGTCGTTAAGGAACAGTAAATTGAGTTTGACGGACCAAGAGGCTTCACAGTCACAGCTTCACGCCTCATGACGATGACTTTTGCCAAGCATGCCTAAGACTATTGTGGTAGAAGCGAAAGGATTAATTTTAATGCTTTACTCCCTCTTTCAGCTCCATCTTCGTATTATTCCTCACTTTACAATTATAACTTTGAATCATTTTACCATGAAAATTTGAAATTTTTGCTGTTTTTTTAAAACATATCATGTCCAAACACAAAAGTCTGGAAATGTCTGGAAGAAATGATAAAAGTATGGAAGTTTGGAAACCTTAAAAAATTCTGGCGGTAGGCCAAAAAGTCTGGAAGATCCAGAAAAAAATCTGGAAGGTTGACATCACTGGTTACGCTGGCAAGAATCGGCTACACATCTCTCCTCCACACCAACGAAAAAACCAACTAAAAACAGAAGTAAAGTTTTTAAAAAATGACTAGACTGTCCCGTTTGTCCAGCGAGCGACGAAGAAGCATCCTTCTCGGTTCATGTTCAAGCATAATGTCAATCTCAACACTTTCAAATGATGAAGACCATATAAAATCCTAAAATTTGACGTTTCTCTCGCCAGCCAGCCAATTACACGCTTAGGATAATTTCCTCATTTCTGAGTCGTTTATCATTAATACAGTAAATGAGGACAGACTTTTTTTTAATTAAAAGGGATTGGTTGTGAATGACCCATGGAATAAACTATGAGTTGAAGTCGAATTTCGTTGTCTGCCGCCATATAAAAATCCAAGATGGCGGCTTGGACTGAACTTCAAAATGTTGTAAATGACTTAAAATCGCATGAATCCCCAACACGGGTGAAACGAGTAGAAATCGAATTTCGTTATCTAACGTCATCTTGAAATCCAAGACGGCGGCATCCGCTCAACTTTAAATGGTGTGAATGACAAAAAGTCGCATTGGGTGAAAGGGCTTAACGAGAAAAAGTCGATTTTTTTTATTTCCAATGCCATCTTCAAATCCGAGATGGCGACTTCCACTGAACTTTGAAATGCTGTAAATTACTTAAAATCAAATTAAACCCCCACAATATGAGTATTGAGAGAAATAGCTAACTTAGCAGAAGGTGAATTCCGCTATCCGACGACATCATGAAATCCAAGATGGTGGCTTCCATTGAACTTTAGAATGCTGTTCATGACTGAAAATCACATGAAAGCCGCACAATATGGGTATTTGGTGGAAGGGCTAAACTAGAAGAAGTCGAATTTCGCTATCGGATGCCAACTTAAAATCCAAGATTCCGGCTTCCACTGAACTTTAAAATGTTGTTAATTACTGAAAATCGCATGAAACTTCCATAATATGAGGATTAGTTGAAAAGGATCAACGAAAAGAAGACCAGTTTCGCTATCAGGCGTGAAATGATTTTATTGACTAAAAATCGCATCAAAATCCCACAATATGGTCTTTGGGTTAAATGGCTCGGTCAGTTTAAGTCGAATTTCTCTCTCAGACGTCGTATTGAAATCCAAGATGGCAACTTTTGCTGAACCTTAAAATTATTAAACCCTCAAGTAAGTTATCGATACTACGGATAGAAATTGTGGGCTATTAAAAAAAACCATTAACTGAAAATGTGTACAAACATACCCTAATCGTTTCAAAATCCTCGTTTTCGTCAGCTGCCTTTTACTTTTAGAGGAGCTAGACCACGTTCCTTAACGCACGCACCGTTCGCTAGCACTTGGAATGCGATGTTTGAACAGAGAGCAGTTGCTTGCCTGTAATATATGTAAAACTATTTCCAAAAAGATCTTCCGAATGATGAAAGTTACCACAACACATTTTCCATTCGACTTAAATTCAATGAAAATTAAACTTTGAACAGGTATAAAAAAACATTTCCGGTAGCAAAATTCTAATTTTCTTACCATCGATCTTCGATCAGTATTATCAAATGTTCCATTTAGCACCGAATATTTTCAAATTTGTCTGGTGTTTTGTGAAATATACCTCGCGTTTTGACATTTCAGCTCATAATATCATAATTTTGATCGCAGTGCCTTCTTAGTGTCTTTTGCTTAGACTCGGTAGGCTGTGCTCAAGATGTTTGACGTAACTTTTCCGGCAGCAATTTTCCTAAAGTGAAATAGTAAAAAAAAAAAGGTTCATAAATGTTGTTATTGAAGGCTAGGGCATAGACAAACATACATGACACGTTGAAGAGAAATCTACAAATTTTTCGCAAAACTGCTTACATTGCCATCATGACAAAATGCAGCCGTGAACCGGTTAGGAAAATGTAGAATCATCATGATACCCATGAAATCAAACTTTTCATAAAATATTGTGAACAGACAGATTATTCTGGATTATTGCAGAAATCAAGCCTAATTTAAAAAGCGCTTATTACCTACTTTTTGGTACCTAAAATCCGTATGGTGCTTAAAAACTTGACAGACTTTATTATATAGGTACGACCTACTTTGTTTACTTTCAAGCTTTGTGTGTATAAGGCTCCATGGGAATATTAAAAACAAACTGCTACTATGATGGAAAGTTTTAATATTCAGACTTGTGAATCCTGGTAGTGACACTGCCTAGTCTGTGGTAGGGTTTCGAGTAGCATCACTTAAATGGGACCCTGAATTATGCTTTGCTTTACTACATGAACGCTCCATCGTTCCAGATTTGAATTTGCGATTCCGTTTTCCGAATGAATTGAATCATTTTTGCTGTTTCCCATAATCAACAACGGAGACAGAGAACCTGAGTTTGTAAGACCTTACCTGTTTTTCATTCCCTCATATGCATAGTTTAATGGTAAAACTGACAATCTTATTTATAACAAAACTAAAAAATAGATTTCAACTCTCCATTCCTCCATAGAATTCATTTTTTAAATTCATGTTGTGTAAGAGCATAGGATTATTTTGCTGCCAATTTTGGGCAGGCTTTCTTGTCGAATACCTAATGTTTAAATTAACAATTAGCCTAAAAAGCGGATTTTTTCTAGTGCCTTTAGTACCCTTCTAAATTAAGGAACCGGAAATACACGAAGAACACGTACATCTATATATATAAAAAGCAATTTCTGTGGGTTTGTTTTTTTGTTCGTTTGTCCACTATAGGCTCAGCCATCTTAAGAGCTAGAGAGCTGAAATTTGGCATGGATACTCATTAGGACCAGGAATGATGAAAAATGTTTTTAGATTTTTGGATGACCCCTTCTAAAGGGGGTCGTCCATACAAGACAAATATTGTTTTCGCGATATTGACGTTATTTTTTGTCGGATTGTGACAAAATTTTGCACATAGGGGTTTTCAGAGATGAGAAATTGGTACCAGATATTTAATTTCGTGTCAGGGGTCGGCAAAAGGGGTCGTCCATATGAACAGTTCAGTGTTTTTACTATATTGACGTTATTATGCATTGGATTGATGTGAAAATTTGCACATGAGTGTTTTGAGCGACAAGCAATCGATTACAGGTATTAAATTCAGGGTCCGGGGTCGGCCAATGGGGTCATTCATATCAGCTTTTTAATGTTTTTACGATATTGGCGTTATTATACATTGTATTGAGTTGAAAATTTGCAGACGGGGATTTTAAGGAATGGACAATCGATTCCAGTTATCAAATTTTGTAGGAGGGGTCGGCAAAAGGGGTCGTCTATATCAACTGTTCAATGTTTTTGCGATATTGGCGTTATCATAGATTTGTTTTTGATGAAAATTTGCATAAGAGTATTTTGAGGAACGATCAATCGATTCCAGGTTTCAAACTCAGGGCCAAAGATCGACCAAAGGGGTCGTCTATATTAACACTGTTTTTGCGATGTTAATGCTTAAATACATTGGATTAAGATGGAAACTTGGTACTTGGAAGTTTCAAGGAACGAGTAATATATTTGAGGAGTCGAATTGTTATTCAGAGGTCTGCGAAAGGGGTCGTACATATAAACTGTTAAATGTTTTTGCGATATTGCCGTTATTATGCATTGGATTGAGATGAAAATTTCCACATAGATGTTTTAAGGGACGCTCAATTGTTTTAAATTTCAAATCTCGAGTCAGGAGTCGGCAAAAATGGTCGTCCATATTATTTGTTCACTGTTTTTGTTATATTATGGGTTAATCTGCGAGTCGAGTGACGTGACTCATAAAATTTCACTTCTTTATTTCACTTCAGTAAATGTTCCAGAGAAGAAACGTTAGTATGAACGAGCTCCAAAAATCTTTCATAAGACATTTGAGCTGAAACTTCTAGCCTAGAGTGGTTTCTGGAGTCGGCACAACGATGTGACGATTTTGCACATCACGTCACGTGACTTTCAGAATATGGGACAATGGGACCATTGTCTTGATTATACATCTGATTATAATGAAATTTTGCACATGGGAGTTTTACAGCACATGTAATTGATTTCACGTGTCAAATTTTGACAAGGAATCAGCAAAAGGGTTCGTCCTAATATTTTCGATTTTTTTTTGCAATAATTACGTTGTTATTCATCATATCGAGGCAAAAATTTAAACACGAGAGTTTTGCAGGACGAGAAATCGATTCTTGATAACAAACTTTCTAAAAGACGACAGAAAAATGTTTAATGTTTTTGCAATAATTGTTTTATTATGCATGAGATGCAGACTAAAATTTTTTCACGGGTGATTTACAAAACGGTCAATTGTTTTATAAATTAAAATTTTTATTACGACGATAGTAGACATCATCAAAATTCAAAATTTCGTTGTTATGCATCCAAAAAAGACCAAATACATCAGCTTTAGAGTGAAAAGCGAAACGAAGTTCGTACGGGATCAGCTAGTATGTTACAAATTTTAAGGGAATTTCCAACGAAAAATCTGAGTATTACTCTATACTACCCTTTAGTTTGTATGGTGGCCCCTTTGCAATGAAGTAAAGTGGCTTCAAACTTCGTTGAATCCATTACCGGCTTTAAAAACTTTTCCAGGCTAATTTTCACACTGTTCAGTAGTTTCCACGTCCATTGAGGACATAAAGACATGACAAGCCTTTTATAAATAAGATAAGAATACATTTTTCTACTGAGCACCACTGAGTTCTCAGTCCAATACCTGATCCCAATCGAAGCAAATCCAAATGGAATGGATCACACTCGCTCGTCGTTTTGGTTCGATCGCGCCGCCCAGCTTAGGTTGGTACCTTCTACGAGAGAGGGTAAGTGAGTCAGTTTGCTGGAAAAATGTTTGCCACGAACCCTGAGGAGCGATCGCTCAGAGGACTCGGTGGCGTGGCGAATATAACGAGATCAGGCAAAACGGCCCTCGCGAGACTGTCAGGAGGCAAGGTAACCCCCAGAGGTCCTCGGTTCCCGTTTGCGTTCCCAATATCCCCAACATTCGTTCCAACCCGAAAGGAACCCTCGGTTACTGGTCAATGCAGATCAGCGCCAGAAGAAAGACCATCAGGGCCACGAGATACTGCTCTGCGCTGCGCCGGGCCAAGAGACCGGGCAGGACCACACACGTCGATTTTTGCTGGCGTGGAGTTTATTTTCCCATACCATCATCATCATCATCATCAACATCATCATAAGCAGCGGCAACAACAATCTCGTTCCCGGTCACCTTTTTCCCCATATCTACAACAACAGGCAAGTTGCAGTTTTAAGCTAGCGAAAAAGTGCAACTGGCTTAAATATTTGCCGGACAGGGTTGCCGGTAAAATAAATCTTGTTGTTTTTTATTATTAAAATAAGCCATCTTATAATAATTTTTGAGGAGTATTTAATAAACAAAATCTATGACTAAGTTGGAGGCCTACTCTGAAATGTCAAAACTAGCAAAAATATCACAAAAATCAGAAAAAAATAAAAATGATAAAATGTTGAAAAAAAATGACAAAAAAGACAAAACTGACAAAAATGACAAAAATGACAAAAATGACAAAAATGACAAAAATGACAAAAATGACAAAAATGACAAAAATGACAAAAATGACAAAAATGACAAAAATGACAAAAATGACAAAAATGACAAAAATGACAAAAATGACAAAAATGACAAAAATGACAAAAATGACAAAAATGACAAAAATGACAAAAATGACAAAAATGACAAAAATGACAAAAATGACAAAAATGAC
>NC_073692.1:18138366-18166901 GCF_029784155.1 Uranotaenia lowii
TAACGGCAGCAGCCACCACTTCTCGGAATCGCGTTGCAGCACCGCCAGCAGCACCGGAAGTCCCAGCAGTATCAGCTCCCCGCGGCCAATCCCTAAACCGACGGCAACGGTCGCTTCCAGCCTTCCGGGAAACTCCGGAAGCAACAACCATCACTCCAATGGAAGCAATGGGCACCAGAACGGTTCCTCGGATATGGGCTCGAATGCTGGCGGTAACACTGACGGAGGAGCTTCCTCGGATGATGCCCGATCCGAGACCGGAAGCAGCAAGGACGGCGAAAATGGGAGCAACCTGTGGCCGGCGTGGGTGTACTGCACCCGGTACAGCGATCGACCCAGTTCCGGTGAGTTTGAGTTTCATTTTTTTTTTTTTTGATGGGAAAAAAAACTAAGAGAAGACAGACTATTTTCATTATGCTTGACAAACGAATGTTTACAACTTGAAATCGCTTATCGCTAGTCTACTTAAAGGCGTTTTTTCTGCTATGGAAACAATATAAAAATTTAAATAGTAAATTGAGTGTCCAGTCTTTAAAGATACATTTTAGTGAGAATTTTCATAGAATATTTTCCAAATTTGATTGATTTCGATTTTTGATCACAAAATTAATTTATGAAATGCAATAGTGGTCAAAAACTTCAAGGCGTGTTCAAACCATGGGCCCTAAGATAGATTTTATATGCAATTTCCTAGAAAATTTTCAACGTTTAAATAATTTCGTTTTTTGAATTAGTAAATTAATTTAAGACTGTCTAATAAAAAAAAAACGGGTTGAGCCTAAATTTGGATTAAAATTTTAATATTTTGTTTTTTTTTTCAATTTTAAACAATAAAAGCATTATTCAGACTGTGAATTTCATATTTTGAGAATCTGAATCGCGAATTAGTAAAACAAAAAGCGAATTTAAAGTATAAATTCTTATTCAGAGTCCTTATAAAATCAAAACTCTATGTCTTGATTTTGCATTTTATTCTGAATTCTGAATCTGAATCTGAATTCTGAATTCTGAATCTGAATTCTGAATCTGAATTCTGAATCTGAATTCTGAATCTGAATTCTGAATCTGAATTCTGAATCTGAATTCTGAATCTGAATTCTGAATCTGAATTCTGAATCTGAATTCTGAATCTGAATTCTGAATCTGAATTCTGAATCTGAATTCTGAATCTGAATTCTGAATCTGAATCTGAATTCTGAATCTGAATTCTGAATCTGAATTTTGAATCTAAATTCTGAATCTATATCCTGAATCTGAATTCTGAGTTTGAATTCTGAATCTGAATTCTTAATCTGAATTCTGAATTCTGAATCTGAAATCTGAATGTGAATTCTTAACTCTGAATTCCGAATCTGAAGTCTGAATCTGAATTCTGAATTCTGAATCTGAATTCTGAAACTGAATTCTAAATCTGAACTCTGAATCTGAATTCTGAATCTGAATTCTGAATCTGAATCTGAATTCTGAATCTGAAATCTGAATCTGAATTCTGAATCTGAATTCTGAATCTGAATTCTGAATCTGAATTTTGAATCTGAATTCTGAATCTGAATTCTGAATCTGAATTCTGAATCTGAATTCTGAATCTGAATTCTGAATCTGAATTCTGAATCTGAATTCTGAATCTGAATTCTGAATCTGAATTCTGAATCTGAATTCTGAATCTGAATTCTGAATCTGAATTCTGAATCTGAATTCTGAATCTGAATTCTGAATCTGAATTCTGAATCTGAATTCTGAATCTGAATTCTGAATCTGAATTCTGAATCTGAATTCTGAATCTGAATTCTGAATCTGAATTCTGAATCTGAATTCTGAATCTGAATTCTGAATCTGAATTCTGAATCTGAATTCTGAATCTGAATTCTGAATCTGAATTCTGAATCTGAATTCTGAATCTGAATTCTGAATCTGAATTCTGAATCTGAATTCTGAATCTGAATTCTGAATCTGAATTCTGAATCTGAATTCTGGATTCTGAATCTGAATTCTGAATCTGAGTTCTGAATCTGAATTCTGAATCTGAATTCCGAATCTGAGTTCTGATTTCTGAATCTGAATTCTAAATAGAATGATGAATTTGAATTTTGATTTTGAATTAAAATGAACATCTTAGTTTGGAATCAATAGTGGCCTAACTTCAGGCGAATTTTTCTTTTCCCTACAGCTTTCTAGGCTGCATATAAAAATTTTAAATTATACGAATGTCGTTCAAGAAGTTTTTTCTCATCAAACTTCTTCGTCCACGAATGGAAGATCATCTTAAAATAGCTGGAAAGAAATCCTCAGGAAAATACTTTCTTTTAAATCATCCAGACGAAGGTTTCTGTTTTTTTTAACTCAATGAAAGCAACGCAATTCGCGATTCAATCTCGGATCGGATCAACGTGCACTTGCACAAACACACAAAATGGTCGACCGATCGATAGCAATCGCTATCGCTTTTTTTTCTTTTCTTGCGATCGCTACCTTTCAATCGCTTGAATCGCGCTCTCGCTTCGAATCTTGCATAAAGCAGAGCAAAAATAAATAGCCGATTAATTGAAGAAATAAATAAATTTATTTCCATCCCTCCGCCCGCCTACTTCTCCTCTTCTTTATTGGTAAGTTCAATTGACTGCCAGTCAGTAGATAATAGTCAGCAGCAGCCATTGCTCTATTTTAGAACCGTGAGCTTAGGCTAGGTAGGCTTCGAATTTCATTGAACTCCAATCCTGTTCGAGGAGCGTGCACTCACTCTACCAGTTAGTTAGTCAGTTAGTGGTTAATTAATATCGAAATCGATAATGCAATTTGAACATGAGCAAGCGGGCCCGCTCTCAGAATTGATCTAGATAAGTAGCAAACCCCCTTGCTGGATGGAGACTTAAGCTTAAGTTCCTCATGGTATCGTAAAGCCAACTGATATTTCAATCGGGTAGCCTCCGGACTTGTGTACGGGTTCCAGCCAATCGTAGGACTTTTATTACAAAATAATTAAAATTTATTAACTCGTTCATCCGAGGGGGCCTCCGATGTGAGTATTATAACTCATGCGGTCACTATACTATTGCTTGCTGCCGCTGATGCTGTTACGGTGCATTAATCCCGCTAGAATCTTGACAACTACTACTAGACTCAGTCGGAATCGGTTGAAGTTTTACGATCTCGTGTTTTTTTTTCTGGTAGTGGCAAGCGGCAACCTCGGGAAATAAATTTGTTCGACACGCTTCCCTGATTCACTGAATCGTGTCGCTGCCCTTTTAGAGATCTCGGCGCGTTCTCTAATAGGTTCTCCAATTCTCACAAGTACAATAATTGGGACCGATCAAGGGAACATAAATCGATCATCGTTTGTTCGTTACTGGCTCGTAAAAAACGGCCTCCAGCATCATCCAGAAGCTGGAGACGAACGGAAGAACAGAAATCATCATCAAAAGCCATTATCTTGTTCTAACATATCATCGGACATATTAATTCCCTATCCAAAAATAAAAACCAACAAACCGAAACGATGCTTTCTCCCTCTCAAGAAAACCGGGCGCGTTGTGACACATCTGGTTGACGGGAGGACCGAATCTTGGAGGGAAAACAGAGTTAAAGTGCAAGAAAAACAAGGGACCGAAAAACTGTCACACGAGCGCACCCGCTTATAGGCTGCCTACTTTGATCTGACAAACTGTTAACTTGTGTTCCGTTCTTTTTTTCTCGTCCATCGTCATCATCCAAGTTGGCTCACACTTTTTTTCTGGTTGAGAGCTCTTCTAAAGATCAAAGTAGAACTCAAAGCTAGTGTAAATAAATACTAATCGTTGGGTTTGTTTTGAATGTTTTTTTTTGGTTTTTACTCGTCACTCATCGACCAGACTTGGTTTGCTAATTAACGCGACCGTCTCGTTGACAAAAGTTTGGCGCTCGGAAGTGTCGTGACGCCTGACTTCAAAGGTTCTGCTGTTGGTGCGCTCAATTTGGGAAAATTCAACCTCTTAACGAGCACAGCACAGCAGCAACAATTCAGCTAATTTGAATCCCCTCCAGATTGATACTCGCATTTAAGCTGCCACTCGCCCTTATTAGTGGGCCGTAAATCAAACTCCGATTTGCTCCAGATTCCTCCGGGAATCCACGAATTACCATCACCACCATCATAGGAAAATATTATGAGGGTTTATGAATAAATTATCACCCCGTCCTAAAATGTGCGGCGCATAAATCTTTCCACAACTTGACGTCGTAGACGTTTTTACGCAACCGGAGAGCGGAGAGATAACCCTTTTTTTCAAAGCCTGCTAAGTTTGGGCAAACGCACCTCCTTCCAAACGGCTTGACAGACGAACCGAAGCGGGCGAACAAATTGTGCGCATTCTCTCACGTGTATTTGCGCCCATAGTGTTCCCGATCCTATTCAGACTTTATCATTGATGTTGTATGATAGCGCGATGGGGCATATATGGTCGACCACCGATCCATCGCTCTTGACATGGCTATCGGACGTGTCGTCGTCAACCAGACAGCAATCGCATCGCTGACAGGCAATTTGCTGCGGCCCCAGAGATTGGGTGATAATCCGCTGTTTAAGGAAAAGCAGAGACGTTCGTCAACGTCTCAATCGATGGAACCGCGGATCTTCATCGATCCGCGACATGCACACACAAACACCACTTTCTGTGCAGTGCAGCAACTGTAATGACATAATTGTTACCCGGCGAAGCCTTCTGGACTAGAAGCCATTTGCATAAACACTGCAAAACTGGGCGACGCCGCCATTATGACTTTATTAGCCTCCACATCTCCCCCCTTTCCGTCTTTCACACTAGCGAAGTCTACACGGATACTTCAAACAACTCAACCTCGAGGACCTAATCAATACCCGGTTTTCAAAACAAAACCCTCACCTAGCTCAAAAGTTGATAACGACCAGAGGGCTGCACCTTGTTTGTGAGAAAAGATTGTGTATGTTCTCGACTTTCGCGCCGCCACACGAGTTACGCAAACAAGGCACGCCATCATCATGAAGAAATTTGGTTTGTTTTGACAGTTTTCCTTTCCGAAAAGTGGCGACCGTACGAGACAAGGGGCGTGTCCATTGCTTGTTATTATTTTATTTTCTTTCAATCGTACGTTTGTACGCGACAAGCACCTCACCGACGTAATTATCTGTCACGCTACCTCGCCGTCGTTGTTCTTGACCAGTTGTTGTTGTACTTTTTTTTTTTGAGCCAATTTGTTCGAAAACGAACTTAAACTACTAGCAGCTGTCAAAAAATGATGATCCACTTTCTGCTTATCGGTGCAGAAATTTCTAGCAGTTGGACAGTTTTTCGAACACCTTTTGGCTGCCATCGTTGAGGGGATCTATTAAAATGTCAAATTATCGCCTGGTTAGTTTATTTCATCTTTCTTTAGGGCTTCGCCTTTCTTCCGAAGGGAGACTGTACGCGAAAAAAGTGAGACATCCCGGAAAAGGGTTGACTCTGAAACCGTTTTTCACTAATAACTCTTCTAGTATTCTGTAAAAATCTATAATTTTTTGTAGCTCTTTGAAGGACGATATTCTCCGTCGTTTGAGCCCATTATGAGTAACATTGGCTCGCACAGTTTGGCTAAAACCATGAGAACAGAATACCGACGCACAGACATTTTCGGTAACTATCAAACTGAGTCGAAACCAATCGATCTGTCCCGCTTTTTCCGAGCACTGTTTTCAACCCTTATAAGCTGACAAGTTCTGAAAATTGTTTTGTTTCTTAACCACCTCTCCCAACTAGGAGAAAATATGTGTAGTTATACTTATTCTTATAAATATTCATATGGTCTCGGCGCGTAGACAGGTTTGTTGGCCAAAGCGCGCTCACACAACCACGCACACCGGTAGCAAGCAACAGAAGTCAATAAAGTTAAGAAAAAAAAACTCATGCTTCGAGTGGGTTGCTCTCGCCAACGGGCAGCAGCAACACAAAACCCATAGGGAGAATTAATTATCGAACTAATATTTTAATTAATATAAAAAAAAACAAGCGCTAGAATCGGCTTTCCAGAGATGGTAGCTCGAGTAGCTGCTTTAGGCACTTTTTCGCTCGTTTTGCCCTAATCGTGTAAGCACCTCATGTGAGTGTGTGAGCGCGCACACGAGGAAAAATTATATCCTCCGCTATTAATTAGAATGATTATTTATTTTTATTAATTTAAATTAGTTGTCAGTCAGTGAGCTTGGACTGACGGACAACGGACGACGACGGTCTGTTGTTTGTTGTTGGTCTAGGAAGAAAGCTTCCTCTGCCGCCTCCGGTCGTATTCTATTCGGCGTTCATTAACATACGGAACCGATTTAGATTACAACCCTGGTCGTTGGCGTTTTCGTCTTCGTCGCCACTTGTGCTTGCTGGGCAAAACATAACAAAAACCCCAAAAAAGACGACGTGCATAATTCTTTCCGACTAGTTACCTTCGGCGAGTTTGCCACTTTAAGAAGGTAAGTTTATTATTGCCACCCATTGTGTGTGCGCGCCGAGGAGAAGTTTCGGTTGTTACATTTTCTAGACGATGGTTCAGCAGCAACCGAACTTAAAAAAATCGTGAACAATCCTAGTAGCCTCAGTGATAAAACTGAGCGTTCGCGAGCGCGCCATCTTTTGTTTTGGGTGTGGGGGTATGGTAATAAAAGCAAAACCGTGCAACAACTCCGACGAGGGGTACGAGAATGTGTGAAAATCACGTTCTTGGCGAAATAATTTTCCGTCGATCGGATTGGTGGGGGGTAATTAAGAAATGGACGCGACCCAACTTTCGCAACGGAAGCCATCGCTGCGTGACATTTGACGAATGAGTTCAGCGCGCAGTAGGCTGATGACCTTATCTGAACTTGCCCGTTGCACACACAAAAGCCCACAAATGGCGCCAAATAAATGTTGCCAAATCGTGTGCGGTGTGTGGAATTTGCTGATTTGTGCGGGTTTTGCTTTCCTTTCCCGTCAAATGCCGAAACCGGCAGTCATAAATTGTCGTTCGCGAACAACCACACCGTGCGCTATCTCAAATGTGCCTTAATTGAATTAGATAACAGGCATTAATTATTATTTATACTTACACCCGGGGTGGAGTTCCAAGCGTTCGTAACCTGTTTGCAGGCACCGTTATCGCCCCGGTGCTTTCTATCTCTTTCGACTGCTCTCCTTCTTTATCTATCGTCCAGTTGCTTTCAGTTGCAAGTTTATAGCGCGCTTCTGCGCAGCAAATTTCACACCAGTGACATTTTTATTAATTTTTGCTCTTGTTTTCTCTTGATTTCCTTCGCAGGTCCGCGATACCGACGGGTGAAAACGCCGAAGCCAAAGGGTGAAAACGAGGAGAAACGTCCCCGCACCGCATTCACCACTGCCCAACTGCAAAGACTGAAGGTAAGCTCTCGTTTCGTTGATCCAGAATAAAGCAAAAAAACTTATCCTTATCCCGCAACAACACATTTGGCCCGAATCAGGAACTAACCCATGGCTTGCTTTTTTTTCTTTTCTCCCTTTTCCTAACAGAACGAATTCACTGAAAATCGCTACCTGACGGAGAAACGCCGCCAAGCGCTGAGTGCCGAGCTTAACCTCAACGAATCGCAGATCAAGATTTGGTTCCAGAACAAGCGAGCCAAGATCAAGAAGACTAACTCGGAGAAGAACCCGCTAGCACTGCAGCTGATGGCCCAAGGACTCTACAACCACTCGACCGTGCCGCTGACCAAGGAAGAGGAAGAGCTGGAGATGCGTATGAATGGACAAATCCCGTAAGCTTGAAGGAACAGGCCTGGTTATGCAAATTTCGAAACCGAATCCCGCATCACCTCTAATTAGAGGCACAGCTCAGCGAGAGGAGAAATCTACCGGTGGACCTGCGGAAACAAAAGAATCCATAATGAAGGGCAGCTTGGGAAGCGGCTCCTGAATAATTGATCTCTTGCCAAGGTGGCTATTGGCAGGCATTTTGTTGCTGCATCACTCCCGGTTGACGTTCGACATTCTGAGCAGTTACAATGGCAACAGCAATATAACAACATCAACAACAAAAAACGGCAGCGAGAAGCTGTCACTCATCCCCGCGATGTGAATGCATGAGAAAAGCAGGCGAGGCTTATTTATATACATAACAACAATAATAACACCAAGAATCATCTCGGGCTTACTGGGTCGTCTCCCATTCCCCATCGCCATTTGACAGTTTGGGGCAAGCGAGGACTGATTGGCCGGTGAAAGTTCATAAAAACAACACCCGAGAAACTCAGCTCAAGTACAATTACATTTAAATAGTTGAATAAATGTTCAGCCGACCGATCCTTTCTCGCGGAACGTCGGAAATCCGCTCCGGAAAAAAACAAACAAACAAATCCCAGTTACAAAAACAGCCGAGGAACACAGATCGCTGCTGGCCGTGTGAATGTAAACAGATAGCATATTTAGTTCAACCACAGCAACAACAACAGTAACAAAAAGTGTTCCCACTGACAGTTCCCGCTGAAGGTGGCCAAAGTAGGGATCAGCTTCATCGAAACCCTACCCGCAAAATGTATGTAAATATCTCCTAACGTTACACGGATATCGGCCTATTACTGAGAGATTGATGCAAATTTGTGGTGCAATATAATTATCGATATTCAAAGGAACGTTCCAGTTTGAAGAGAAAGAAAACAATCACGCCTACTAGAAAAACGACAAAACATGAAAACCAATCAAGTGATTAATTGTCACAAGGAAACCGATCAGCAATAGACTATTTTAGACCAGAAACACAAGTTATTAGTTGTCAACGACACCAACACACAAACAAACCGACTAGTTGTAAGTACTCACCGAGAAACGCCAGGGATAGCGCAAAAGCAAAACATTACAACCTAGTAGACTAAGGCATAATCTTGCTCGAAGCTTTTTCCCCCTCTTCTTCTGCTTCGTCTTATATTTCGGCTTACTGTAGTAAAACATGTAAATTATTTAAACTTCCAAACGTTACAAATTAAAAAAAAAACTAGGCAGAGCACTTTCAGTGGACAAAAAACTCAACCCTTATAAAAGAAGCGCAAATAAACCGAAAAGCCTCCCTCGTGTATGTAAATAGCAAAAGGGCGCGCGTGTAGGCAGAAAAGAAGGAACAGGAGAGTGTGTAAAATATAGGAGCTACTAAAAATTAATCGTTCGAGATTAGAGACAGTGTGTCTGTGAATATCGCGGAAAGGGGATCGAGAAGCTAACCGAGTTGAATTCCCACGCGCGCATGTTTGTTTCTTTTGCAAATCTAATCCCATTTGAGCTACTTCAGAAGAAGGGCGGCGATGCGCCGTCGTATTTGGTCTAATCTCAAATTATGCCAACGTTCAACAACCAGCTTTTTTACCTAGTTCGTTCTAGGTACCGGGATTCGCTTCCATGCTAATTACTTTAGCCTTTAGAGTCGGATTACACACGCACGGACACCACCCTCGAAAAATCTCGCAAACACTACTCAAACTAGATTACATACATAAGTAGTTTATTTATGGCTCTTAAACTATTGTATTATTCTAAATAAAAAAAAGCTATTATTTTTGCTTGAACGAAACCATTTGTAGAAACACACTGCGCCTAGAACTTCAAATAGCTAATCTTATCATTATTGTAACAATAATTATAATAATTATTACCTACCTATTATTTTCCTCTAGTGTTAAGACGATAGGCATAGAGGCAGAGAGATATGAATATTATTATTATATAATGAATAAAACAAAACACACAAAACCAGTATATAAAAGAGAGCGTAAAAAAATACGCTCATGTGATATTGAATAAAAGAGAAAATACTTTAAACTAATTGCACCGTTTTATGATTGTTGAATCAGAGATATCACGAATTCCTTTTTTATTGTTATCCGAGTACAGCTTTGAAAGCTAGTTATTATTCAAAACAAAACATGCAGAGTCAACTGAATCAAAGCAATCGAAAGATTCAGTTGAATCATTCAACCAAGTAGGCTCACATCACAATAGAGTGTAGAGTCAACTATAAATAAACTCCCAAAGTAAAAGTCTAAAAAAATAAATAAAATCAACTATTAAACTCATTTATTTGAATTCCCTTGCCTGTTTCCATATCCGAACATCGACTCTAGGGGTATGAAATCGTTGGGAATTTTTTTAAGAAAATCATTATATATGGCTAGTGGTACAGATTAACTAGCCTAGTATCTGGTAGATTCAACGCCGGATTAAGGGGAGGGGGGAGCAATTGCCCCGGGCTCCCCGGTTCAAGAATAAAAGTTTTTATATAACCAGCTATCGAAGCTGGCAAACTCTATTAAAAGTTCAAAATTTATTATACCATAAACTAGGACGGGGAGTCCCCGAAAATATAAATTAATTCAGGATTTGTAACTCACATTGTATTGAAAAAAAATTCTCCACGGCTCAATGGTATAAAAATATTTTCAACAGAATTTACCTCTGAAAAAAATAAACACGTTTACATAAGTTCTAAAATTTTTAAGTGAGAAAACATACATTTGGGATAACAATGAATTGTTATTAATTGTAATTAAAATTCGCATTAGAAAGTACGCTATACAAGTGACATAGAAGCACGTAGAGCCAAAGAGTTCTCAAAAACTGTTTTCGAGAAAACGCTCTTTAAAGTTTCCTTTTTTTTTTGTCTTTCATACATTTTTCAGATTAGAATTGAATTCGAAAAAAGCAACACTTTGTTTTGTGAATAACTTTTGAATACATTGATGGAAATTGATTGAATTTTCAGCGAAGCTGGTGACGTTCTGTCGAGTCATTTCTGAGATAGCATCTAAATAAGAAGTTTTACAACTTTTGTTTTTGGGCACCACTAGCGCCTTCTATAACACTCTTTTTCCAAATCAAGGGTGAATACGTTTCTTTTTCCTGAAGCTTGACCTTCAAAATTTCTTTTTTACTCGAAGATGTGACAAATTTAGCCGGTATTTCGAGCAGGATTTAACAACCGTGGCTTCGCTAAAAATTTCATCAATTTTCATTCATGCTTTTAAAAGTTATTCACAAAACAAAGTGTAGCCATTTTTTCGAATACCGTAAACTGGGGGAACTTTGATCAGCATGAAAATTTTGCAAATAATTACCATGAACTAAGTCTGAAATTAAAATATCCGAAAACAGTTTTCTACGTTTGAAAGCCTATAAATTGAGTTTCAAATAAGCTAAATTTGGTTTGTAGTTTTAGATTTTTTTATTGTTACCTTTTTAAAATGAAGTTTTAAAGATTTGAAATATCTGTTTTTTCGAAGACTCACAAACAAACACCTCTCCTGGTAAATGGGTTGCTTTATATGAAAGTTCAAGTTTTTTTTTTTCATTGTAAAGGTTTAATTTTAGAGTTATGTTTCTGGTCATTCTATGATAATTTTTGGATACAAAAAAAAACGGACATTTTCTATGAGAAAGCCTGTATAGAACAAATTTCAAAAAACACTATCAAATGGCTAAATTTGAATAAGAAAGAACATAGGAACAGTGGGAGGATCTAGGATTGCATGAAAGCTAAATTTCATTTGTTTTTGAGGCCAAAAAATATTGAAAAATGTTTATACTTCTGCCCCTAAATGTATGCGGCAACATTATCCATCTTATGAGTATATTTGTTTTTGAAAGAAAACGTTGAAAATTGAGTCCTATCGGAAAATTGCTGTTAAAGCTTAGTTCTTTTAGAAATGGGACAGTTACGAATGCCTGTATCTCAAAAACCTTTCATTTGATCAAAATACTTTCTATGGAAGAAATGAAACTAATCTTATGATAATTCATGAAAAATTTTGAAAAAAATTATTTATCGTTTTTTTAAAGAAAAATCTCTACTTCATTCTTGGTACCTTCTATCGGCAGGCGCACACTTTTTTCAGTCATGATATTGTACAGTTTTTTCAACTTTTACTTCGTCCAATCTGTATGCTAGGTAGCTGCATCCTCCTTCAATTTATACTTCTTTTTGGTCCAACACTTCTCTTTTAAAAGAAAATAAAGACAATTTTGTGGATAAAGCTGCTCAAAATTAACAAAACTTGATTATTTTTGAGTCACTAAAAAGAGTTTATAATGAAATTTCTGCTGGCAAAATCTGACAAAAAACGAAGTAAAACCATCATGAGATTAATATTAAATTATTATCGGTTAGTATAGATCGTAGGTTGCGAAGGGTACACACAAGATTACTCTTTTTAGGATTTTAAAAACAGCAAAATTCAATGTTTTTGTTTTGAAAAATTGTTGATTTTTTCCATAGGAGCAGAATCTTGGCAAATCATTAGGTTTTATACAAAACAACCAGCAAATACATACTTTAATATGCGAGGAACCTTACCACGAGCAGACATATTATGGGATTCAAACTCTGGAATTTGTATGATATAGGGTTTTCACAAGTTTTGTCGCCCTTCAGATATCACCTGTCTCATTGCCTCGGTGCCAGCTTTACAGCTCACGAGCTCTGGAACTAGTAAAAATT
Organism: Uranotaenia lowii; assembly: GCF_029784155.1. NCBI lineage: Eukaryota > Metazoa > Arthropoda > Insecta > Diptera > Culicidae > Uranotaenia > Uranotaenia lowii. The sequence goes on from NC_073692.1 coordinate 18,150,838, forward strand.
TGTTGTTTGAGATTAGGTTTGAATGACTCATAATTAGGCAACACTTTCAGCTTATCAGAGAAAATTTTTTTTGAACATTTCACCGATCTACACTTAGTTTTTCGTTTATCCAATATTAAAAATTCTGTTCTGAGACGTGTCTTCCCTGATGACCCTTAACAGTAGTTGCCGATCACGTGCTTCACTACAATGCATGATTTGAACTTTGTGGACATTTTCAATAGTGTTTTCCACTTTTCACTACTCACACACACTAAATCTTTGAATAATCAACGATTTTGTCAGCTATCCATTTGATAATGATGGTTTTTGAAGGAAACTGTGGAAGATATTTTTTTTTCTTTATCTCTTGCATCGTGAATATCTCAAAAATGCTTGAATATAAAATTTTGAAAAAAATAGGTCGGTTAGTAATTTTCACAGGCAACAAAATGCTGTCAAAATTTTAAATGTCCGATAACTAGTAAAGGAGCTATTAGCAAAAGAAAGTGTCCCATTTCTAAAAGAACTAAGCTTTATTGATGTTTTAAGCCTTCAATGCTATTTAGCATCAAACCAATAATTTTTAAGATGTTGAGATACCTTAAAACATGAAACATGAAATCTGTTTTTGTAACAAACATTGAGTTATAGCTTCAAATGTCGTTTGAATATCCTGCTATCAATGATCATGCTTTTTACTCCTTACCTCAGTAAGTATTTTAAAACTTTTTAGTGCTACAACCTACAACAAGGCAGCCGCTTCCAAAATATTCGAAAATGAATTAAAAAAGTGATTAATGTTCCCCCAGTTTACGGTACCAAATTTCACATTGATCGGTTAAGTAATTTTCCATAGGTCTATAGGGAACAGACAGATGATCCTAAATTTATACCGAACCTGTTTCTATTGAGTGTTAGAAGTTGAATGACAAAGACTTTGTTTAAATTTTTCAATTTATCGAAAAATATCAGTTTTTCAAAAAATTATGATACAAAATTTAAAATTTTTCTAAATTCTCTGAAAACCGAGAAGTCCCAAAAGGCGATTTTTGGCCAAAAAACACACCAGATCTCAACGTTTTATGTGATTCTTAGTCATTTGGCATAAAAATTAATATGTCGACTTTTCCGACTTTTAAGCGCTTTAAGGCACCCCTTAATGAAACCCAATTGAGATGAAATTTGGCACAGGTAGGGATACCAGGTGGTTTTGTCAAAATTCAGGACACCATGAAGAGAAAATCAATGTTATGAAACACCGTCACCTAAAGGTAAGAAGGCTTAATTTTAATTTTTAAATAATTAATTTATTTATTTTTCATTTGTGCTGTCTGGATTTTAATTTAATATAATGGATAGTATAACCATTAAGTTTTATCATAATATTTTGGAATTCAAACTTCAATTAATAATGAAAATTCTAAAAAAAAGAATCTTTCAATGGAATATACGTAGCATGAATGATATTGAAAAATTTGAAAATTTATTAGAAATTGTAGAACAATCTAAAGTTGTGTTTGATGTGATTGTGATTTGTGAAATATGGCTTGTAAAAGGTGTCTGTTCGTTATGTAAAAGTCCTGGTTACGCTTATATTTTTTCGTGCCGCAATCAATCGAATGGTGGCCTAGCTATGGACATTAAAAGTAATCTTAAATTCAAAACCGTTCAAAATATTTGTATTGATGGATTTCACAAAATCTCTGTAGAATTGGACATTAACGGCCAAATTATTGATGTTCATGGCATTTACAAACCACCCTCGTTTCCCTTTAATACCTTCTGAGATAAATAAGAGTGTCTGTTGTCCTCTGTGCCCGAAAATCATCCTTGTTTTATAGTCGGCGACCTAAACGTTTCTCGTAAATGTTAAAAACAATAATTCTGTGATAAAATATATAAACTTTCTCGAATGATCTGGCTTTCTGTGTACCAATACTTTAACCACTAGTGATAATATTTTAGACCATATAGTATGTAAGTAGATAATGAATGCATCGAATTTGAAAAACGACACAATTTATACAGATCCATGGCCGTAGGAACGGGGGGGGGGGGTTTGGGGGTTAAACCCCCCCCATGGGGGTCCAAAAATGCAAGCGAGATATTCTACTCTACACTTAAAATTTTAAATTCATAATCAAATAATGATAATAGAGCAAAGATATCCAAGAGCAACTATCTGAACTAAACACCATTGCAAAAACCTCAAAAACCCATTTTAAGTTAAAAATTCTGCTACAGTTTTTTTTAAATTTTCTCACTTGTTAATAGAATCAGCACGTATCCGGGCCGGACAAATCCGGGCTGTTTTGTATAAAAACATGGCCAAATCTGGGTATTTGATTTTAAAATTGTCGACCAAATCCAAGCAAAACCGGGCAATTTTGGCTAAAATCTAGGAACCTCATCAAAAATCTAGAAAAAAAAACTTAAGAAACCTTTCATGAGAATTTTTTTGAAGCTGAAGCTTTTTTTTTAGTTTGATTTGTGAAAGTGTATGAGAACAAACCGGGCAAAATCCAGGCTTTTCCAATGAAATTTTGGCCACCAGGTCGGACCGGACTTTTCCTATTAAATATCCGGGCTAATCTGGTTAAAACCGGGCAATTTTACAACCTTATCATAGAATTTCTGGTCTAAATATTGAATTTTAAATTAAACCCATTTTGAAGGTTCTGGCTCCATATTCCTATAACCAAAATTGTATTTCTACATATTTTCGTATTTCTGATTTTGTATCAAGTTATTTTAAAACAAAATTTAAACATTTAAAGCTTCTAAGTGGCGATCCAAAATTGAAAACCAGATTCTGATTCGTCATTCGAAATTCACATTTTCAATCAGATTCCCTAAATAGATTAAAAATGAATAATTGAAATAATGAATTAAGGTTAAACCAGCCATACAGAATTTAAATAATAGATTCATGAATGAGTGCTCTAAGATTTGTCTCATGAAATTCTGATCTGGAATTAAGATTCGGAAATTGTATTTTTTGTACATTTCGGAAATCGTATAGAAATTTGGAAACAGATTCAAAGTTCAATTTTTGAATTCAGGTTGAGAAATCAGATTTAAAATTCAGAAAAGAATTAAACTTATGAATGAGTTTCTCAATCAACATAAAATTGTTGAGAAATTCAAGACAACATAAACTTAAAAATTGGCTTGTGAATTCAATTTACAGATTCCAAAGTTTTTAATCAGAATAATTTTGTTCACATAAAGTAGAATTTGAGTTAATTTTCTAGATTTTGATTCATGCAAAATATCCCAAATGATATTTAAAACAAATCATTCACATGATTTTTAGTATGGAATTGAATCTTTATGAAAAATATTTCCTAATTAGGAATCATGTACCTGATCTTCACCTTAAAAATCTGCACAATTTATTTTTTATTATTTCGGTGTATTGTTTAACATTATTAATATTTCAGCATTTATTAAGCCGAATTTCAAACTAAAGTCATAAATTTAGTTCAAGTTTGCATCAAGCAAATTTGATTCGAATTTTTTTTTATCTCTGTTTTATCACTGTTTTTTTGGGAAAATTTTATTTATTTTCATCGAAGGTTAGAATCTTGGAATTTGCCAAAAAGTTTAGAAGATTGGGCTTGTTTGATTTTAGTATAGAATAAGTTTTTTTTAAGAATTGAAGGCTCCCCTATAAAGAACTTATTTTATGCTCAAATCAAATAATTTTAACCAGACTTTTAAACAAATTCAAAAATTTCAACCATCGATAAAAGCAAATTTCATATTTTGTTTCTAGAGGTTTCATTAAAAAAATTTAGCTCACCCTTTAGGCTAAGGACCACTTTTTTGAAGTTAATTTTTTAAGGTTTTATTAATGACATTTTACCATCCTTGTGGCATTCGTGTTTTCTCTTAACTTACAGTTTCATACGAAAACTATTAATGAGTACTTTAAAACGAATACTCATTAGTTACAAATTATTTGTTATAATTTTTTTATTCGTGTGTTGTTGGACAAAAAATCATAGGTGAAAATTTGTCACCAAAACCCCCCCTATGAGTCGGTTCTTCCTACGGCCCTGTACAGATCTAAGTGATCATCTCCAAGTAATTACTACCTTTGAATTGAATTCAGACAAGCAACAGTTACAATAGAGCAAAAACATTATTAATCATTTCGAACTAAACGAAAAATATGGAAATTATTTGAGAGAGATTGGTGAAATCGAAGATGCTGGCACATGTATTCAAAATATTGTGGCAACTAATAGCTCCTTGCTTACTACTTCCTCAGCAAAGTGACTAAGTCAGTGAAACTCAAAGGTGATTACTAGATGACTTTTGACCTCTGGATGTTAATTAGAATAAAACACAATTATATCAAAAGAGCGGAAAGGAATCCTGAAGATGCTCACTTTAGCTTCAACAGTTTCTGAGATATCGCATCATAAAGGTACAGCTCGGCGCATAAAGACTAAGGTTTTCAGATTGCCCGGTTTTATCCGAGTTTGCCCTGATAATTGATAAAAAAATAAATTGGGAGAAGTCCGGTCCGGCCCGGTTGTCCGGATTTCATTGAAAAATGCCCGGATTTATTCACTTTATTTGCCAAACCTTACGGAAAAAAACAAATGTGTTGTAAATTTTTTTTAATTATACGAACAAAACGAAATTTTTCGAAAAAGTTTTGTTAAAATGTCTATAAAAAGTTTTTGGAAGCCTTGAATACAATTTAAAATCTTATTATAGTAATAGCTTTTGATGAAAAAAAATTCCCTTCAAGTTCTTTTTCTGGATTTTTGTTGAGTAATTCTTAGGTTTTGAACGAACTTTGCCGGATATTACTCGGATTCTTGGTCGAAAATTTTTCAATTAAATGCCGGATTTTTACAGGTTTTTAGATAAAATTTCCCAGATTTTTCCGGCTCAGATATGTGCTGAAAAAATTCTTAGTAATTTTAATAAAGACCCTAACCGCAAAGGAAGGTTAGATACGGTACTCAAAAATTTTTAAACTCTTTGAAATGTCATGGATTCCGTCTTGCCTGAGGAGGGCAACTCTGACCGAATTCTAAGAGCAGAGCCTAGCTTTACCAACTTGACTCATCAATCGTCTTCCTTGGCTCGCTAATAGTCATCACTCGTCAAGCAAAATGTGTCATCAAAGTCATAGTTATCAAACGTGGATGGATTTACGGGATCTCGTCTCACATTAATTCCTAAATAGCTGCTGCTTGCACTTCTTCCAGTTCGTTATCGGCGAACCGTTTAATCACCTCGTATTAACCATCTATACCTAATCGAGCAAATTCTTCGGAAGGCTTTCAATGGTTTCGAGTCAGTGTGTCATTCATTCAGTCAACCTCAAGCAGCCGCTCATCTCATTTTTCTTATCCCTTTCTAGGAGAAAACAAGGAAAGACAAAAAAAAAAACATGCCAGCCCGAGACGGTAGGTCTCATCAATTAAATAAATGGTTCATAAATCAAAACACGACACCGGACTTTGGGCTTCTGTTCCGAATCAAAATCAGAGATGTGTGGTTTCGGTGACCGTACAAACATTCCTACTCGTGGATATTCCTGGGGTAATTTTTTTTCGCTTCTTGGTATTCAGCTTTGATCACTTTTTGAGCTATGCGTAAGGAAAGCTTGGAGAATTTCCATCAATTTAAGTGGCAAGTCAAAATATTTGAAGTCAGGACACTGCTGCCCGGGTGTAAATGGCAAGTCATTTCAGTTCGTTTGAAATTGATTCCCTTTGAAAGTTCGGTCTTCTTCGGTAGCATTTTTTCGGCGCAGTTGTGTGGGCTGCTTACAAGGATTTGTCTTATAATTGTCGGGACCTCATTCGGAGGTGCTACTCGGGAAAAAATCAGATGTTCAAAGGGAAAAGCTTTGCCAGACGAACATCGTAACACAAATTCTTGAAGCTATTCATACAGATTTGAAGCAATCAAATGCCTTCAGCAATTATTGGCAAACAGCAAATCCTTCAAATGATTTCATCTTTCAGTCGACAACAATTCAGCCAAAGACCGAAGAACAATTTTTCATGAAAGTTGATCCTACAAACCAACAGTGAAACATAATCCATGTTGATAGCCATCGCCAAGGGATCAAAGAGAAGAGACGAACCTCTGCCTCCGTTAATCCGGCTTCTGAATTGAGCAGACACTCATTCAAAAACGAAGTCAATTGAGAAAGCCAAAATAGACAAATATTTACGTTTTTTCTTAAAAAATGGTGAATGGATCGCCAAATGCATTGAGGTTAGTTGAGTGATGTTTTCTCCTCAATCCGCTTGATATAACTAAAAGAAGAGCCTGCTTTTGTGATTGTTTATTGATCGGCCTCTTGAGACCTCTAGGTTTGCAAACTGCTGAAAGAGCTCACTGGAAAGCCAGCAAAACATCAATTTCAATAACAAACATTCATTTTTTGATGCTAATTTCCTGGGAATTGTTCGATAACCAAGAGGCCAAAATACTTGATTGTTATTTTACTGCCTATTGAATCGCAATTTGCAACGCTGAAGAGAAAAGAGCTACTGAATTTGGTTTGAGCTATTGATCATTAATAACAGACGTCTTAGGTTTGTAGTTGTTTTGTTTTGTTTTGAATTTGGAATGCATATGTATTTTTAAAGAGTTATAAATTGAGAGTGGTCGAAGGCTAGACGAATACATTTATTTAGCCAAATTGATTTAACTCTTAATTGCTCGCTAAACCTTTCTGTTCTAATTTCCTTCATAAAGTCCGATGCTCTCTAGGAATGTTCCCGTGCCAATTTAGAGGTGCTCAGTTTATCATTCGAATGCTTGTAAGACGGTGTCATGCGAGACATTTTTTTGCTACTGCTCCACATTGCTACTCGTTTATCCAATTTATGCTGGTCAAACATGGGGAGAATTGATTTTGATGTTTTTTTTTTGCTTCGTTCGTTCAAATTCATTCCAATTCTTTATAAAGGTCTCATCTATTCCTGCTGTTGCTGCTGGCTTTGGATGGGATCTCTGCCTGTATAGAAAACTAACCAAAACAGGGAAGAAAATCGAATCTTCACGGGAAATGAAGAAATTTATTCCTCTCACTGGGTGGTATTTATGCAAAATTGGGAAAATTCTAAATAGTCGATGGCCCGTGTTTGGTCATTTGAAGTATCCCAATTCCATTCCATCGTTGAGCACATGTGAATAAGTTAGGTCAGTTAGAGAGTAATTAGTTTAAATAAGGGAGCTCACCCGTAACAAATGGTCAATCATCTAGAAATAATTACCGAGGTATTTCTTTCATAAATTTAACTTATCAATTCTTGGTGTTTAATAGTACTTACTTACTTAATGATCCCGCGCCGATCCTCCGGTGCATAGGGCCGTGGTAAAAGACCTCCACTGATGACGATCCGGAGCCAGCGTCTTCACCTGGTCCCAGTCAAGATTCTCGTCGACAGTTCGGATTTCAGCGGCTAGGCTTCGCCGCCACGAATTTCTGGGTCTGCCTCTTCTTCGATGACCTTCTGGATTCCAATCTAGCGCCTCTCTGCAAATCTCGTTTTCATCTCTTCGCAGCGTGTGCCCAATCCATCTCCACTTACGTTCCCGAATCTCGATTTCTAGCGCCTTTTGATGACACCGGCGATGTAGTTCCTCATTCGAGATCCAGTTGCCAGGCCACCAAGCGCGGATGATATTCCGCAGGCAGCGATTTACAAATACTTGCAGTTTTCGCGTCGTTACCGCATATGTGCACCAAGTTTCGCACCCGTACAGCAATACGGATTTGACGTTTGAGTTGAAGATTCGGATTTTTGTTCGTAGAGAGATCTGGCGTGACCGCCAGATGTTTCGGAGACTCGCAAACGCAAATCGGGCCTTTCTGATCCGTGTTTCGATGTCTTTTCTGGTACCACCATCAGGCGTAATCTGGCTACCAAGATACTGGAAGCACTCCACTTTCTCAACTTGTTGCCCAGCTACCATGAAACTGGAGGGATTTCCTGTGTTGATCTCCATCGACTTGGTCTTTCCGACATTGACTTTGAGACCTGCTGCCTTGGAACTTTCGGTGAGGTCGTCGAGTTTGCTCTGCATATCTGGTTGTGTTTGGGCGAGCAAAACAATATCGTCAGCCAGGTCAAGGTCGTTCAGTTGCTCCATTGTTGAAGGATTCCACGGCAATCCTCGGTTCGGTGCACAGTCAATCGATCCAATCAGAATCTCATCCATTACGATTAGAAAAAGTAGCGGTGATAGAATACATCCTTGTCTCACTCCAGCAGTTACCGGGATTGGTTTGGACAAGACACCGTCGTGCAAGACCTTGCACGAAAATGCCTCATACTGTGTTTCGATGAGATGGACTAGTTTCTCTGGGACCCCTCGTCGCCTTAGAGCCGCCCAGATGTTTTCATGGTTAAGTCGGTCGAATGCTTTTTCGAAATCAACGAACACCAGCAGAAGAGAGTCCTGGAATTCGTTGATTTGTTCCAGTATGATTCGTAGCGTTGTGATGTGGTCCACACATGATCGTCGAGATCGGACCCAGACAACCAGAAGTCGTATTTTCTTTTACAGATTACATCGTATAGAATGTTATTCATACTCATTTTCGTATATCTGCACCTACAATGTGCGGTTCATGCATATTCTTTATCGTATTTAAAAGCATTGCATGATTTTATTTCGACAAGAAGAGAGACTCGTAATTATGTACATATGAACTCGACCTTTGTGTACGACAATTCGCAAAAAATCCGTGAAACGACCGATATACGGTGATCAGCCGTGACTGAGAGATTTTGTCGTGCTATGCATAAAATAATTCGAAATAAAAAACGTATATAACTGCATTGATTCGTAATAATGTGCATGCAATCGTATACCTTTGCAAATTAATTCGCATGTCTGATTTTCGTAAAACGTATTTGCTGGCAATCGTAAAAGAAGACAAAAAAAATCAATAAAATCGTTTATGATAATGGGACATCGATGATTGGAATCGTATTAAAGGAGGCTTCAAAATGCTGATCTATTTTTAGATCATCGATGACGTGTTCTACGATTTAAAAGATTTTAGTTATAGAAATATACGATTTGCTTTTGGTTTAATGCCTTTGAAGCAAATCCCCTTGAATTTATATATTCCAGATAGCGTCGAGGAAGCATCATGAGCTGCAGATCCTATGGTCAGGGGATCAAGTCCAGGTCAGGCAAATAATAAATTTGTACGATATAAACATGAATTTGGCGGCAAAAAAAGCATTTTTTTTGAAATAATCTTATTATTATTATTTTTGGGAATGAATAAACCAATTGGTTTAAAATACAAAAATAATAATAATCTTATTTTTATTCAACTGACGGAAAATGAGAGCCTTGCACTTAAGTCGCAAAAGACGACCAAATAAGTCGTCAAACTTTCCATATTGTTACGAAAAATGTCGTATATTACAACCTCAATCATCTATATGATGATGTAAATTGTCATAGTATATTCCAAAAAGAATCAGGGTAGTCGTAAATGATGCGCATGACAAGTCGTGCAAATCGTAATTTAATACAATCCAAATCAAGAATATGTTTGCTAATGTACCTATAAGGCCTCCAAAATGATACGTATATACTGGTTTTGCTACATTATATACGATATGTTTACACGTATATTTGCACGTATATTTGCGTTGCGAATTCGAAATACCCACCAAATGGTTGTCTGGGGAATCCAGCTTGTTGCCATCGGAGTGTAGCGTCTATTTTCTCCTGGATCCTGTTCAGAATCACTTTGCAGAGTACTTTGAGGGTTGTACAGATCAACGTTATGCCTCGCCAGTTACCGCACTCTGTCAGGTCTCCTTTCTTCGGGACCTTTACGAGGATACCCTGCATCCAGTCGGCCGGGAATGTTGCAGTATCCCAGATGTCAGCGAAAAGACGGTGCAACATTTGTGCTGATAGGGCAGGGTCGGCTTTCAGCATTTCAGCAGGGATGCAATCGATCCCAGGTGCTTTGTTGGATTTCATGTTTTTGATTGCCGCTTCTATTTCAGCCAGCGAAGGCGCTTCCGAGTTGACGCCATTTATGCGACTTACTGTTGGCGCTTTGAGCTGCAGATTCTGTTGGCCATCGCTATTCGTGACTCGGAAGAGTTGTTCGAAGTGCTCAGTCCATCGTTTGAGCTGATCTGTTCGATCGGTCAATAACTGACCTGCTCGGTCTTTTAGCGGCATTCTTGCATTAGTCCTAGCACCACTGAGGCGGTGAGAAATGTCATAAAGTAATCGGATATCTCCATTGGCGGCGGCTCTTTCTCCCTCTTCGGCTATGGAGTTTGTCCAGGCTCTCTTGTCTCGTCTACAAGCTCGTTTAACTGCCTTTTCCAGCTCCGCATATCGTAAGCGGGCGGCTGCTTTGGCTGACCCGGTACATGCCTGCTCAATTCCGACTTTCGCCTTTCTCCGATCATCGACCATCCTCCAAGTTTCATCCGACATCCATTCACTCCTTCTTCCACAAACTTTACCGAGAGTACCATGGCTCGTCGTGATAAAGGCATTCTTGATTCCACACCACTGTTCTTCGACTGTTCCGTCTGTCGGCAGCTCCGAGGCTCGGGATTCTAGCTGTTCAACGTATGCCCTTTTCACCTCTGGATTCTCCAACCGGCGGACGTCGTATCGACACCCGACTTTCTCTTCGCGCCGTTGGACACGTGCAACTCTCAGTCGTATCTCGCCAAGGACGAGGTGATGGTCAGATGCAATGTCTGCGCTTCGTTTGTTGCGGACATCAAGAAGGCTCCTTCTCCATTTTCGGCTGATGCAGATGTGGTCAATTTGATTTTCTGTTCGGCCATCTCGGGATACCCAAGTGACCTTATGTGCTGGTCGATGGGGGAAGAGCGATCCACCGATCACCATGTTGTTGTTGCCACAAAATTCTACGAACAGCTCTCCGTTTTCGCTCATCTGTCCTAGGCCATGGCGCCCCATGATGCGCTCAAGGTCCTGATTGTCGGAGCCAATCTTTGCGTTGAAGTCGCCCAAATGGATTTGAATGTCACCCTTCGGAATTCTCTCAACCACGCTGTTCAGTTGACTGTAAAACTGCTCTTTCTCCTGCAAGTCGGCAACGTCAGTTGGCGCATAACACTGGACCATTGTAAGGTTTCTAACCCGTGTTCTAAATCTGGCTACGATTATTCTTTCGTTTATCGGTTCCCATCTAATGAGGGCCGCGTAGGCCTGCGGGCTTAACAGGAAACCAACTCCTCGTTCCCGAGTAGCATGTTCTCCTCGTATGCCAGAGTAAAGCAGGACTTGCCCGGATTGTGTCTTGTGTTCTCCAGTATTAGGCCAACGGACTTCGCTCAGTCCCAGAATTTCAAGCTTGAGGCGGCTAGCCTCTCTAGCAAGTTGTTCCAGTTTGCCTTGTTGGGCAAGGGTTAAAACATTCCAAGTTCCAATTCGTGTCCGTGTTTTCATGCTAAAAGTCGTCGCCAAAGTTCCAGGTCGGTCATTTCTTTCGGATTCCGTAACAATTTCAAATCGGGAGCAGTAGGTTGTTAGCCTAAAGTCCTGTTTAATAGTATATACTAGAAAATGATTCGAAATTAATTAGAAAATGAAGTGAAGTATGTGCGTACATTAGGGTGGCGATGAATGTATGGAAAAAAATTCATGATCGAGTTTTGCAATCCTACTTTATACATTTTGTACATTGGCCCAAAAAACTGACTTGGGTAAAATTTCAGTTTAATCGAATTTCATTTAGGGGTGCCTCAAAGCGCTCAAATTTCGGGGTTTTTGACTAAAAGGAATCGGAAAAATCGAATTTTTTATTTTGATGCAAAATCCTATACAAACTTGGCATATTTTTAGATAACTCGAAAACTATGCAAATGGAACCAAATGGAACAGCACATGGTATCAGAGTTTAAAAACTTTGTCCATGATTATTTATGGCTTCTTCCTTCTTTCTCTGGAGCCGCAATAGGAAGGGGGACTGGGAGCTCCCATACACATTTTTTACATATCTACATAAATGTATTTTATGAACAGTCCTCCTTCATTCAGAAGCGAGCAGAAGGAAGACATATGCATGAGTTCAAAATTGTTAAAACATATTTTTGTAAACTGAGAGCTGAGTGCTGGATCTAATTTTAGAATTTCATATAAAATATGGATATTTTTAGGTATTTATTCGAAGGAGCAAACTTATTTGGTAAAGAAGCATTTTCTTCCATAAACTTTAATATGTCTTCTAACAACTTCTACATGCTTTTTTTTATTCTAAACTGAATTCGTTTATCATGTTTCTGCAATTATTTTTAAAACGTCATGACTGTTTTAAAAATGTCTGAGTCTTTATTAGAATTTTGGATTTGGTTCGTTCTATGAAGAGATGATCAAAATAATGTCAAAAAAATAAAATAATATTTGAGTTTAAAAATCGGTTCATTGAAAAATGAAATACAGCGAAGCGAAGCCAAAGTATGATGTCTATTATTATGTAAAGTTTATTATTGTACCGGAAGATCCGAGATAGCTATGAAAATTTTCATTGGACACCAGCATCTTAACGATTCCAAAAATCCAAGATACACTGAAATACATAAAATCTGTCAAGAATTAAAAGTATTTTATATATATTTTGTTTTGACTGTTTAAAATATTGGAAATTGATTTGTTTTGAAATATTGAAAAATTTAAACAAGTTATTTTCACAACGAATCTTATATCATTATAATCGGATCCTCCAACAAACTACTATAATGATTTACATTACAATTTCGCAAGCAAAAACTGAGAATTCATTCAACAAATTGAAATATTTTTTTTTAAATAATTCGATTAACTTCCAAATCTCTAATTGTATAAAAATTTAAAATTTGAATTTGTGATTATAGAACTCATACATAGAACATGATATGTTTGAGACTCAGAGGTTTAGACATTACTTTTAAGTTTACAAAACAACTTGAAAAGGTTACGATTTTGAACAGAATTGAGAATTTAAACTTAAATTTTCGTTATCGAAAATTTTTATGTAGAGAAATGAATCCAACTTAGATGAAATTTCAGGGACTAGATAAGAGAAAATCGATGTTGAAAAACATGCGAAAAAAATTCGCCTTGTCTCCCGGTGAGACTTGAACCCACATCTTGCGCCTCTTATCTAGTCCCTGAAATTTCATCTAAGTTGGATTCATTTCTCTACAAAAAAAAAAAAAAAAATTTTCGTTGACTGAATGTTTGAGTCAAGACCCATCTCTGGGTCGCAATTCAAAAATGAAAATTTTTATTTTTGAAAACTTTTTTTATTTCACCAGAAATCAAAATGAGCTGAATCAGAATGCCTGTTAAATTTTTTCTTTACAGAAATTATAAAACCCTATTATAAGACAACATCTTGCAACCGATCGTTAAGTTTTTTCAAATTTCGACTAATTTTTTCAATCCATTAAATAAGCATTTCTGAATTAAAATTTGTTGGTTAATTTATTCTAAGGCCCGTAAAATATTTATCTATTTCAAAAAATATGACAGTTTTATGTGCATAAAAAACAAATGAACCTCAATGGCTTTTAACGGATATTCCAAACCATAAAAATAAGGCTTATTGAAGAAAAAAAAATAGTGACAAACCTCCGATTAGATTATTTTATAATAATTTACCTCTTGGAGTAATCATTTTTATCATATAAAATTTTCAATGCATCTTTTGAATATTTCAACAGAACACATCGAAGGTCTATTTTTTATTTGGGAATAAGTGTTAGGAAAGAATTGCACAAAAGTTTGAAATGATAAATTTTATCAGGTCACAATGGTAAAGAGCCACAATTTCAATGATACTAAGTTGTACTCGTTTTGAAAATGTATTGATTCAGAAGAAAGAATATCGCTTCCGTTTGCCAATAAAACAACGAAAACCTGTGGCGATGTGAAAAAGGATAATTAAAGTGAGTCCACATCAGGATGCGATCACCATTATTTGTAGTAAGGATAAAATGAAGTGCGGCTCTGTAAAACTTGGAATTTACCATAATTTAACATTTTTGGCTCGCCTGTCTCAAAAGGTTGCTGACCGCTGGCCTAAACTGTACTAAGTTCTGGAAAACTATCATTTCTTAGACAAAAAACACGAGAAATCGAAAGGTCTACACCGCTTTCTGATTAAAAGACTCTGAACGCCTCAGTTTGCCCGATTTCCCTTATTTTTTTGGGGTGTAAAGTTATAATTCCGATTGTATCAATCTACCTTGCAATAAAAAAGTCATATAAACCAGACTTATTTATGTAAAAATGTCGACTGAATCGATTGGTGTACTCGGTTTTTTGTTTTTACTACTACAAGAGGCTCATTTAGCCTTTTTTCCCCTAAACTTACAAACAAAAGGTTTTGCATTAGGTATGTGACATGCTCGATTATTACAGTGAAATTTATGCACTCATTTAAAAATGCTAGGGGAAGTTGGGAATAATTAACCGTTGTTATTCATTCTAGTGCAAAAAAAATCGACACGATTAGCTAGAATATGAATAAATCTACCAAAAATGATTATTCATGATGAAAAATTGTTGGATTACACTTTGTTTGACTGCATTTCTTTGAAAAATTTCTTAAGTTTAGGGGAAAAAAGGCCAAATGAGCCACTTGTCGTAGTAAAAACAATAATTGGAGTACAGCAACTGATTCAATCGACATTTTCACATTAATAAGTATGGTTCATATGACTTGTTTGTTGCAAGGTAGATAATAAAATAAAAAATAAAAACTATTTCTTAATTTGAGATTTGATGCCCTTGGGCTCAGAGTAGTAGCTCATTTAGAAAATAATACTTTCCAATGCTTTTTTTTGAAAAAATTGCATTTTTCTTTTGATGTTGAAGTATTGGAAAAAATCTTCTAAAAATCTGATCAATCATTTAATAAGGTTTGAAATATGTAGAATTATTAACAGAATATAAATAATTTTTGCATTTATACATAATCTATGGCTCTAAAGGCCTCATTTGAAAATTTTTTTAGAAAATCGAACATTCTTTGAACTTTGATTCTTATTTCAAGTTGCAGCTCTCAATTTATAGTTTTCGAAATTTTATTTAAATCATGAACAAATGAATTAAAATAAAAATAATTCTCACAAATTTTACCACTTGTGTAGCAAATCACACCGGGTCAGCTGGTCACAAAAAAAATCAACGAAGACCTGCCACGAGTTAGGGTATGGTCGTCAAACAACATGCATTCTCTAAATTGAAATAAAACTTTTGTTATAATATTCAACAGTGACAACGATCCACTCCCATGTATTATGCTAAATAGTTTTAGTTGACAATGACACGAGCTAAAGATTTCGAATTCAATCTTATTTTCTATAGGTTTTCACTAAATAAGCAAAATGTGGAAAAATATATGATTCTATAGTAGGCATCGAAACAAAAATCCAATTATTTAAGAACCTTATTTATGTATACACATTTTAAATTTTGAGATTTTTTTTATGTTAGAAGCTACAGCACAAATGCTTGAAATCATGTGTTTGTACGTTATGTTTTCGATTTGAATGGTCCCCCTTTATCGCACCTTCAATATTATCTTATCGGGTGTGTTTTTTGAAAAATTCATCAAGTATAGATATATCGTTTGCTGCTTCACAAGCTCATTGAAATGAAAACTCCAAGATATTTGTACAACAAATTTGCATTCTCCAGAAGCACGAGTTCTAGAAAATTATAATACCACGTCATCTTAGTGTTAAACAAGGAAATTCATTTTTCGTTAGAGGTGTATCATTGTGGAATGCTTTACTAAATGATTTGACCAAAGAAAAAGCGATGCAGGTTTTATAAAAATATGTCTTGAGCATTTAAATTTAAGTAAGATGGAAAAATTATCAATCTTCTATTATTATATCATATAAAATGATCGTCATTCTACGTATAAGAAATCATTTTTAACATTTTTAATCGACGCAAGTTTTATATTACTTCAATAAATAATTAATAAACAAGTAAATTTTACTAGAATTGAATATGTAATTTTTAAAGGTTGGTATTGGTAAAATGATATTTAACGTGTGTTAATTAGTAATTAG
>NC_073692.1:18167401-18318036 GCF_029784155.1 Uranotaenia lowii
CATTTTTGTCATTTTTGTCATTTTTGTCATTTTTGTCATTTTTGTCATTGTTTTTGTCATTTTTGTCATTTTTGTCATTTTTGTCATTTTTGTCATTTTTGTCATTTTTGTCATTTTGTCATTTTTGTCATTTTTGTCATTTTGTCATTTTTGTCATTTTTGTCATTTTGTCATTTTTGTCATTTTTGTCATTTTTGTCATTTTTGTCATTTTTGTCATTTTTGTCATTTTTGTCATTTTTGTCATTTTTGTCATTTTTGTCATTTTTGTCATTTTTGTCATTTTTGTCATTTTTGTCATTTTTGTCATTTTTGTCATTTTTGTCATTTTTGTCATTTTTGTCATTTTGTCATTTTTGTCATTTTTGTCATTTTTGTCATTTTTTGTCATTTTTGTCATTTTTGTCATTTTGTCATTTTTGTCATTTTTGTCATTTTTGTCATTTTTGTCATTTTTGTCATTTTTGTCATTTTTGTCATTTTTGTCATTTTTGTCATTTTTGTCATTTTTGTCATTTTGTCATTTTTGTCATTTTTGTCATTTTTGTCATTTTGTCATTTTTGTCCATTTTTGTCATTTTTGTCATTTTTGTCATTTTGTCATTTTTGTCATTTTTGTCATTTTTGTCATTTTGTCATTTTTGTCATTTTTGTCATTTTTGTCATTTTTGTCATTTTTGTCATTTTTGTCATTTTTGTCATTTTTGTCATTTTTGTCATTTTTGTCATTTTGTCATTTTTGTCATTTTTGTCATTTTGTCATTTTTGTCATTTTTGTCATTTTTGTCATTTTTGTCATTTTTGTCATTTTTGTCATTTTTGTCATTTTTGTCATTTTTGTCATTTTGTCATTTTGTCATTTTTGTCATTTTTGTCATTTTTGTCATTTTTGTCATTTTGTCATTTTTGTCATTTTTGTCATTTTTGTCATTTTTGTCATTTTTGTCATTTTTGTCATTTTGTCATTTTTGTCATTTTTGTCATTTTTGTCATTTTTGTCATTTTTGTCATTTTTGTCATTTTTGTCATTTTTGTCATTTTTGTCATTTTTGTCATTTTGTCATTTTTGTCATTTTTGTCATTTTTGTCATTTTTGTCATTTTTGTCATTTTTGTCATTTTTGTCATTTTTGTCATTTTTGTCATTTTTGTCATTTTTGTCATTTTTGTCATTTTTGTCATTTTTGTCATTTTTGTCATTTTTGTCATTTTTGTCATTTTTGTCATTTTTGTCATTTTTGTCATTTTTGTCATTTTTGTCATTTTTGTCATTTTTGTCATTTTTGTCATTTTTGTCATTTTTGTCATTTTTGTCATTTTTGTCATTTTTGTCATTTTTGTCATTTTTGTCATTTTTGTCATTTTTGTCATTTTTGTCATTTTTGTCATTTTTGTCATTTTTGTCATTTTTGTCATTTTTGTCATTTTTGTCATTTTTGTCATTTTTGTCATTTTTTGTCATTTCTGTCACTTTTGTCTCTTTTTGTCATTTTTTGTCATTTTTGTCATTTTTGTCATTTTTGTCATTTTTGTCATTTTTGTCATTTTTGTCATTTTTGTCATTTTTGTCATTTTTGTCATTTTTGTCATTTTTGTCATTTTTGTCATTTTTGTCATTTTTGTCATTTTTGTCATTTTTGTCATTTTTGTCATTTTTGTCATTTTTGTCATTTTTGTCATTTTTGTCATTTTTGTCATTTTTGTCATTTTTGTCATTTTTGTCATTTTTGTCATTTTTGTCATTTCTCTCACTTTTGTCTCTTTTTGTCATTTTTTGTCATTTTTGTCATTTTTTGTCATTTTTGTCATTTTTGTCATTTTTGTCATTTTTGTCATTTTTGTCATTTTTGTCATTTTTGTCATTTTTGTCATTTTTGTCATTTTTGTCATTTTTGTCATTTTTGTCATTTTTGTCATTTTTGTCATTTTTGTCATTTTTGTCATTTTTGTCATTTTTGTCATTTTTGTCATTTTTGTCATTTTTGTCATTTTTGTCATTTTTGTCATTTTTGTCATTTTTGTCATTTTTGTCATTTTTGTCATTTTTGTCATTTTTGTCATTTTTGTCATTTTTGTCATTTTTGTCATTTTTGTCATTTTTGTCATTTTTGTCATTTTTGTCATTTTTGTCATTTTTGTCATTTTTGTCATTTTTGTCATTTTTGTCATTTTTGTCATTTTTGTCATTTTTGTCATTTTTGTCATTTTTGTCATTTTTGTCATTTTTGTCATTTTTGTCATTTGAACTCATTGATTTGAACTCTCAAAGTCGATTCTGATGTCAATTCTCAGTTCAAAGTTAACAGAAGGGGTTTTTACCAGAGGTTGAGTTTCTCCAACGTTTCGATCCTTTAAAATTTTTTTCAGTGATAAAATATATACTAAGTTATTCAAACTTCGAATTGATTTGTTCAAATCATTTTTTTTTTTCAAAGAATGCCTTCTTTTCCAAAACCAAAAGTATTCTAGAACAGTTTAAAATTTAGGGTTGAAAATACATTGACATTCAGAATCAATATTTAAGAGTAAATGTTAAAATTCGTAATCCTTGTTCATTCCAAACATTAAAATTAAATTTTTTATTGAAATTTTGAAGCTTCTACTTTTTTTTATTTTGGATTTAAAAAAATTGGAATATTGAACGAATAGTTCAATCCACCGTGCCAATCCCCAAGAGCGTGTTTAAATGTTGAGTGTAAAATTGAAATTAGCTCTCCAGACACAGCCGAGCCTTGAAAGGGGAGAAAATTTACCAGAAAATGTTTCAAGCCCTTTTGAGTCAACCCCAAAATGAGTGAAACTTTTGGGGTTTCCTTCCTACTATGTCTAATGGTTCTTCTCATCCCTTTCCTCGTTCCCATTTCTCACGGTCGGCTCATCGTCGAGGAGAAGCAAGCCACAAAATGGGAATTTCGGAAGCCGAAAGTCTTGAAAATTTCTCAAGTCGTCCTTTCTTGTTGAGTGTTGCTCCTCAAAGTATGGGAGGGATGGTGTAAAGAATTTTCGTCAATTATTCTTAACCCTAATGGGTGCTAAAATGAGAAATTTATTTCTTAATTATTCTTTCCGGAGGGAAACCTAGCTACACGCCTATAAATCAGACGCAACCATTTCCTGCTCAATTAAAACGGCCCTTTTTCCGAAGGCAGTTGGCCTCAATCGACTACGAATATCTACCCTATATTTTTTATGTACTAAAACAGGCGAGAGCACTTGTAGGATTGAGTGAGTAGGATTGTTCTTGTTCGGAGATAAATCTCGAAACGTAAAGTTCAACATCAGACCGAGAGATTTTATCGGAGCACGGAAAAGCTTAGCATTTAACACACCCAGAGCCTGGCTTTTTTTTGTTTGCTTTTGTAGCAAGACAGGGCTGGGCGATCGATCCTCGATTAGAGGGGGGACTCTCGGGGGAATTTTTGCTGTTGTTTTGCAATGGCCGATTGCGAAATCAGGCAGTGTCTTGAGAAATTCCTACGCACTTGAGTCTTTTGCCCCGCAAGTTTTCCTCAGTCCAGAAAGTTGTTTCATTCAATGAGCAAACAAACAATCTGGATGTGTGGTTGGTTGATTTTTTTTCGTCCTCTACTTCTTATGATTCATGATCTCTCCTCGTTTATGTTGTTCGATAGGTTGTTTATGCTTCGCGGACATAGATTTGCTGGAGATTGTTGTCTTGTATCAGCTTGATCTACCGGATCAGTGAACCTACGCGACATATCGCAATCCCCAATCCGTTCAGTTCAGATAGTTAGGTACATGGTGTTGTTGGAAAATGTTTTCCCCCCTCATAACACACTGTTGTCGAACAAATCTGCGACAACTTAGGACTTGGGTTGGAACATAAGTAGGAAAAACTTGGGATTAACGTTTAAACATTTTAGGTAATTGAAGAAATTTGTTCAGATTCTCACACTTCTATCAAACGCCTTAGAAACTCAAATTATTAAATGTCAAACAAGTATTTTGTTGAATCTTTCGATTGCTTTGATTCAGTAGAATCATTCAACCAAGTAGGCTCATAACACATATTAAAGTATTTTGCAAGAAATTTTGGATATTAAAAACCACTTAAGAGGGCTTAATGCTTCTTCTTTTTCTTCTTCTTCTTCTTCTTCTTCTTCTTCTTCGTCTTCTTACATCAACATGGCCAAAACATGTAGGCATCCTGGAAAATGGAAGACTTGCGTCTTTCATTTTTCTTTTCAGCGTATTATCTGTTACATATTACCATGCATTGCAGATTCTACTACGGGCAGGCCAACCATGTGATGAAACGCGAAAAATACAGGAACAAGGGAGGAATAATGCGTGGAGTTCCCTGCCAAATGCTTCATATGATATTTTGCTAAAATTTATAACTATTGATTGATTGGTAATAAGGAACAATCTGGGACGGATTAGGGTTAAAGGAATAAGATTCAATAGAAACGATCTCACCAAACTCCAAAGGTTTCCACTGGTGCTATCTCCCTATTTTTCCTGGTTCCGGTAATCTAGAAATTGGTTGCATTCACATGTTTTCAACATGAATGTTCCTTCAATTTCAACCGCCTAGCATCAACCATTTGCGGGAATTTAACACCACGGTCATTCTTCCCAAAAATTACGACGACCAGAAATAGAATTCCTTTTTCTACAACCAACGATTGATTTTCTGCTCGCACGATTCGCCAAGCACAACAGAACACCAAATTTAGCATCTTATTAAATTTTTGGATGCATTTCAATCACTTGTAATATATATCTTTCTAAACAGAAGTCTCCAAAACACCTAAAATTCACCAAAATTTATATTCGCGAAAATACAAACTAGAAAAACGCGGCGTTGGAAAAAATACGTCCGTTCTCGATCACGGCTTGCTGCGATCCCCCCCGCTTATGAGGGCTTAATTAATGCACTCATAAACTGAAAGCATTTCCTCCAACATTTTTCTACTTTTCAAATATTGCTTCACATTTCTAACTGTTTCCTAGATGCAATTATTATAGATAATTATACCTATATGATATTTATTGTTTTTAGTCTAACATGACCGTGAGGACTACAGTTTCTATTTTTGTCCGCAGTTAGCAAACGCGACGCTCTTCAATCCGACATGTTACGGTTTTTTATGGTTTGAAATGAATTTGTTCATTTACATTTTATGCATTTTTTTTAAATCAAAATAAAACTCTCTTACAGTGCTGCCAGAATCTTGAAGGATAATTCAAAATTAACTTTGAAATTGAATTGATGGAATCTGCTAAGACTAGCAAAAGATAAAACACGCTATTAATTTAATGCGAGCTTGTGATATAGCGCATTAGCCATGTCAGTTGCTTCCTGAACCGATAGTTCACAGTTCAAAGTCCACTGCTCAGAGTTCAAAAATAAGAGCTCTAAGCTCTAAATTCACAGTTAAGAGTTGATAATTCAAAGTTTCAAAGTACTAGGGTTCAGAGGTCAGAATTTAGAACCGATCCATTATTTTTTCTAAATTCAGATTTCAGAATTAAAGTTTCAAAGTTCCGAGTTTAGAATTCTGAGTTCAAAGTTCATCGTTCTGAGTATGAAGTTCAGAGTTAATCATAGTACAGCATCAGAAAACAGAGAACAGAGTTCAAAGTTCTAAGTGCAAGTTTTAAAAATAGGAATTCTAAATTCAGGATTGAAAGTAAGGAAATCAGAGTTCTGATTTTGAATTTTTTTTTTTGAGATTTCAGAGTTGAAAATTCAGAGTTCAAATATCGGAGATCAGAGATCAGTGATTAGAAATCATAGACCAAAGTTCGATGTTTTGAATCCAGAGTTCAAAGTTCGGATTTTTGAGATAATCATTTGAAGCTCAAAGTTCAAAGTTCACAGTTCACAGTTTCTATTCCAAACTTCAGAGTTTGAGTTTCAGAGCTCAGAATTCAGTGCTCAAAGTTAGAGAAGTAAGCCATGACTTTTAGGCGACGCACGCGTTTTTGTTTAGCTGCCATTAGAAATTTTTAATTAAATCAAAATTGTCAAACAGTGGAAAAAGTTTGAATACGTGACCGGCGGAAGTTCCCGGAGTGGTTTGTGCTTTGTTCCAGAAGGTTGAAATCTGGTTGAGGGAGTGCAGAAGGAATCTAAACGACAGCCGGTCCGGACTACATGAAAAGGTTTCTAGTCGAAAACAACTAAAATGTATTTGGGGAAATCCACACTTTTCTAATATAATAAACGTTTATATTGTATCAATTCCCTATTACACAATGTGATAAGATTATTTAGAGTAACAATTTTCAAATTATATTATAAATAGGTATATTAGAAATCCATATAAAGCGTTTGGTAGGAAGCTCCACGCTTTATTCCTACCCTTGTTCCAGAATCTTTTGCGGTTTTTACCACATGGTTGGCCTGGAGTGGTTGAAAAGGGAAATGAAGGACGCAAGTCTTTTCATTTTTCAGGATGCTTACATGTTTTGGCTATGTTGTGTAAAAGAAAAAGGAGAAGTTCACTAATCACTAATCACTAATCGTACTTCCATAGCCAGAACTTATGTCTGATCCCAAAGAATAATAAAAGAGTTT
This sequence comes from Uranotaenia lowii, assembly GCF_029784155.1. Taxonomy (NCBI): domain Eukaryota; kingdom Metazoa; phylum Arthropoda; class Insecta; order Diptera; family Culicidae; genus Uranotaenia; species Uranotaenia lowii. The sequence goes on from NC_073692.1 coordinate 18,173,947, forward strand.
TATTATTCTTCTTGTCTTTGTTCATGTTTTTCGTTATTTTAACATAAAAATATTAAAATAACTGAAAACATAAATTGGTTGGGCCTACCATGGAGCAGAGAACGCAGAGTCATCTGGAACACAGGAACAGAAGAAACGTGGACCACCAGTACCATACGTTTCAAATAGGCAATATCGTTGCCAGGTCAACAGTAATATCGTTGGAAGCATGCTAAGAAAAATGCTCCTTGATGAAGAAACTATACGTTATGTGAAGTAGCTTCACGAATCACTGGGACCATTCTTCAGAGGCTGGAAATGATTTATTTGGTACACAGAAATCACAAAACCTGAAGATTCAGTGCACAATCATTTCTGGTCATCGACCAAGGATAAAGCGCCTTTACTCGCTCTTGAAAATGAAAAAGAGAATCGAAAAATATTAGTAAATCATAAAACCTTTCGAGGTCTGTTTAGAACTCGAAAGGTTTTATAAAAAAAAATAACTTTTATAATAGAATTGTACTGCTACCGAAGTGTGGCATTTACAATGCTTGTAAGAATTTTTATTTGAAGAAAAAAACTGTACACAAGTTACGATTTCACTCAAAGAGTATACTTTTATAGATTGAAAATCTTGATTGATTACGAGTATAACCATTCACCTTCAAAAAGACTAAATTGCATGAGTAAAAAAGTTATAAGAAAGGCGAATCGTCAGCTTGGCTTCATCTCCAAAGTAGCACGAGAGTTCAGAGACCCATTGTGCTTGAAGTCACTCTACTGCGCTCTTGTCCGGTCAGTTACAGAACATGCTGCAATTGTTTGGGCTCCCTATCAGTTAGACACAAAACACACGACGTATTACAGGACACGACACTTAACGTTCTTACTTAACGGAAAAAGGGTTTAAAATTACCTTTTTTGTCGACCGGTTTCGGGCTCGATGTTGCCCATCTACAGGACGATGTCCGACTGATTACTTGAAGACGATTAACGTAACCAATTTCCTACACTGCTGATGTATTCGTCGAAAGGGTGTCGCATCATGCGAACTTTTGGTTGATCAGGTTGAAAAGTGGAGATATAATCGGCGGGTCATCTTCGTTCATCAACGGTTTCTCGGCCGTGCTGATGAACATAGACTCCCAAGCGTTAAGGTGTCCAGGTTTGCGTACGCATTTTTTACGCATTTTTTTTCCATTGACTGGGAAAAGGTCAAATTTAAAAAATGCGTACGCAAACCTGGACACCTTAACGCTTGGGAGTCTATGTTCATCAGCACGGCCGAGAAACCGTTGATGAACGAAGATGACCCGCCGATTATATCTCCACTTTTCAACCTGATCAACCAAAAGTTCGCATGATGCGACACCCTTTCGACGAATACATCAGCAGTGTAGGAAATTGGTTACGTTAATCGTCTTCAAGTAATCAGTCGGACATCGTCCTGTAGATGGGCAACATCGAGCCCGAAACCGGTCGACAAAAAAGGTAATTTTAAACCCTTTTTCCGTTAAGTAAGAACGTTAAGTGTCGTGTCCTGTAATACGTCGTGTGTTTTGTGTCTAGTAAAAGTTCTTACGTGAGCACATATCATTTAAAAATGAGTCCCTATCAGTTATGTTGGATTTTGCGAATCGAGCGTGTACAAAAGCGTTTTGTTAGATTCGCTCTACGACATCTACCCTGGCGTAATCCTGAAAACCTTCCCGCATATTCCGACCGGTGCCAGCTTCTGGGATTAGAAACATTGGAACGCCACCGAAAAACTCAACAGGCATCATTCATCGCAAAAATACTGAATGGAGAAATTCAGTCGCCAAACCTGCTAGGAATGATCAACTTTAATGCTCCTTCGAGGACTTTACGTCATCACTCTTTGCTATCGAATCGAACCCACCGAACATCTTATGGACATAATGAACCAGTGAGTGCAATGATGCGTACGTTCCAGATTGCTGAGCATCTACATCAATTGGGGGAGCCATCTAGCCGATTCATCAACCGAGTACGCCAGTCTTCATTGTTTCGTGTTATCTAATTGTTTTGTATAGATCCTTAGTATAGATAATTCATTAAAACAAAATGTTCGATGAATAAAACTTAATAATAATAATAATAATAAATATTAAGGATACTTATCTTTGCGCAGGACTCCTTTAAGCGTTGGAATTGAAAACAAAATGCTTTTTTCCCCTAAATCCAACACAAAGCCTTTCAGGAAAAACGACGATTTTTCTTCATAATTTTTGAAATGTACAATAATCGATGAAGTTTTTACTTGCTAGGACATTTTTAGGTTAACTTCCTCTTCCGTGAATTGCCGTACATCCAGCAGCTGTTTTCCCAGATACCAATCGTCACCATCCCTGAATCACCTCCTCTGTTAACACTTCCCCACAAAACTCGACAGAAGTATTCTATGCTATCACAGAAACCCACCAAACGCAAGGCTTCACCAAGGCAGATAAACACACAATTTTTGGAAGCATTCGAAACGAAAACAACGCGTCGTATCAACGGCACTTACAGAAAGGAAATTTTTATTCCAATCTTAACGACAATAACTAGACTTAAATATAAAAACACCAAATTCTAATTTTTATTACAAAGTAAATAAAAATCACTCACTCAAACTTTCAGCAACTTATTGACCGCTTTTACAACAAATAAGAAGATATCTCTAGATCCATACGTTTCCAAAATCACACCACGCAAGATTGAAAAGTCGATTCCCGATTGTGGGTCCGGTCCTAGGACAACAGTTTTGCTTACATTTCAGACGAATTTTGTCCAGGGTTGTTCCGGAAGGCGTAGTCAGAGAGCCCAACTTTCAGCAACTTCCAATATAAATGCTACGTTTTGCATGCTTTTTCTAGTAAACTTCACTTTGTTTGAAAAGAAAACTCACAAATAATTCTAAATTATCCATTTAAATTCTCTTTTTCGGATAATTTTCCTTAAACACAACGAAAATTGACACGAGCGAAAAAACACGACCGCACTCCACCAAGGCTTGCTTAGATCCCATAAAAGAAAAAGGAGAAGTTCAGTGCTCAAAGTTCAGAAATCAGAGAATGTATTTCAATGTTCAGAGTTCGAGGCCCAAAGCTCAGTGTTCATAGCTTAGAGTTAAAAACTATGAGCTCAGTGTTTAACGCTTAATGTTTCAAAGTTCTGAGTTCGAAGTTCTGTGCTCTGAGATTTTATTTCTGAGCTCATAATTTTTAATTTTGAGTTCTAGATGTTACGTTCATAGTAGAGAATTGTTAGTTTAGGAATTTTAGGAACTGGTGGCGGAATTTTTTGTTTTCCAAGTTCTTATTTTTTTTCTGAGTGATGATTTCTGAGTTCTCAATCAAAACATTTAATCTGCTTTTGAGTGTCACTATTGGAAGTTTAAGGATTGTAACTTTATTTAGGTGCATAAAAATGAAACAATTTCTTCGAGGACCCTTAATGAATTCTTGAAATCTTTATTTTGCATTAAAATCTTTTTATGGAAGTACCCTGAAAGCCCAGGAAAAAACTCCCTCATCAGACCTTGAGTGTCAATTCGACACTCCTCGATTAAATCCGCTATATCTCTCTTGATTCTCATCCGATTTTAACAGTACTTAAAGTTTTGAAAAATTCGTAATGCATCTCAAATACGATGAGCCTCCCTAACTTTTTTCTAATTCCGAAACCGACGGGTGAGCGAAAACGAACAAAAACGCAAGCGTCCGCGTAAATTTTCTGGATTTACTTTTTTTTTAAATTTATCATATTTTTTAAAGTATCGCAGTGCTTATGTAACTACACCACAAGAATCGATATGAAATTGGCTTTCTGATTAAAATAAATTTAATGCGGAAATCATGAGTTAAAATACTCCTAATTCAGTGCAAAGTTGAATTTAAGTGTAAGAAAATCCGAGAAACTGCAAATCGACAAAAAGTTTGAAAAACAGCTTGATTTGAAAATTCGCATAAAATGCGGTGTTTATGCGAATATTAAAAAACCTAAAAAGTGCCAAATTACGTCAACTTTCTGACACTTTTTTCAAAATTTATCTAGTATGACTTAAACAATTTTGACGCCTCATTGATTGGAAAATACGGTTTTTCCACCACTTTTTTTTACATATTTTGTGGTAATGATCTTAAAAAAATCAAAAAATATATTCTAACTTCAGCTTTCTTGGAACTTAAGTTTTTTTTAAACTCCGTAACTGATCTATATCTTGTCTTTTTTCCATAACGTGTTTTTCAATTTTTTTTTCTTAGAATTTGAATAATGGAAAATTGAAGCGTTGTAGGTGAATATTGTCTGAGAAACATATTTGAGTTATATCACGGGGCTTCCAAAACTATAGTTTTCTTTAAAATCGGTTGGAAACAAGAGAGATATAGTTGTTTTAGTAAGACAAACCTTAATTCACCGGTTCAAAACCTTAATTCAGATTGACGGTTTCCGGTTTCTGATTTTTGAATTAGGTATATTACTTACTTCGGAGTTCTGACTACTAAGGCCTCCATGGTTCATTCAAAACTCAATATTTAGAGATCTAGCCACGTTTCCTGGGTTCTGTCTGAGATTTTAATTTTTGCAACTTTGACTAAAAGCGAGAAACATGTACTAAATCGGTTATTTAAGCATCGCAATGGCCTCAGACAATAACAAAACGATGAAAATTTGACTTTTGCACGAGAAAGGGGGATGTTCTCTTTCACAGGGTCTTGAAAAGTGTGAATTTATATAAAAAATTATCAAATTTTGGAATTTTTTTTCTCGAGTTTAAAAAATAACCTATCTTCTAAAATTTCACAATCAAATATTTGATATTTGAACTAAATAGTGCCGTCATAAATTTTTTTTTTTGACTTGCACAAATCCGAGATATGACAGTGTAAAAAGTACTAGTATTTGATATAAAATTTCTTATAACACCTTGTGTTTGCCCTCTGATAGAAAAATGTGAATATTTTTATTTCATACAAATGCCTAGAAGACATTTTTATTGTATGAGTTAATTCACAAAAGTTAAAGCCAGAATACTGTTTTTTTCGACACACCCAAATATTTTAATATTGAAAAAATCATAACTCGCTTATGAAACGTCATGTGTACGTACGTACGTGCATTTTTGCTGGATACACCATTTGTCTATCTCTTATAATATTTTCCTAATATATTTTGTCACGATAAAGTTCCGTTTTGGACAAAAGCTTGTATGCCACAATCTTGCATACAATATTTGTTGCCCAAAATGGAAAAATCAAGTAATTTTAAATCGAGAATTTTAAAAAATTCTTATAGAAAAGAAGAAACAATTTTTATCTTCTACAGATTGACTTTCGGTGCTGCAAATATTTGAATTTTCCAAGAATTTATTTTTTAATAAAATATCTTAAACTTTATCTATCCCCCCTTAGGAATTTTTTTAAAAATGACAAAAGAAGAATTTGAATTTTTTTCCTACCTAATTTGATTTTGAAAAAAGTAATGCGTAAGGTGGATGTGAGTAGATAAGCAAGCTAAGCTAAGCTATAAAGCAATGTTCAGACTCCGTATTTGAATGCTCAGAGCTGTGAATTCAGAATTCAGAGCCCAGAGCTCAGTGTTCAAAGCTTTGAGTTCAAAATTCTGAGTTATAAGTTCTGTGCTCTGAAGACTTAGTTTTGAGCTCAGAGTTTTGAATTCTGAGTTCTAGATATTGTGTTTAAATTATACATCCGGAATTGTCAGTAAGTTGTTAATTAGGAAATATCGGTAGATTGTCTTTCGGAGTTTTGAGCTCTTAGAACTGGTAACTGAATTTTGATATCTCAGTTTAGAGTAAGGTTGCCAGAATTTTTTCAGCACGTATCCGGGCCGGACAATTTTTATATAAAAAAATTTATATAAAAAAAAATTATATAAAAACCTGGCAAAATCCGGGCAATATCCGGGCAATATTCTTGCAAATTTTCTCATAACTCAAAAATTCCTCAACAAGAATCAAGAACAAAAAATGAAAAAAAAATTTTTTCATCAAAACTCAAGGCTTCCAAAAAAACCTTTCATGATTATTTTTATAAAACTTGCTCAAAAAATTTCGTTTCGGAGGTGTTAGTTGTTTTAATTTTTGTTTAGTTTGCCAAATAAAGTGAATAAATCCGGGTATTTTTCAATAAAATTTGGGCAACCCGGGCCGGGCCGGATTGCTCTCAAATTTATTATTAAATATCCGGGCAAACCCGGATAAACCCGGGAAATCTGGCAACCTTAGTTTAGAGAAAGAGTTAAGAGCTCTGAATTTTGAATCTTAAAGTTCAAATAATTTGGAATTCAAAACTTCTAAGCCCTCATCTATTTTTCAGAGTGCTGATTTTTTATTCAAATCTTTGAATCAAAACATTTAAATTCAGATTTCTGCGGTTCAAATCCTTAATTAAGAACGACGGTTTCTGGTTTCTGATTTTTGAATCATGTTACTTATTTCTAATTTCTAACTTCTAAGCCCACCACGGATGTATTCAAAGCTCAATATTCTGAGTTCTTCCTGGGTTCTGAGTTTTAATTTATGAGTTATGATTTTCCAGTTGCTTTGAAGTTAGAACTAAGAGTGAAGCGTTCTAAGCTCTGAGATGTTAGTTCAGAGTTCCGATCTCAAATTCCTGAGTTCTGAGTCCTCATATCTGAGTTCTGATATGGAGCTCTAAGTTCAAAGTTTTAAGTTCTGAGTTCAGATCACTGAGCTCTTGAATTTCAACCCCGAGTTAATTGCTCAGAGTTTTGAGTTTTTAGCTCTGATAACTGAACCCTTAGTTTTCAGTTGAGAGTTCAAAGTGGGAACTAGTCTTTGCAGAATAGTTTAGTATTCTGAATTTCGCGTCTTGATTTAAATATTTGGAGCCTACCTATTTAAATCTCAGCTTTGAATTCTAAGCTCCGAATCATGATTTTGATTACTGAGGTAGAGTTGACCTCTGAAATGAAGTTTTGAGTTCCAAGTTTTCAGAAGAGATTTGAGTTCTACGTTATCTGTTACAGTTCTGAGCTTATATGTTATTATTTTGAGTTTTGAGTTTAGCCTTCTTGTCTGCTTTCTGAGATCAGAGACCTGATTTTTTTATTAATTGTAGATTTCTGGGTCCTACAATTTAACCTTTGAATTCTGAAGACTGATATCTTTGTCTGATATGAGCGTTCTGAGTTCTTATTCTCGAGTTCATATTCCTGAGTTCTGGGTTCTTTATTCTTAACTTCGAGCGTTTAGTTCGGAGTTCTAAGTTCAAATTGTAAGTAATAGGTTTCGAGTTATGAATTTAATGTTTTGAGGCATGGCGTTCTGTGTTCTTATTTTTAAGATGTTTGTTTTCAGTTTTGAAATCACAATTTTGAGTCCTCGGGTCAGATGTCTTAATTCTAAGTTGTGAGTTCTAATTTTTTTGTTTTAGTAGATAAATGAGTTCTCAGAATTGAATTCTTCCAAATTCTTAAATGAGAGGTCAGAGAGTTTTATTCTCAGCTCTGATTGAAAACTCTAATTCAGAAATTATATTCAGATCTTGAATTCTTCATTCAACTTCAACATCAACATCAAGGTTGAAATTTAAAAAAAACTTGTTTCAAATAAGTTTGTACTACCTAATAAGTCGATGCCTTGAAAATGTCAAATCCAAAATTTTGCAAAAGCTTCTACTATATCTGCAAATCTCTCAATTTCGTACGCATTCAATTGCCAGTTTTACGTTTTCGCTTTTGACGAGTATCAATTTCAAACCTCACCGTTCGCTAAAATTCGAAACAATCCCTCGCTCGAACGCGTTAAATAAATTAATCAAAAAACTCCTCGAGCAACACGCGACATTCGGATGGTTCTTTTCGATTATTGTTGCCCGCCGCTTCTCGCTAAAATCCTGAACATCGCAAAATAAAACGACACTCATCACGCCGCGCCGGGCACAAATTGAGAAATCAATCGTGAAAAACCACAATCGCCCGACACTTCTTGTGAGGTAATCGATTCCGAAGATTCCTTCACTTTGAATGTTGGTGTTGATTTTTTTTTTCTACTTCAACCATTCAAGCGAACGGAATTGTGTGTGAATTTTCACACCGGAATCAAGATTCAGAAATTAATAAGAAAAATAAAGTCGATAAATAACCGCAATTACATGCATCTCGCATCGGTCGCAATCCGCAGTTCCATGTATGGTCAAAATAATCGAACGCTCAGCTTGGTCAAATATCCGGGCGGTGTAGTTTTTCTCGAAAGTGACAATACTCACGTGGTGAAATCAAAACATTGGGATCATTGATGAAGAGTGACACTTACTTCTGCCTGAAATGAAATCGAAAGAAAAATTGAGAAATTAATTATCTGTGACACATTCGAAACAAGTAGGCTGTGAAAGCTGTTTATGGACAAAAAACTGCTATATTGATTTCAGTGTGGCTACACTGAAACAAAAAGTATACGAATATGTTTTGTGTTTAAATTCTATCGATTTCAAAAGAAGTTCATGTTGAGGAATGATGTGATCAAGTCACACCAACAATTAAAATACGCTCTAAAGAAATAAACGAAGATTCTTTTTTCGACCTATTCAAACGTGCTCAAAAAAACAAAATTTCAACACATTGACTTATCAAACTGTCAAAACAGAGCAGTACGTATCGATATTTCCAGCTCGACGTTGCGGCTGATAACGAAATTAAGCAAAGTGTGAAACTGACTTCCAACCGCAACTCGGCTTGATAACTGGAGTAGAGAAAAATCGAAATCAAAGTGCAGACTAAATAAAAATAATCCCACCGAGCGAGAGGGGGAAACTTTAAAGATATCGATTTTCTGTCCAACGGCGAAGACATTTTCCTGCTTCCGATTCGGGTGGTGTGTGCTTGCCCTGTCACTCGGCTCGGATTTTCCCGTTCATCGTCGCCGCCAAAGATCATTGCCTTAATCTAGCGTGAAACTTATATTGAACAGGGCTGTTGAGGACTTTGAGCTTTAAATTCCATCGAAAAAAATGTTGCAATTGTTCAGTATTGTATTTTTTACAGTTTTCGAAACCAAATGTGAAATCAAAATAACACGACTCACCGACAAACAATGCTAAAATATTCAGTTTTCACAAAAACAAAGGTCAGTACCAAGGAGTGTTTACGAAAAAGAAGTGTACAACTGTTTTTTTTATCGTAAATGTTAACTAACATATTTCTACAGTTTTTACACAGAAAATTCAACCATTGGTCTTTAGCTACAATAGAAACTAGACAAGAAACGAACCTGACAATTAGTGAGTAGAAATTTGCAAAACAACACTAACAAAATGACAATGTTACTAAATTCACAATAAAATTACAGTTTTCCACTGAAGAAGGCTACAATAAATAGCCGAAACGTCTGGACAGTAATAAATAACAATCGTTTTGATTTTAAAAATTGACTGAAAAGCCGTTCATCAACCAATTTTACAAAATTTTAACTCAGTCGAATATCAAAAACAAGTAAATGTTAAGTTTTTAGAAATATCAAAAACTATATAAAACTATATGTATATATAACTATAATAGTGCACATTCCCCAATGTTTGCTACTCCATGATTGATCAAGACCATCAATTTTGTGCAATAGAATGGCGCTTGGGATTAGCACAACATTATCAGTGCACAAAGTTCATGCTCTCACTTTAAAAAAAATATGATCAATAACGACGCCGGCCACGTCCTAGTAGTCATTGAAGAATAAAGGAAGGATTGAAAATTCAGAATCAAAGCTGAGTCAATATCACCAACTATAGAAACCGTCTATAAGGACTGTACTCCAGAAAAAATGTAACACTTTGTTTGTTAGAAACTTCTGCATGCTAAATGAATACTAATGAAATTTTTAGTAAAGCTTCCTACTAGTATGGTGTTTACATGTTCTAATTTTTGTGACGTTCTGTAAGGTGACTCTTGACATATCGTCCAATACAGAAGATCTTGAATAAAATTTTGGGGCACGATAACAAAAAACTCAGGAAACTACTGGAAATCAACTATTACACTGAAATTCATCTGATAAAACTGGTTAGTACAAGAAGGTCATAAAGTGAACTTATTCATTCTAATTTTCACTATTCATGATGATTAGGGTTTTTATCAAGCGCAAATAAAAAATTTCGAATGGGGAAGTGTCAAAAAAAAAACTTGTTGAGTTCATCTGGCAAACTTATAAACACACCTGACTTCATTTCTGCAAGAAAAAAAAAGCTGCCTACCGTAGAAACAAACAAAATACGGTGGACAAATCGTGCGCCAAATATTGGAACCGCCAGCTGGAAGGTTTTTTGATAAATTACGTTAATAACAACAAAATGAGCTCATAAGCAGGCACCTGGCAGGTTTCCAGCCAAAAACTTTTTGTTGACAAGTCTCACCTGGATTTTCCGGAGATAAATAAAGAGAAAAATGAAAAATTTTATGTCTGAAGATTTGTGAAATCAATCAGTATTACATAACTATTGGCACAATGAATAACTAAATATATAAAGAAGGTTGCCCCCAAATGCGACCTTTAACACCTCCATAGATCCTACAAAGTAGATACTATGTTTTGGTTGGATTTGGAATGGTGCAATTACTCGAAAACAGAGGTGGAATGATTAAACGTTAAATATGTTATTCTTGTGTCGAAGGAGGACAATCTGTTAAAATTGCCATAACTTCGATAAAATTTAAAGTTTTGAGTAATTTAAAATTCAAGCTTCAGAAAACAAAAAAAAAAGAAATAAAAAAGCCTTAATTTGGAAAAAGGGTGATTCAAAGTGTGAATAATAGATGGCGCACATGGCCCTCAAAAATTTAAGTCGATAAACTTCTTCATTGGGCGCATTCCAAAAAACCACTTGTCACAAAGTTACCAAAATTTGCACATGAAAATTTCATCAATTTCTATTCATGCATTCAAAAGTTATCTACAAAACGAAGTGTTGCAGGTTTTTCGAATACACTCCTAACGTCTACGAATCTATAAACAAATATCCAAGGAAAGGTTTGTTTTAGTAGTGGAAAAGTTATAGATCAGAATCCATTTAGGTAAATGGAACAATCGTGTTTTCCTACACACTATTTGCTCCTAGATATTTCTTAAAGAAACTCGTATTTCTATCTATGAGGCAGTGATGAAAAACACTAAAAGACAAAAAAAAAGCATTTTTTGAGAAATCTCTTCAAACTAGCTTGTTTAGCTAACTTTTTTCCTGTTTAGGTACTACGCATAACTTTCGATAAAAAGTCCTTAGAGATGCCAGTTTTTTCATGAAGCTTTAATAAATATGGAGACTTATTGTATAGCTCAGTTAGCATGTCAGTTGCCTCCTGAGTTGATGTCCGTGAGTTCGAGCCCAAGAGTAAAAATCGAACACAGTTGTACCAGATAAGTTTTTCTTTATGCCTGTCCGCAGAATACATCGTTGATAAAATTTGCAAATGACACAAAGATGTTAAAACGACTATAATTGAAAAAATAAAACAAATGAGTATGGGATTAACGAAGCTTCATTTGAAAGAAAACTATTTGTATTTACATAAATAATCTAGCTTTTTCTTTTTAAACACAAACTTAAGTTTAAGAATTTTAAGCATTGGTGCAAATGTATGAAATATTCTAAAATAAGAGTAGCAAATAAGGTTTACGGTTCAAATAAGGATAATTTTCTTGTCTTGTAAACTCGAATAAAGTTTGAGATTTTAGTTTGAACCTTTTTTTAAGAATCTGCAATAAAAATATATAATGTTAAATGTTAAATAAAATTTCCGGCCGAATTTAACCTGATGATAAAATACAAGTTCTTTTATCAACAAACATTATTTCCTAAATTAACCCTTGTGAAAAAAGTTTTACAATTTTTGGACAAATTCTTCGAAATGAATCCAGATCTTATTCTATTTTTGTGGTTTTCACCAGGTTTGTGTTTCTAAACTGACTCTGATTACATTTAAAAATAAATTTATGGATCAAGAATCAAAGTTAGGAAGCTGAGATATTTTTTAATTTATGTCCTTTCAATGAAATTCTCATTTCAATCATGATTATAAAATTTAAATTCGAGCTGAATCTGAATTCAAATTTTCTTTAATATTTTCTATTCATATTCCGAAATGCTGAGTTTCAAATATGAAAAAAAATCCATCTTATTTAAGTTTGAAATGCTAAACCAAGTTTGGAATCAGGATTCCATTCCAATGAGGATCCAAACAGAAAATCAAAAACAATAAACTGGGTGCTTACTCGGAATCTTTCCGCAAGTATCAGGGCCGGGCAAATCCGTTAAAACTTAAAATTAAAATTAAAATCGTTAAAATTTTATGTTAAAACTTTGCATAAACCGGGAATATTGTTTCAAAATTTTCTCCTGAAACTGGCAAATATCCAGGCCCATTTCGAAAGTGTTCCATTAAAATCAAGTTGAAAAACTGTTGGAAGCTTCCAAAAATTCGTTCTTGTTTATGTTGACAAAATTTGATGAAACAATTTTTTGGACGTAAGATACATAATTTTTTTTTAAATTTTGCTGGTAAAGTAAAAAAAAATCTGTGCAAAATTTCGAATATCTGACAAGCTTAGTCTAACTTTTTGGAGACTTTTGGAACTCAATATTCGGGATTACTATGGAGTGTATTCGAAAAAAATGCAACACTTTATTTTGTGAATAACTTTTGAATACATGGATGGAAATTGATGAAATTTTAAGCGAAGCTACCCAGTAATGTAATGTGTATGTGTAAAAAATTTGATCACAATATTTCAAGTAGTTTTTAAAATAGCGTTAAATACTGAAGCTCATTGACAAAACTTTTTGGGCAAGATTGAGAAAAATCCAAAAAAGTGTCAGTGGGTGACCCAAAAACAGCTGGAAATCAACTATTTCATCAAAGTTTGCATGGCAAATCGTTTATGAAGTCTTAGAAAATCCAATAGCGTGCTAAAATTTGAATAAAAGTTAAGATAATTGATTCCATGAAGTGAGAGAAATGTTAAAGGTTTTTTAAAGCTCAATCCGAAAATATGAATAGAGTAGGTGATAGAAAGCCAAATTCTTCTGATTGGTTCGTCTAGCTGACTTATAAATAGGCCAAACTTTATTTCCACAAGGCAGAAAAGCTGGCTTCCGGTTTATTAAACAAAATACGGTGGTCAAATCCTGCGCAAAATATTTAGACTGCTGATGGGGAGATTTTTTGAAAATTTCGTAATGGACTACAAAACGAACTCCTTGGCGGTCACCCGACAGGTTTCCAACCAGAAACTTTTCGTTGACAAGTTTCGCCTGTATTTTCCGGAGATAAACAAGGAGGAAATTTAATGTCTAGTTCTTGTGGAGGCTAACTATGTTTGGAAACTGCAAATTACTCAGTCTTTCATAAAAATTTGACACTATGAATCACTTAAAATACAAAGAAGACTGCCTTCAAATGCGACCTTGATCCCACAAAGTTTATACTCTGTTTCAGTTGGATCTGGAATCGGTAGTAGAGTAATAAAAAGTCAAATAGTTATGTTGTTTTTGTGCCCCTTGAAAACAATTTGTTATAACTTTGACCAAATTAAAAAAAAAACAGTTATTTTGAAGATTTTGAAAAATTTCTTCATATGACGCTATCTCGAAATCCACGTGACAGAACATCACAAATTTGCTTATGTATACATGACGTTACCAGGTAAATTCTCTGTAAATTTCATCAATTTCCATCTATGTATTCAAAAGTTATTCACAAAACAAAGTGTTCCATTTTTATCAACAAGTAAAATTTTTCGTCGAACAACTGTTGTAAAATTTGGGATGAGATTTTGAGGTTTTGGACTAAGTTTTGAATATAAATTGTTACTCTTGGCTAATTTGAGATGTTCATCAAAGTTTGATTAAGAATTTTAAATTTTAAGTGTAGCGAAAAACATTAACGAACCTTTTTTTAAATTTTACGTTTTATTTTCATGATTAAAGATGTTCTTTTCTTGATCAATGTATTTGATGTTAACGAGCTTTGATCACCGCTGATTCTTATTGGCTTTTCTAGTTGAAGCTTTTCGGTGAATTTGAAATCAAATATTTCCATGAAAGTAGACGTTTAAAAATCACCCATGTCTAAAAAATGACCATTATTAAATATATGTGCCGAGTTTATTCGTTTCCCTGGTTCAGTATGGGAGAGGTCATAACAGTAGCAGCCAGCAGCGACTCAACTGTTAGAAATAGTTGAATAAAGCAGTCATACGGCTAAATACTAGACTTCATTAAATACCTAAATAGCAACTCAATTATATCTAAATACATCATATCCTTGAATATTGGAGATCCGAATCCTATATACAAAATTGATTGTCGCTGACTTGAAAAATAAACTTTTTCCAACTTTTTGGAGATTTGAACCACTGTGCAGCGCTCGGTTCATCATTCGACAATATCCTTGCTGGCTGAATGTTTCCACCATACTTTGTCTTGTGATAGGAGATGGAGTGTGTTTTATTTGCTTTCTTTCAGACATATGCGCAACCGCATTGGGAGGAGTATGCCAGTTATTAGAAAGTTTGTAATGCCGGTCCGGCATAGAATCTTATACCGACAAGGAAGTTCATTATTGAGTAGAGTATGATTTGTGGGTGTACCTATGCGTTTGAAAAAAAATGTTCTCCTATTATATTGCTCAGATTTCGACTGGTATTTGTTGCTGTGATAATGGTTTTTTGAGATTTGCATACAATATTTTTTTTAAAACCTTTTCATCGCAAAGTCGTCTATAAAAATTTCCATGAATTTTAAAGATATTCATTACAAAAGTTTGGCAACGAAACCTTCTTCGGAATTTTCTTAAAGGGTGTAACAAAACGTCTGAATACCATTCGTATTCTTAAATGTAGTTTTGTTGCCCTTCCTATTGATTAAGGAATTTCAATAACATATTTTAAAAGCAAATCAAGCATATTTTCTCGAAGTCACTCCACCATCAGTTTTCACGTAGATTTGTTAAATTTCAAATTCGACTTGGATTTGGCTGTTCTTTTCATACATACCTTAGCTCATCTTAAACGAAGGATTTCACGTACCGCAAATCCTTTTTTCCGAACCAAAGGTGCGACCGGAATACAAAATAGACATGTTATCACCTTTTCAACGACCCTCTTGTGGGGATGCAAAGGAATTTCCTTCTACTCACGGAGACATTCCGAACAATTCCTTCTCGTAGAGGCAGCGCACGGTTTGATGGGCGTATCAAACGTTGATTTATTAAATCTCAACCCCTATCTTCGACTTTGGTAGCGATATGGTTGAGAAACACCCCCTATGTTTATTTTGCACTCCTCAACCGGGAGATCTCTCTCTTTCCCAAATCCGGAACAAGTTCATATGTTTGTTCAGCTCCAGATAACCAAGAAGGAACGATTCCTGCAAGCCAGCAACAACCCTTCACAGTCGATTAAATCCGAATATTTATTTTCCACTTCCTCGAGCGAAGTCACCCCTCTTTTCTCAGCAAACGCTCGGATAATTCGATCCCTGTGCCATGGAAGCCGTGGAAAGAGTTGATAAAACTTGCCACCCTTATGCTTCTCGTATGTATGCGGTGATTGACTCTTTTCCCGATTACGGCACCCGGAATCAGACGGGTGTAATTCGATTCGAAAACACTTGTTCGTTGTTCCGGGTGCGTTACGTTTCTCCGTTTCGTTGCTGTCCAAGTAGGCGAAATTGGAATGTTTTTGTTGTTGATTTTTTTTCCTCGAATAGTCGTCGGTGCACCAGAACTCGTCATCCCACAGTAAGCGGGCACAGGAACACGTGGCTCTTGTCACAGCAAAACCATGGTGATAATTCAGGACGATTTTGGTGGCCCAAAAGGACCTGCCGTATCCGGTGAAATCTGTGACGAATTGGTCGTTTTATTGCCCGTTCCTGGATTAATTTTAAAGTTATTATTGCTTTATTTGTACACTTGTCTCGGCCTGCGCCAAAAAGATGATTCGATACGGACGAGGGTTATGGATTGTGTTACCAAGGTTACTCGTCGTCAAGTTGACAGATGCCAAGCCAATTGCTGGGCTATGTTGTTTGTTTTTGGTACTGGTGTGAAATTTTGTAGTGAAATATTAGACGGGTTTGATGAGATGAAAGAAGATTTAAACAATACCATACTGAGATAAATAATTCAATTAGTTCACTTATGCTCTAGAGAAAGAATGATAGAAAGAAATAGAAAATTTGCACTGGTTTTTAGTAGAACAAAAAGAGGTAACTGCACTAAAATTAGATCCAACACTGTTTTGTCTGTGGTATAAAACATTCATTTTTTTAGGATATGTTGTAATAAGATATTTTCTAGGTCCTTTTTTTACTAATTTCATGGAAAAAACTGTAACGACAACTTAAACACAAGAATAAATTTTTTATTCTTAACTCAAAACAACTAAATAAAGCACTGAATCTTTAAAAAATTTTGAATGTGTATACCGAATTTATAAATTATAATCTATTCTACTGTTTGGAAATGAAACACATCCTTAATATCAAGAGCTAATATAGATTCACTTAGTTTAAAATCCAATATAAGATGATAAAAAAAATGCTAATACACCGTAAAACATAAATTTTAATATTCATACAACTAACCTAGAGGAATTTCGGAGCCCATACTAAATTTCAACAAAAATAGTTGAAAAAAATTTAAATTTTAAGTATAAAACTCAAAACCCGTTTTGTCAATTAAAGAAAAAATTGTTGAACTTTATTTTGCTCAAAATTCAAACACATTTCAGATACGTATTAAAATGAAAAAGCAACTTGAGAAACAAAATAATAATATTCCCACAGCATCACCCTCGTTTTTCGCCAAAAATTTAATAATAAATAAAGATATGGCAAATTTGAATTATTACTTGTTGATGAAGTTAAAAAAGTCATGTAACATGTCATGTTTTAAATTATAAAAAAAACGCACAAGCTGAAAACAAAACTGATAGGGTTGCCTTGCAGATGAGAGAATTGATGTCATTTTTGTCATTTTTGTCATTTTTGTCATTTTTGTCATTTTTGTCATTTTTGTCATTTTTGTCATTTTTGTCATTTTTGTCATTTTTGTCATTTTTGTCATTTTTGTCATTTTTGTCATTTTTGGGCTTAAAAATTATCCAACATGCTTCATGCTTCATTCTAGATGCCATTTTAATTTTTAGGTTTTGTTATTAGATAAAAAAATCAAACAAAAAGTGGAAAATTAAGAATGTGTGAAGAGTGGAAGAGAAAAGGGCACGGAAAAACTAACCTTAGAGCTTAAGCTCGAGACGAACGAGTAGCATTTGTCTGGTTTGTTCCAATTTGCTTCCACGAACGAAATTCTCTTCTGCCGTTCGCGCTCAGGAAAAAGCTCTCTGAGTACGAACGACAAAAGATGAGACCGTGTGCACTGTCCGCGTTCCCGTGTCATTTTCGCCTTCTCAGAGCAATCTGTGCTTATCATTCTAACATTGGGCCAAGGGTAGGACTTACAATCGCTATCGTAGCATGCGATGCGAGAATCAAGTCCCTATAGTTGACTCATTTAACTTTGGAATTGTACCGCTTGATGCAATCCAATTCATTTTATTATGAATCGGGGCTCCAGCCCCAAATTTTTTAATCCAAAATTGTTGGTTTTGTCAATAATTGTCATGGTTGTCAATTTGTCGAACGCTCCCCTTTCCTTAACTCACGGGAAATTGAAAACCAATAAAGTGAGCCCATCGTCTATCGTTCCTATGACGTCATATTTTTGATCTTCTTGATAAGTGATTGCTGGATATTGCTAGCAAGCCAAATTGACACGTTTTTGAAGTGATCATTTTATGATATTTACCATGACAAAACAATTTTCAAACTATTTTGTTTTTTTTCCTACTTCCTAGACTTCCTACTTTTTCTTAGCTCAGGCCTTAGTGTGCCTAAAACAGGGGTCAGGTCTTTGAGTTGTTGGAAAATTTTTTTTACGCTATGGTTTGAAGAAACTTCCTTTATAATTCGAAAAACTCAAGCATATTAAGATCATGTGTATAAACCTCAAAATCCCCCACTCTTAATCATAACATAATTTCCCTTTTTTCCTTGAAATTATCGAATAATCTCGATAATGGCTCTGACACACAATCCTCGTAAGTGCTAATCTACAATTCATGAACTGTTTTGTCCTTCCCTCCTTTTCAGTCCACTAAGGGTAATCGGAACAAATCTCAGCATGGTGCTACAACAGCAAAACAATTTGCTCCAATAACAATAACGATATTTAAGCTACCCTTCTCGCTTATCTTCAAGCCACCAGATGCAGTACACCCTCGCCATCTCATCGCCATATTCGAATATTTGGCGTCGGTCTTGGGCGATGATTTTCAATTTTCTCTCGTCGTTTTTCCCACTTTTGGTTCGGGAAGAAGGAAAGGTCCCCAAACCACCACCTTTTTGCCTTCAGCCCCTTTTGAAAAAGTTTGCCGGAACTGATGCTGCTTTAATGGAAGTACGTTATGAAAAGGACCGAAAACGATCGGGATCGAAGGGATTTTTTCCCCAGCATCCACAATCTATGTTTACGACGGTAATGTTCAACACCCTTTTGAGTCCTTCCAGGACTGCTTTTTGTTGTTCCGGGGGAAGGAAAATTGGCCAGATTGTTCTTTTTCTCTCGCTTTTAGAGATTATCGACATAATTGAGTACTTGGTGGCTTTTGTCTGTTTCTGAGTTTTGTGTTTGGGAACGAGCAGAGATTTTTCTCAATTAGGATAAATGGTTGCATATGTTGCCGGATGTGGTTTCGTGTTGTGGTTCACCCGAAGTGTTAACAAAACGATGGACCTACCTACTTATTTGCTACTTTGTAGAATGAGTCAAAGCAATTTGTTAAAAAAAATAAAGAATTTTGACCCTGAAACAGATTTATTCCACGTATTTTTAATAATATTAGAACGATTTACAAAAACAGAAGAGAGCATGTTTTGAATTCAAAAATTTAAACTACATTTTGAGAATTCCAACTGTTTTGGAATGAAAATTTCTATACCTGCAACCACTTTTGATTGACTTGCTCAGTGAATTTTCCGCTTATAACAGCCGAGAAAGTAGGTATGTTATGCAGAAAGCTTTCCTCTAATGCATTCAACTAGTTTGGTTGGAATTGTCATTCATAAACCGCGCTCGACGAATGCTAAACAGTGAACTGTATTGGGACAACCGGTCTATAATAGTAACAAATGTCCATAAACGACGTTAAAAAAACGTCGAAACGAAGTAGGCGGAAAAAATAAAACAAACCAGAACACAATAACAGGTTGCGTGACGTTAAAGTGGCTCCTTCTGACAGCCAATCATAGGAGACATTGAACCTGTCTTATCGAATGGCTTATTGGCTTCATGAAGGCGATAGTTACTCGCACTTTCTTCCTTCTCTAGCCAATATTGGTGGAAGTGGAAAAAAACAAGCCTACTGCGACCTATGCCGAATTGTGCTATGAAAGATCGTAAAATACAGTTCAAAGCGATATTGAGAACTCGATTTATGCCTGCAAATGTTCGGGCAAATCGGTAAATATTTTTCCCGAAATGGCAATCGACGATGATGATGAGTAGGTACCTACCGGAATATTGATACGACCTTCTCCACTGTCAAAGGGGCGGAAATATATCAAATCGATTGTCAATAAGAAATAACTTTTTTACGAGCCTTTTTATTACGCGACCCTCGCGACTCATCTATCGATTAAGCGACCTTTTGCGGAATTTACCTACGCAAAACGGGTTCCCTTCACCTTGCCAAGTAGGAGTTTGAGAAGATGAAATCCGCCATATCGATTGATTGCGCGAGGAACCTGTTGATGATTAATTAGAAATATCTACCCGAAGCCCCGGGAGCATTGGAAGGAAAAGATTCGAAAACCAATAAATACTTTGAATTGGGTCATTAATTTCCAATAAAAAAGGAAGCTCCTCTACATTTGGCCGACCTAAAAAAAAAGTATAAGAAAAAAAAGGCACCAAGGGTTCTCCAGCCAATCGGAAATCAATAAGCAATAAATCAACACCTACCATCCTGTTGGCATTCGAGGCGTCTTCCAGAAAAGCCCCCCATCTTCCTTCACTCAATCTCTTTCATCGGTGGTCAGGCGAGGCGTGCGCGAGTGAGAACGATGCGTCCCACTTTTGAGCCTTCCATCCATCGGGAAGAGAAAGGTTGTGAACTTGAGTGAACGAGAAGAAAGCAAAATATCAAGGAATCTGGCTATCCCCTTGTCAGATCACTTTGGGGCCATTTTTGCCATAAGAATTCATGAGTTTACCTGCACAAAGAAATTCTTGGCACATTGAATCGATTAGAAAATACTGCCACTGACCATACTGAGTGGACACTCGATTTCGTTTGTTGGATAATTTTTCCACCAGTATGCACTGTCGATTCCAGAGTGCGTATCGATCGCTTTTGATGAAATGTGTTGGGTACTTCCAGAAAAAATAGGCATTTTCGGGCAATACATTCGGGCTAAACAGGTAATTTTTTTTCAAATTTTTTAAAAGGTTCGCAATACCGACGAAAGGTGGCAAAATTAGACTGATAATGATTGGATTTTTGTTCTGAGTGTCATGTCAGTTTGATCAATGATACTACTTTGAACGGAGGATGCTCTTAGTTTTAACTCTTTTACGCACCGAGAGAAATAAGAAGACAGATTTTTCTTGGTTTATCGTTGCTTGACTACACAGAGTGAATAGTAATAAGGATTAATTTGAATATCAATATATCGCATTAAGGGGTAGGTGGTAAAACATCTTGTAAGGTTTGGTGGATTTTGGAAAAATTAAATCTAATAGCATCTGTCCCAATCGTCAGTTTTTTGGCACGCGTTTAACTTGAAATAGCCGGATTTCGCGCCAACTCGACTCAGCATTTGGCATGATCCTCTCAAAATTGAATGAATCTTTGTGTGTGTATAGTCCTCTTGTAATTAAGGCACTTGGCATACTTTGTTTTCCTAAAAAAGATGTAGACTAACATTTGAAAAGGTCCAAACTTTTCAGGCCAAATTTTTGTGTACATTTTTAGCTCTAAAATTACAATTTCTACACAAATGTGGTCTACGGAAGAGTTTTAGAAAAATGATCGAATTTTGATTAAATTATTAGGTGTTCCGTCTCACGACATAACCTGATATTCTGTTCTGTTCTCCATAACTACACTAATAAAAATGCGTTTTAAAAACTAAAACTCAATTTCCCAAAAAAATGCCATCTCAAAATTTGATGATTTTTTTTTCTAAGACGGCTAGGAAAAATGCCTACTACCATACCATGCCCATACATTGCAACTTGTGCATATTCAAGTGAAAAAAGTTTTTCTAACGAAACACTTTTACATTTTTGACATTATTGACATGTTTGACATTTTTAACATTTTTGACATTTTTGACATGTTTGACATTTTTGACATTTTTGACATTTTTGACATTTTGACATTTTTGACATTTTTGACATTTTTGACATTTTTGACATTTTTGACATTTTTGACATTTTTGACATTTTTGACATTTTTGACATTTTTGACATTTTTGACATTTTTGACATTTTTGACATTTTTGACATATTTGACATTTGTGACATTTTTGACATTTTTGACATTTTTGACATTTTTGACATTTTTGACATTTTTGACATTTTTGACATTTTTGACATTTTTGATATTTTTGACATTTTTGACATTTTTGACATTTTTGACATTTTTGACATTTTTGACATTTTTGACATTTTTGACATTTTTGACATTTTTGACATTTTTGACATTTTTGACATTTTTGACATTTTTGACATTTTTGACATTTTTGACATTTTTGACATTTTTGACATTTTTGACATTTTTGACATTTTTGACATTTTTGACATTTTTGACATTTTTGACATTTTTGACATTTTTGACATTTTCGACATTTTCGACATTTTTGACATTTTTGACATTTTTGACATTTTTGACATTTTTGACATTTTTGACATTTTTGACATTATTGACATTATTGACATTTTTGACATTTTTGACATTTTTGACATTTTTGACATTTTTGACATTTTTGACATTTTTGACATTTTTGACATTTTTGACATTTTTGACATTTTTGACATTTTTGACATTTTTGACATTTTTGACATTTTTGACATTTTTGACATTTTTGACATTTTTGACATTTTTGACATTTTTGACATTTTTGACATTTTTGACATTTTTGACATTTTTGACATTTTTGACATTTTTGACATTTTTGACATTATTGATGAATGTTCAATTCCTCAACTAGCTCGAGGGCTAGTGAGGTGGCCACAGAAAAGGCACTACGGACACTTGCGACGTTCACGGACTTAGTACGGCTCGGATAAAACAAAAAACTGTACGCGCGGACTGCAGTCAAACAACCGTCTCGTGCGGTGGTTAAGAGCCAAGAGGCAGATTTATTCAAGTCTACTTATAATCTACCCTAAGAGAGACTAAGTTTGGAGACTCTCGCCTATTACTATTCTAGTAACAATAAGTGTATTGAACAAAGGAAAAGCTCATCTACTTCTCTGCCATAAAACTACTACAGTACAAAACAAATATTTATAACACAACATTTTTAGGGTGTTTCAGCGTTAACAATTGACATTTTTGACATATTTGACATTTTTGACATTTTTGACATTTTTGACATTTTTGACATTTTTGACATTTTTGACATTTTTAACATTTTTGACATTTTTGACATTTTTGACATTTTTGACATTTTTGACATTTTTGACATTTTTGACATTTTTGACATTTTTGACATTTTTGACATTTTTGACATTTTTGACATTTTTGACATTTTTGACATTTTTGACATTTTTGACATTTTTGACATTTTTGACATTTTTGACATTTTTGACATTTTTGACATTTTTGACATTTTTGACATTTTTGACATTTTTGATATTTTTGACATTTTTGACATTTTGGACATTTTTGACAGTTTTAATATTTTTAACATTTTGGATATTTTTGATATTAATGACATTTTTTACATTGACATTTTTGACATTTTTGTAATATTTGACATACTTGACACATTTTTCACTATGGAACTTTTTGACATTTTTGATATTTTTTTTTCGTCTTTAAAATTAATTTTTGCTTTTTTAGTTGTGGACAAATGTTTTTGTGGCACTTTAATTGCTTTTTTATCCATTTTTTGATCCGAACACCCTTAAAATGCATCAAGTAAAAAAAAAACGCTGGGCAGATTATTTGAAAGTTTTAATCCTGAATTATCATATTTCAAACCTTTTTCTAAGGTCGAAATAATTTGCAATAAAAAAAACGTTCACCTTACTCACTCATAACAAACAACGATAAATGTAAAACCAAAGCTCATAAATCACATGAGTGGCTCACATGGTTCAGCGACAGGTCCCAGGACAGGGCAAAACGCAGCCGAGCTCATGTGAAAATGATGATGATGTTGATGATCAGTTCAACTTTTTCTTCAATCCAGCTAGCGAACCAACAGCTTCTGAGTTGAAGTTCAATAGGGTGGTTCATGGAACCAGAAAATTGAAGAATAACATAATTGTTCTTTCTTTTTTGAAAGAGGTCTCAGTGAAAATATTTTAAAACTAAATTATTAAACTTGACGAAAAATATCAAATTTATTCGTGATATAATTTGAATTTTTGTTGTTCCAAGAACAAAACTATAATTTAAAAAAAAAACATTAAAGACGGCCCAATTGAAAATATACATTGTATATGAGCAGCAAAGCTCCAAACATAACGCTCCACCGACCAAAAAAATGAGAAAGCAAATCGTCAACTGAACCAGCAACAACATCATCTAAAAGAACAAAAACAACAACAACAGAAACAGCAACTGCCAGCCAGAGGAAAAACCGTCAGTCGAACCGATTCATATTAGGGCGAACATTATAATATTACGAGCGGAATGAATGCCGTGAACATGCTTAATTGGGCCCCCCGTGTTGGATTCGTACGTGTGGGGTCTCCCCTCTCGGCTCGATCTTCGCGACGGCGTGCTCTTCCCGGTTTCCATAACAACAACAACAATAACAAAAACTGCGGTGACGGACGCAGGCTTTCGGATTGTTTTTGTTTGTTTTTCGGTGGGTTTCAGTTTTTTTTTTCGTTTCGACCGTCCCGAGCATATGCAATTTTTAATGAACTCATTTCTGTCGGGATTCGAACTAATCTCTATTGATGAGAATAGGAGGGGAGAGAAGATTTCGGAAAAATTTAAACATTAGCCCCGCGTAACCAATGGTAATGGCTGATGTCAATTTTTCGAAATTCGATAAACAAAATCTGCCACCGAAAGAATGTTAAACAGTAGCTCCCCACATGCCACATGTCCATCTGTAGGCCGGATCTTTTATGCATATCACTCGCGCGAGAGGGGCTTATCGATCCGGTTCCTGTCAAACAGCTGTCAAAACGGGACAATCATTTAAAGCTCGCTCATCCGTTGAAGTCGATTCGGGATCGATTTTTTACAGTATTGTGTGAATTGTTTACTCTGTCTTATAACGATAAGTTGACGGTTCAAAACATCCACCAAATACTGTTCCCCAACTGTACTCGGCCGATCTCACGTGTGGTCAAACCTGGCGCGCCGTATCAAAGCTGGCCTTGACATACCCAGCAGAATCGCACAACTCTATCAGCAGGCCAAGCCAACATGTGCCCAAACGAAGCCGTTGGCCTACTATGTTTGCCCACGATCATCTACCCTCAGCCGTTGGCAGCTCAGACGTTTGGCAGGTTTTATGAAAAGCAGAGAAAGACCCCTCACTCAGCTCAATCCATGATGGATCGATAATGAACGGTTTGGTTCGGTTTGGTTTGGCTGGTGGATGCTGCACGATGATGCATAATGTCTTAATTAAGAGCCCCCAAATATTCCCCGGTGCTTCCAGCTATACGTTGAATGATCTGCCTCACAAGCAGAACGACTAAGAACAACAGAAAAATGGATTGAAGGGATGTACCTGAGTAGGGGAAGGGGGGATGTTTCGAGGGAGAGTAAAAGGAAAAAAATCGAACACCCGAACCAGAGAACATGTCAATTCGAACGATCTGCACTGGATCTGCACCGAGAACGTTAAGACGAATGGTCAAAACAAATTGATTTATTACACAATGCAACATATTTTCACGTAACTTTTTGAATTACTCAGAATAATTTATTTCGATGGATTTACTGGAGTGATTTGTCGTTTGAAGCTTGAAGAATACATGTTGAGTTTACCAAATTTGTATGGAAAAAATGAAGCTCCATAAATTGTAAGTACTACAATGGTCATTGATATGACCAAAGGTCACATTTTTATTCAAAAATCATGAAAACTAGATTTCCATCGATGATTTTTTTAAATACCGGTCGATTTCTACTGAATATGATTTTCCTTGAGGCTTAGATTATGTTAAACACTCCAACAAATCAGCAACACATGTGCCGGAGAAAGTGGTTGTTCTTTTTGTTCCCAAATACATTACTTACTTACTTAATGATCCCGCGCCGATCCTCCGGTACATAGGGCCGTGGTAAAACACCTCCACTGTTGACGATCCGAAGCCAGCGTCTTCACCTGGTCCCAGTCAAGATTCTCGTCGACAGTTCGGATTCCAGCGGCTAGGCTTCGCCGCCACGAATTTCTGGGTCTGCCTCTTCTTCGATGACCTTCTGGATTCCAATCTAGCGCCTCTCTGCAAATCTCGTTTTTATCTCTTCGCAGCGTGTGCCCAATCCATCTCCACTTACGTTCCCGAATCTCGATTTCTAGCGCCTTTTGATGACACCGGCGATGTAGTTCCTCATTCGAGATCCAGTTGCCAGGCCACCAAGCGCGGATGATATTCCGCAGGCAGCGGTTTACAAATACTTGCAGTTTTCGCGTCGTTACCGCATATGTGCACCAAGTTACGCACCCGTACAGCAATACGGATTTGACGTTTGAGTTGAAGATTCGGATTTTTGTTCGTAGAGAGATCTGGCGTGACCGCCAGATGTTTCGGAGACTCGCAAACGCAAATCGGGCCTTTCTGATCCGTGTTTCGATGTCTTTTCTGGTACCACCATCAGGCGTAATCTGGCTACCAAGATACTGGAAGCACTCCACTTTCTCAACTTGTTGCCCAGCTACCATGAAACTGGAGGGATTTCCTGTGTTGATCTCCATCGACTTGGTCTTTCCGACATTGACTTTGAGACCTGCTGCCTTGGAACTTTCGGTGAGGTCGTCGAGTTTGCTCTGCATATCTGGTTGTGTTTGGGCGAGCAAAACAATATCGTCAGCCAGGTCAAGGTCGTTCAGTTGCTCCATTGTTGAAGGATTCCACGGCAATCCTCGGTTCGGTGCACAGTCAATCGATCCAATCAGAATCTCATCCATTACGATTAGAAAAAGTAGCGGTGATAGAATACATCCTTGTCTCACTCCAGCAGTTACCGGGATTGGTTCGGACAAGACACCGTCGTGCAAGACCTTGCACGAAAATGCCTCATACTGTGCTTCGATGAGATGGACTAGTTTCTCTGGGACCCCTCGTCGCCTTAGAGCCGCCCAGATGTTTTCATGGTTAAGTCGGTCGAATGCTTTTTCGAAATCAACGAACACCAGCAGAAGAGAGTCCTGAAATTCGTTGATTTGTTCCAGTATGATTCGTAGCGTTGTGATGTGGTCCACACATGATCGTCGAGATCGGAATCCAGCTTGTTGCCGTCGGAGTGTAGCGTATATTTTCTCCTGGATCCTGTTCAGAATCACTTTGCAGAGTACTTTGAGGGTTGTACAGATCAACGTTATGCCTCGCCAGTTACCGCACTCTGTCAGGTCTCCTTTCTTCGGGACCTTTACGAGGATACCCTGCATCCAGTCGGCCGGGAATGTTGCAGTATCCCAGATGTCAGCGAAAAGACGGTGCAACATTTGTGCTGATAGGGCAGGGTTGGCTTTCAGCATTTCAGCAGGGATGCAATCGATCCCAGGTGCTTTGTTGGATTTCATGTTTTTGATTGCCGCTTCTATTTCAGCCAGCGAAGGCGCTTCCGAGTTGACGCCATTTATGCGACTTACTGTTGGCGCTTCGAGCTGCAGATTCTGTTGGCCATCGCTATTCGTGACTCGGAAGAGTTGTTCGAAGTGCTCAGTCCATCGTTTGAGCTGATCTGTTCGATCGGTCAATAACTGACCTGCTCGGTCTTTTAGCGGCATTCTTGACTTAGTCCTTGCACCACTGAGGCGGCGAGAAATGTCATAAAGTAATCGGATATCTCCATTGGCGGCGGCTCTTTCTCCCTCTTCGGCTAGGGAGTTTGTCCAGGCTCTCTTGTCTCGTCTACAAGCTCGTTTAACTGCCTTTTCCAGCTCCGCATATCGTAAGCGGGCGGCTGCTTTGGCTGACCCGGTACATGCCTGCTCAATTCCGACTTTCGCCTTTCTCCGATCATCGATCATCCTCCAAGTTTCATCCGACATCCATTCACTCCTTCTTCCACAAACTTTACCGAGAGTACTATGGCTCGTCGTGATAAAGGCATTCTTGATTCCACACCACTGTTCTTCGACTGTTCCGTCTGTCGGCAGCTCCGAGGCTCGAGATTCTAGCTGTTCAACGTATGCCCTTTTCACCTCTGGATTCTCCAACCGGCGGACGTCGTATCGACACCCGACTTTCTCCTCGCGCCTTTGGACACGTGCAACTCTCAGTCGTATCTCGCCAAGGACGAGGTGATGGTCAGATGCAATGTCTGCGCTTCGCTTGTTGCGGACATCAAGAAGGCTCCTTCTCCATTTTCGGCTGATGCAGATGTGGTCAATTTGATTTTCTGTTCGGCCATCTCGGGATACCCAAGTGACCTTATGTGCTGGTCGATGGGGGAAGAGCGATCCACCGATCACCATGTTGTTGTTGCCACAAAATTCTACAAACAGCTCTCCGTTTTCGCTTATCTGTCCTAGGCCATGGCGCCCCATGATGCGCTCAAGGTCCTGATTGTCGGAGCCAATTTTTGCGTTGAAGTCGCCCAAATGGATTTGAATGTCACCCTTCGGAATTCTCTCAACCACGCTGTTCAGTTGACTGTAAAACTGCTCTTTCTCCTGCAAGTCGGCAACGTCAGTTGGCGCATAACACTGGACCATTGTAAGGTTTCTAACCCGTGTTCTAAATCTGGCTACGATTATTCTTTCGTTTATAGGTTCCCATCTAATGAGGGCCGCGTAGGCCTGCGGGCTTAACAGAAAACCAACTCCTCGTTCCCGAGTAGCATGTTCTCCTCGTATGCCAGAGTAAAGCAGGACTTGCCCGGATTGTGTCTTGTGTTCTCCAGTATTAGGCCAACGGACTTCGCTCAGTCCCAGAATTTCAAGCTTGAGGCGGCTAGCCTCTCTAGCAAGTTGTTCCAGTTTGCCTTGTTGGGCAAGGGTTAAAACATTCCAAGTTCCAATTCGTGTCCGTGTTTTCATGCTAAAAGTCGTCGCCAAAGTTCCAGGTCGGTCATTTCTTTCGGATTCCGTAACAATTTTAAATCGGGAGCAGTAGGTTGTTAGCCTAAAGTCCCTATCCCGCGATGGGGCTGTCATCTTGGACTTAGCTGGCGGGAGCCGCATTTCATAAATTCAGTCGCTCGCTGCGAGACAGACGCTGTTTGAGCCGCCTCTGACCTGGGGAACAGACGCGTGCGGCCCAAATACATTGATTGAATTCTACTGTCTAAGTAAACAAGCTAAAGAAATTTGATAGCAATAATTGACATGTCGCTTGAAAGTCCCATTAAGGATCTTCACGGTACTTTGAAGGTTCATTAGAAAGCGCTTAGCAAGCCTAAGAAACCTTCTTGAAAGAATTTGCTTCAAATGCGATTGTCAATATTTTTACCTTTGAAAAGCAGCTGAAAGTTTCTAGTAGAACTTTTACGTGCCATGAGCCCCTAGAAGTCTCGAAAAAACATTTTGGGACTTTAGAAATTCTATTATTAAGTAAATATGCGACTTTTGGTTGCCATTTCTTTCAATACGTTTATTGGAGAATTTTCCTATATTGGATTGTGTCGTCGTACAATATGTGCATTTGTTTACAGCTTCCGGCCAATATTACACAAGAAGCTTCCGGACATTGTATTCGGCATATTCGAATTCTTCAGAAGCTTCCACATTTGGACATTCGATGGGAATTTTTTGTTTCAAGTACAAGCGCTATGCCAGAATATTCAATGCAAAGTTGGTGTGTCGCAAAATGGGTTTTAAAAACATGATGAAACATTTCAATAAACAAACCAATTTTTTTCGAACTTTTTAAGAATTTTCAACTTTCTGTACATTATCGACGAGATTTCTGTCAAGAAACCAAAAAAATGCGCTAAATTTTGTTCACAAAATGAGACTTGGTTTTTTGCTGTACTAAAGCTGAGTTTTGAGTTAAATTTTTTGACCGTGCAGCTACACGAAACCCACATTTCTACACGCTACACGCAGCACCCCATTTCTCGTTCGTAAAATGTTGTAAACTTCGAACTGACACCACAAAAAGGAAATACGTCATCGTTAAACGACCCACACGCTCCTTTTTTCATACTCAAAATTAAGTTTGACCGAGGTTTAAAACATAGTTTAATTCTATGAACTTAAAGTTAAGTTCCCTTTTTCCTCCTTGCGATGGAGTTCA
Organism: Uranotaenia lowii; assembly: GCF_029784155.1. NCBI lineage: Eukaryota > Metazoa > Arthropoda > Insecta > Diptera > Culicidae > Uranotaenia > Uranotaenia lowii. The sequence goes on from NC_073692.1 coordinate 18,203,632, forward strand.
AACTGCCAACTTACAACTTATCCTTTTTTTTCCTTCGGCGAGGGAGCAAAGCTGAGCTCGACCTCATGAACTGAATATTGAACTCTCTTTGTCGGATTGAAAACACTTAGCGAGTTTTCTTCGAACTGGAACAGCAACCAACGAAAACGTCGCAAAATTTTGTCATTCCGGAACAATAAAGTTGTGTTTGACATTTCTTACGCACACTTGCTGAGCGTGTACAGATGAGACGGGAAAATTAACCTCAAAAACTCTCGGAAAAAAAACGGCTGCCCTTTCGACAAATATAGTCGTTTTTGAGGTTGATTTTCCCAAAACTGAAAGGTGTTGGTGAAACAACCAGCAGAATATCACGAATACTACCAGCGGCTATTACCGGAAGACTATGAAGAAACATCACAATGGTTTGTTCGCCGTTGTCAGCGTAAAATTTTGTCTGTCTTTGTCATCATATGGTGAGCGGCTTGGAATGTCCGGAAACTTCCGGATGTTATTTATTCCCGCGGGAAGTAACATTCGGAAGTTTCCTTTGTAGTTTTGACTGTAAAAGCAACATCCAGTTACAAAAAATTTCAATCATCCCTTAATTCCCTGAAATTAAAAAGCCCTCGAATAAAAAGGATAAATTTGAGTACGGCTACCGAACTTAGTTGTTGGTATGCTACTTAGAACAAAGTTTTGCGATTGCCCAGTCGAACTCGAAGTTGAGGGCTGCCACTGAAGTGCTGTGTTGAACCAAAACAACTTAATTTTAAGTTTGAAAAAAGGAGCGTGCATAGCGACTTGACGTTTTCTCTCTCTTCCGACAATCTGTTATTTTTCCAGGGGCGGAAAACAGAAAAAAAACATAAAAAAGCGCTCAAATGTAAAATGTATCTGATTAAAACACCGACCAGTGAGCAGGTACCAAATTTTGTTTTATTAGAAAGATCATTCTTAAAACTTATTTTTACGTCTTTGAGAGAGTTTTGGATTGGATAAGTTTACAAGTTTCACCAAACTGCCTCATCTATAAAACAATAGCTGTGTTGATTTTGTTTGGTTCCGGCACGAATTTTTATCTTAAACAATTACAAATCTTTTCAAAAAGGGTTAATTTTTCTGTAGAAAAGTAAAATAAATGCTGCAAAAATGCTGCAGTGAATTTCTATTTGCTTGACCTAGTTATTGTTTACATTTGCCGCGAACGAATGACGAAAATGACAAAATAAGAAAAATGACAAAAAATACAAAAATGACATAAAATGACAAAAATTACAATAGTGACAAAAATGACAAAAATGAAAAAAAATGACACAATATTGACACCAAAATGATGTAAATCACACAAAAATGACACTAACATGACAAAAAAATGAATTAATTTTTTTAAAAATTAAATCTAACGTGAATCGAAAATGAGTAAAAAATGAAGAAAAATTGAATTAAAAAAATGAATAAAAAACTAATAAAAAAAAGAATCATAAAATAATAAAATATGTATGTATGTATGTATGTATGAGAACCCACCAGTGGCTGATAGGTCTTTCGACCCGAGGCGGTACGGGAAGTCTCGATCACACATTCAAAAATTGTTCATTCTTAACTTATCAACAATAATTGCAGCACAACCAAGGGGTCCGTTACCACTGGCTTGGGACAGGTTTGACTCATCTTACTTCCTTCCAACTGTTCGAAACAAATCAAGAATCCTGAAAAGGTACTTAAGTATCATACCCAAAATTCTAAATTTGCCGAGATACTCCGGCTGGCTTGAACCCACAATCCAATCTATCCTGTCCATTCCCCCCACTAAACCCCACAATAGAGTTAAGCTATTTCATTGTATAATGAATTAATAATATTGTTTCATATCTTACCTTATTACCTACCACCTGCAATTCCATTTCATAATAGGGTAAATGTACCCAATCTTGGCCCCTAAGGCATGGTTGACTAGATTTCTCATGATTGCAGTCTTCCTGTAATGTGTACCTTCAAAAGTCCTTCGACAAATATGATTGCTTACTAGCCTGAAATGCAGTAAAAATATGTCCTTGCGTGAAAGCGGTTGATAATTTGAGATAAACCTGATCAAACTATTGATTGAAATGCTCCTTATTGTAGCCCCTGCGCCGAATTTTGGCCCTTTATAAGTTCCTTAAATTGGCCGTCTCTAGGAAAAACTTGCCTCACTAATACAACAACAGCCCCCACGAATTCATCGAAAATATCCCGGAAAGAAGCACATCAATGTTCTGTATTGTTTTCAAAAAGTCGAAAGTACGAAATGTCAATCAATTTTTATAATTGATATTTGCATGTAGAATTATGATCTTACGTAAAAAAGCTTTACTTGTTCATTTCAGTTTTTGTGTGTTTATAATTTCTATTATAAGTTCCAAACTGTTGCATTGGTTAACATAAATATGTTCATTAATCAAACAAACAAATCGTTTGATAAATCTTTAACATGCAATCATGATAGATCTGTTTCCATTGAAGTTAACAGGTTAACATAAGTAAAATGTTCATATTTTTTATTCCACTCCCATAAAAGGAGGACCTACATTTTAAAAACCATTATGATCGAGGCAAGAAGCAAGCTAGAGCTAAAACGATTCTTTGGATCTTACATATTTAAAATGTCGCCCTTAGGAATTTTCTAGCAATCGTTGGCGTACACCGGGATAGCAAAACAAGACAAACTTTCGCTCACTCCAGCCAGTCTGAAAGAAATAGATTGCATCTCACTCATTCGTTTGGAAACTATAGGCAATGGAAGCGAACAGCAAATTCAAAAGCTGGGTGAAATTCAAGCTGCATCCCACTCGCGCTCATGCAAAATCATCACCCAAACTCGGCAGCGCTTCTTTCGCATATTCCTTTCCTATACAGAGAACAAACGTCATCACCTCCTGCTGATGCACAATAATCTATAATAAAAAACAAACTTGGTCAAAACATTATTTTTGATTTCATGAAATGAAATTGCAAACAATAAAAATTCAAGTTTGTTACAACATAGTATTTCAACATTGCAGTGCAATTATTTTTTTAAATAAACATAATATTTAGAGTGTCATAATTTAAGCTTTATAACATTTCCTTTCAAAGCGACACATATGCAGCAAATGTTCATCTTCAATACAAATCAAATTAAATCAAAATACGTTAAACCTCATTCTAAAATGCGGAATTTTTTGGGTATGGATATAGTAATTTACCATAAAAGAGCAGCTCAAATTGTAGCATTATAATTCCAACTAAGATGCCAAATACGCTTGAGCCGGCTTGAGAGATAAATGAATTGATTATAGTCCAAAATACATTCATGATATTTTCAATTTATTTCAATCATTCATTGTACTTTCGACAGGCTTTTCAATTTCCAGACCACTGTGCACCGTCGGCCGACTGCCTGCTAATGTCGTTTTCACACATACATGCATACTTCTATTTGTGGAATTGCATGCCAAGATTAGGCAAAAAATATGTTTATATTTTCTTTAATTCTAGATAGAAAATGTACGTTGTTTGGAGTAAGTTATAATTTTATATTTTTTGCCATGTTTTGCTGCAACCAACGGTATTTTTTAGTGATTTTTCCATAAGGAAGTGTGTTTTTAAAATCAATCCGAAGATGGCAGATGCACTAGCAAGGTAGGTTCATTTTAGATTTTTTCCGAAGATCATAATTTTATTTGCAGTTTGTCATGCGAAAAAAAATTATAACGCAGTCATTTGGATTCAATTGTGGACAAATGCTATGCAGAATGTTGCCTTATGCGATTTCCTTTTATGATTTTTTTTTTTCATTTTTAAGGCGTATGTTTGACATGAAAATCACCAAAATGCATTTTGGCATGCCAAGATTAGGAGCATGTCAAGTTAAGGCTCACTTACCCTAGCTATTTTCCCCGCTTTGAAAGGAATTCGAGAATTGCTTGAATTAATAAATTAAAAAACAAAATCAAGCATATTATCGCAATTCTTTTGTTCTTTGAAATTAAATAACATAGTTGAAAAAATAAAACATTCTAATTATTTCACCGAAAGTTTCGAAATCTAAACTTACTGCATAAATTTGAGTAGCGGAAACCGTTAAGGTCGCAGCAAGCTAAGCATTGGTAGATTGCACTATGGCAATAGCATGAAAAAAAATTTTTTTTTTTTTCAAATTTTGAATGTTTATGGGTTTTTTCATCACTTTCATACACAATATTCTACATTTCACAACAGATTCGTTTCAAGACGGAATTGCAGATGGTTATCAAAAAAAAAATACAAGGAACGAGCTCACCAATTTATAAGTAGCGAAATCCGCACCGGCGGGCAATCTTTCTCTTAAGGTATTCTTCGCACTATTTTAAACAGATCAAATGGAGATCTGAAAGATTTTTTTTCACTAAACTAGCTGTGTTCTTTTTTCAATGAATGTCATAAGCACTTAAGTTTATTTTAGCCTTCAATTGGCCCATGTTTTGCACTTTTACATTTCGTCCAAGAACCCGATGTTCAAATTTATGAATGATTCTTTAAAAACAACACTTTTGTCATAATAACTGACATTCAACTTTTAAATATATAATATCACTAACTTATCAACGTCAATTTATTCGATTTTTATGATAAAAATCTGGAAATTTCTTCGAATTTTTAGAAAATATTTGCAACCTGAATCATAAAATAATAAAAAAATGAATAAAAAATGATAAAAATTGACACAAATAAGACACAAAAATGACACAAAATTGAGTAAAAAATAAATCAAGAATTATACAAAAATTTCACAAAAATGACACAAATATGGCACGAAAAAAAACAACAAAAATGACACAAAAATGTCCCAAAATATGCCTTAAAATGGCACACAGAAAACATAAAAATGCCAAATGCCACAAAATAACAAAAATATGACTCAAAAATGGCACAAGAAAGAATTTAAAATGTATCAAAAATGAATAAAAAATGAATCAAAAAGGAATCAAAAATGAATCAAAAATGAACCGAAAATGAATCAATAATAATCAAAAATGAATTAAAAATGATACATGAATGACACAAAAATGTCACAAAAATGACACAAAAATGACAAAAAACGACACATAACACCATAAAAATCCTTAAAAAAAATGCCACTTAAATGACACAAAATTGTCACCAAAATAACACAAAAACTAAACAAAACTAACACAAAAATGACACAAAATCACATTAAATGCTTTAAAAATTCCACAAAAATGACACTAAATGAAAAAAAAACTGGCATAAGATGACACAAAAATGACTCAAAACTAACACAGAAACAACACAATCATGAACAGAGTCAAGGGTCAGAAGCAGGATTGAGGATCAATATAAGGATCCGGGTCAGGGTCTAGGATCATCATCAGGGTTAAGTATCAAGAAACCAGAATCTGTAATTAAGATCACAATCATAAATAATCCGGAATCAGGATCTAGGATCAGCTTGAGGAACTGGAATCAGAGATCCTGCGCGTTACAATCATGTCAAGATCCGTGATCAGGATTGAAATTCGAAATCGGGATCCAGGATCAGCATTAAATCCAGAATCAGAGTCACCATTCGAGATCAGGTGATCAAAATATGAGATTATGTCAAGGAGATTAGGATTTAATATCACGAATTCAAGCATAAATCTGTTTCAGAACCAGAATAAGCAATCAAGTTTCAGGTCTACCATCAGAAGTCGTGGTTCAGGATAAGTATCAGGAACTGGGATCAGGATCAAAGATTAAGATCTAAGAACAAGATCCTGAATTCAGTAAGATCAAGATTACTACTCAGGATTGCGATTCTTGATACAGATTAGAGCCCAGGATAAGAATTAAGATCAGGATTCTGGATCCAACTTCAGAGATCAAGTTCAGGATTAGAATCTGGACTCGTAATCTAGGTTCAAGAATCTAAAATCATGACAACTTATCAGTGTCGTGAAATCAGCACAGGGACTAGAATCATGGAGTAAGAATCAAGAATCAGGATCATGAATTTGGGATCAGGATTGTAGTGGTCTATAGCACTAAAGCGTGTGTCACATCAAATTGCATCACGGAAAATACACTGTAGAAATTTAATTTTTAGGAATTATATCTTCAGCTTTCGCTTATAATCAGATAAGAGTGTATAAATCACGTTGGCCATGCTTCACTGTCAATTTTTCGTAAATTTGGAAAAATGTCGTCGAACGAAAAAGAGCGTCGTGAATTAATCCTGCGCACTCATTTCGAGAATCCGGAGTTGTCACATCGGGACATCGGTAAGATGCTGGAAATCGTCCAACCTACGGTCAGCAGAGTACTAAAACGATAGTTCGAGAACCTAACCATCGACCGGAAGGAAAAGAACGACAAAAATGGATGCTCCGTCAGTGAAAAAGATCACAAGCGCGTAGTAAAGCAGTTGAGACGTAATCCGAGAAGTTCGGTCCGGGATGTCGCCAAAAAGCTGAATTTGTTAGGTTCATTAGTCCAGCGGACCAAGCAGCGGGAGGGCGTATATATAAGGTTCAGAAGGCTCCTAACCGCGACGAAAGGCAAACATGGTGGACGACGAAATCTATGTCAAAGCGGACTTTCGCCAGCTGCCGGGCCTGTTGTTCTTCACCACAGAGGACAAATTCATCATTCCGGAGGAGATTCGCAAGCAGAAAAAATATTGGGCGTTTGTGAAGCAGGCCCTCCGGAAGAACCCAAAACTTTTTAAAATTGGAGGCAGACTTCAAGAGAAAATAGGTTTCTGTAAAAAAAAAACTACAACCTGACGTTGTACAGAACCTTATGGAGGGGGTGAAGAGGAAGGTGCGAGCATATGGGCTTGGGCTCGAAGTAAGAATAAAAAGAAAATGCCAAAAGTTGTACACTGGATTCTTTTTTTAAACGATTGTTGTGTTCGTGCAAAAAAAGAAATCGTTTAAAAAAAGTTCAAAACAACCGGTCAAAATTCATCGCTCATTTCGAGTAAAGTGGCCAACTTGGACTGAAAAGCAATCATTTTCAACCAGGTTGACTATTCTGAGGTGGTTTGAGTGAAATCGGGGAGCTCAAAGAATTGTTTTGGATTGATCTGTTTAAGCAACGGATGTTCCGGAACTTCCGAAGAGTCTCCAAGTCCCTATGTTTCTGTTGGGAAGCAACGTCCGTGTCAATTTACCACCCAAGAATGGTTTAGCGAAATGCGTGAATGTCTAGAACCTGTTTTTGACATGTTCGAAAATCGTCTTATTTCGAGAAAATCGTATAAAAAAAATCGTTTAAAATAAAACCGTGTAAAATAAGATCGTTTAAAAAAAGAATCCAGTGTATAATAGTATTCATTTTACTGTCTAAAATTTTCAAAACGATCGGTCTACTGGGCGAATTTCAACATGAACATCCCGTCGTATCTCCAAAACTTGCGAAAATTCTTGACCGTATGACTCACCACAAAATCGCGTCGAACGGTTCAAAAAACCGTAAACACATGCTGAAAACCCAAAATACCTGCCTGCAAGTCACGTATGGAATCGCTGGGAAACCTCCTCGCGGACTCCTTGCAAGATTCCTTGAATTCGAGAACCCATGGCAAATTCAACCTTATGTTTCCTTCAGATTTTTTTTTTTTGCTTCTTGCTTCAATCGTTCATCATCGCGGGAGTAGCAAAAAGTTTTGCGTTTGTCTCGAGGCGCGCGCAAGTTGCAGAACAACTGCAAAAAAGCAAGCAAACGCCACTAATGAAGACATCTTGAAATTTAAAGGAATATAGTAATCATTTTAATATCCCATGAATAGTTTCCAATAAAGACCCGGTGCAGAACCGTATATTTAGCAAGAGTGTTTGCTCTTTCTTATTGTTGTTGAGGAAGATTAAAGCGAGATGGAATGAAAGATCCATTGATCCTTCTGTTTTTTTTTTTCGTTTTGGTTGCATTTGGGGAGCGATTCAGATTCATCATCGGTGGTGGTCTTGCCCGTGGATGCCTGAGAGCGAGGCTGAAATCCAACCGTCGATCCGGTGCAGCAAAACAGCCCGCGGGAATCGGAGGAACTATTTTTGGGAGGTCCTCGTCCAGATTAAAACGTATAATCTTGACTGACTCACACCACCAGTCACCCTGGCGTTTGATTTTAGATTTCGAGGAGGAGGATTGAGGAGGTGATACAGGTGGATGGCGTCTCGATTATTTTTTGCACGCTAATCGATGGAATCTCCGATGAGGATTCAATGAAGTAGGGATGAGTGATATCAATCCAGAATCTTATCTGCCTCGACAAAAAATGACGAAAATGACAAAAATTACGACAAATGGTGCACAAAATTAACTTTCAAATTTTACAAAAAATTCACAAAAATTAAACAGAAAGTACACCAACATAACAATCAAATACTTCAAAAATAACTCAAAAATGACACAAAAACGCCAAGAGATGAAAAAGTAAAAAATTCATGAGCCATAGAATTTTTATTATTTTTTTGTTTAATTCTTGATGGACTTTTATTAAACGAAGAACAAATTTAATCAGATTTTTTACTTCATTTGTAGAAAAATGGAATTTTCATACTTTTAAAATTATTCAGACAACCAAATGTGTTCTGAAGGTATAAATTCCTTCCATTTCTGACAATTATAGGGATAGTACATCCCTAATTGTATCCTTAAACCATCAACCAAATTGTCTCCCCATAAAATCGACTTGTTCAAATTAAAATTAAACAAATTGTTTACATACTGGATAGACGACATGCATACCTAGTTGCTCACATTTGATACTCCTCACATGTTCCAGCCTAGAAAAAATAAGCAAGGGGAAAGGACACCATAAATAAATCCTCAATTAAATTACAATATTGTCGCAGCAAATCGTCATGTTTTGCCAGTGAATGTCACAGCCCGAAACAGTACCTTCACATTCCGAAAACAATTGAATGATTCAAAAGTGTTAAATTTAGAATGACCCTTCGTCACGAATGGCGCACACGAGTTTTCCTCCATTGAGCCGGAGCTAGGCAGTTCGCAATTCAGGACTAACTTTCGCTACTTTCGGAAAACTTCAACTCCAAATAGAAGACAACAACAGCGCTCCCATTCCGGGACTTACTGAGCTGATGGAATGAATGACGACGACTGCTCCGACACAATTGGTAGGTTTCGAAAAAGGGAAAACGGGTTGAAAGTCTAACAGGGAAAAACGGGGCGCAAAGTAGGCGAGGTCCGGGAAAAACTAGGAAAACAGAAACAGCGACATGAAGGATTTAATTAAATTTAACACCATGACAGTTTGTTAAGATGTGACGTTGAAATGAGGTGGATAGTCAGCAGAATTGGTTCCAAGTCTGGTTGGAAAACGGACAGTCTGCATCCAGGGTGTAATTCGACTAGCAACACTCGAGGGCACCAATACTGAGATATGCCGACTTGGAGGGTCAGTACGATTAGTTTCAACAAACATATGTTTTCGCTCACTTCGGGACAGTGGTGCCATATTCTTCCTTGAAAACTTAAATCGACTACTACAAATCCGAAATATTTTTATTTTATTGAAAATTTCATGCAAAAATAATAATATTTACGGTCAAATACAAGTTCAAAGGAAAATACAGTGAGCATTCTTTATTAGCAACCTTTACACAAGCAACATTCTATTGAAGCAACCTCTGCATTAGCAACTTTTTTTATTCCAAAATTTCTGTACAAGCAACCATGATTTTATTTTTCATTTTAATTTTCATTCTTCCGTAAAAATGGAGAAGAAAGGCAGAGTATCAATTTCTTCGAAAACAAAATTATTAATTTTAAATATACTTCAAGATGGCAAAACACCGACAGAGATCTTCAGAAGCTACAACATCCTTTATTATTTTCTATCCACTTTAATGATGATAAAAAATAATAAAGACAACTTGGAAGAACTCGCCTCAAAAACGAATACTAATAAAAAAAAATCAAGCGAATGAAGCCATTAAAAAATCCTTGTCTTGATGATAAACTATACGCATGGTTTTAACTACGGAGAGAAGCAAACGAATTGGTTTCAAACGAGATGCTCAAAGTTAAAGCATTAAATTTAAAAAGGTCACTCAATTTACACGAAGAATTTTCAGCCAGTGATGGCTGGCTTGATAAATTCAAAAAACGCCACGGCATAAGAATTTTGACGATTTCCGGTGAAAAATTTGCCTGCAATGCAGAGAGTGCTGCTACATTTACAAGCGATTTCAAAAAGATTATTGCCGAAAATGGGTTTTTACCGGAACTGATCTACAATTTTTTTTAAAACAAACACACTCATATAGGATCTCAGTGAAACTTCATGTTTCTTTGAAGAGACCTAATTTTTTACTTAACCTTAAGGCGAACATCTTTCAAGGATATTATGGCTAGCATCTTACAAATGCTCAAACCACCAGACCATGTGACGAAACCGGTCTGGTTTACAAAAGTTTGCACAAGAAAACAAACGCTACCGTTTTCGAAAAAACTGCTGTAGGACGGAAATCCATAAAGGAAAGGGTCACCATTATGCCTTGTGTAAATCCAACTGGGACGCATAAACTCGATTTGATGATGATTGAAAAATCTAAAAATCCTCGGTGTTTTAAAAATGTAAATTTACCACTGTGTTACAGATCATCCAATAATGCTTGGCAAACTTCTGCGCTTTTTAAGGAGTGGTACAACGATTTATTCATCCCTGAAGTTTCTCGTCACTTAGAAGCTAAAGGCTTACCAGTAAAAGCAATTTTATTGGTCGATAATGCCACCTGTCATGGGACAGCAAACACTCTTTCCATGATGAAAACCTTAAGATTTTTTTTCCACCCAACAATACACTCTTGTTGCAACCACTTGACCGCGGTAGAATGAGCAGAGGATAATAACCTTACAAGCAATGATACCTTGTTTTTGCGACGAATTCGGGAAAAAGCAGTTCTTAAAAGACTTAACTAATATTATTTGAACTATGTAATAAAATATAAAACTGTTTATTAATCACAAAACTGTTTTTTCTTTAAATTTATACTCCTTTTTTCTATATAAGCAACTTTTTCTACATAAGAAACTTTTTTGAAAAAATTGGTTCAGGTTAGTTGCTTGTATAGAATGCTCACTGTAATATAATTCCTCAAAACTGGCATCGCTGTCGCTAGATTCTACCATTGATAGGAAAACAGCAAGGGGGTCCTGAATCCGGGAGCATCTAGAACATGATTAAATTTTCATTTCAAGGAATGCTCTCGTTTTCCGAGCTCGACGTGGACGTGCTCTTTAGAAACAAGCAAAAACAACAACAACGGCACACGGGCCGGGAAAATTTCGTCCTCTCAAAACGGGCTGTAGTGAAGCGTTTCCAGAGTAAAAGCATGAGGGTGGGGAGATGTGAAGGCAAACAAACATGACACTTATTTAGTTTGAATTACGTACCTACTACTGGTCGATCTAAGGATGCCACGGGGAAGGGGATTTCCCCGCCTCCTTGATTGAGAAAAGTCGTTTGCCCCGGAGGAGCTGTCAGTTTTCAAGGTGTTGACTGCTCCCGGGAACATGTTCACTGTTTACATACAATTTTCGGTGGCAGTTCTTCTCCCCGGTGAATAAGATGATAATAAGATTCTAAACTATGTCTAATAAAGATTTTTACAATCTCATTACACAGATGGAAGTTGTGATTTTGGCCACGCTTTAAGAAACAGCATATTCAGTGACATGAAATTTAGCACAGCGGAAAATTTTGAACAAGACAGCTAAGAGGTTCTTCAAACCTTCCCTTTGATAACAATCAATAAAGTTGAAAATGACAGAAATGTCAAAAATGCCAAAAATGTAAAATTGTCAAAATTGTCAAATACATTCTTGACATTTTTGACATATGGGGATTTTTTTTTATTATCTGACGGGTTTGCGCCGGGGGTCTTCAGATTTTCCCCAAAATTGAAAATTTGGTTCATTTTTGCGACTTAAAAACACATGTATTTTTTCAGATTTCTAACATTTTTATTTTTTGAGTTAGCTTCGGTTAGATTTTTTTGTAAATAAAAAATAACCATTTTTCAAAGCTACATAACTCTGTTGTTTCTCAACGGAAATTATAAAATAGCACATCAAAATGCATTGAAATTTTATCAGCTTTCCAAATAGAATAGTTGAAAAAAATTAAATAATGACCTTCAACATGAAAAGTTGTAAATAAACTTTAAATGGCGTCTAAAAGTACCGTCTGCACCACCGAATATTTTGCAAAAAATACCATTGTATAGCTCGATTCATGATGCAACTTTCATCTGAAGACACCAAAGTGGGCCATTAACACCTTGAAAAGTTATGAAAGAAACAATGACAATAAATCTCTTTTTTAACATCGAAAACAAACAATGGTCGAACAACTGCACTCACATATGGAGATAGCAAGCACTTCTTACAACATGGAAACAAAAGAACTTATCAAAGCAGGTAAAAAACACTATTTTTTCGTCCTTTTCAGACTACCCCTACTCGCATAACAGTCCCATATGAATTTTCGTCAGTTTAGGTCAACATAAGGCTTTAACATAAAAGACTAAAAAAAGAGGTTTTGTTCTAGAAATTTCGAAAAAAATATTAATTCGTGGCTGTCCTATATGAAATATACTTTTCGGCGAAATAGTCTTTGGTTTATTGCTTTGAATCGTTTAAACATTTTTTTAACTCACTTGATGTCGAATGATGCACACTAGTTTTCGAAGGCAGGTCTGACTTTCTTAGGAATGACTTCCTGAGCGAAAAACTATCGGATGCAATCAAAAATCGTAGAAAGATTCAACTTACAATGTGGAATTCATGATATTTTTTTGCAAAAGTATGTTTCTTTTTCTGACAATTGCATTTAGAAGTTCAAAAATGATCAAATTTAAGTCTTAGAAAGTAGCTTTGTGAGAAAAATATATTTTGTATGGGACTGTTATGCTAGTAGATTCGAAAAAGGTTTCAAATATGGTCGATTAACAGTCTCATAATGAATAAAAATGGTGCTCTCGACCTTACCAATAACCCAATTTCGAAAATTTCAGGCCTAACGATTTATTATGACAACCTAGAAACGATTTTCGTCTATGCTGAAAGTGGTGGTCACAATTTAAAAATATATTCCAAAACAGAAAAAGCTGATTGTCTCGCTTGCTTATTTTTGTATATGGGACTGTTATGAAAGAAGGGGCGGTAGATTGTTGCAGCTTAACTGACTTCATGTTATATCCAAAAATCTAATAACGTATTCGTTTATACCCAGTTTTGCACCAGGTCACAACAAGTTATGCACATTTTACTGCCATTTTTAGAAGTTTATGCGCTAAGTTTTGCATCCGTAATTCCCCAGATTTGATTTAAAATGGACGGTGGAACACTGAAGATTCGTGTGTGAGCGATCGAGGCAGCAAAACACTGACGACGAATTATGTTCGTTCTAGTATGGTTAACCTCAAAACTGGGCGAATGTAGAAAACGAATACGGTAAAGTATCATATTTTCATCATTTTACAGCCTGGGCTGGTCATACTGAGCTCTTTGATTATTTCTACAACATTTGTGCCACTTTCTCATACTTTTTTGATCAATGGGAAAGGATTTTGGTGTCCAGTGCTTAGCTCCCGATATAAAAAATACGTAAAGCACGTCTATATTCCATTTTTTTAATCACATTTTTGTGATCCCAAACATAGGAACTGAACCTTCTACTATTGGCATTGATTATGCTTCACAATGATCTTTAAACGAAAAATTAATAAGTTATATAGTATATGACCAGGTTGTAAAAGCATCATTCCCATTATTAGTTATATCACATAAACAATACGATACTCAGAATTTTGGTTAAAATTTTAAGTCAGTTTTGCTGCAAACACTCTACAAAGCACGAAAAAGAAGTGTTTTTTACCTGCTTTGGTAAGTTCTTTTGTTTCCATGTTGTTAGAAGTGCTTGATATCTCCATATGTGAGTGCAATTGTTCGACCATTGTTTGTTTTCGATGCTAAAAAAGAGATTTATTGTCATTATTTCTTTCATAACTCTTCAAGGTGTTAATGGCCCACTTTGATGTCTTCAGATGAAAGTTGCATCATGAATCGAGCTATACAATGGTATTTTTTGCAAAATATTCGGTGGTGCAGACGGTACTTTTAGACGCCATTTAAAGTTTATTTAAAACTTTTCATGTTGAAGGTCATTATTTAATTTTTTTCAACTATTCTATTTGGAAAGCTGATAAAATTTCAATGCATTTTGATGTGCTATTTTATAATTTCCGTTGAGAAACAACAGAGTTATGTAGCTTTGAAAAATGGTTATTTTTTATTTACAAAAAAATCTAACCGAAGCTAACTCAAAAAATAAAAATGTTAGAAATCTGAAAAAATACATGTGTTTTTGAGTCGCAAAAATGAACCAAATTTTCAATTTTGGGGAAAATCTGAAGACCCCCGGCGCAAATTGTCAGATAATAAAAAAAAATCCCCATATCTGACATTTTTGACATCTTTGGCATTCCCGACATTTTTGACATTTGTAAATATGTCAAAAATTTAAAAAATGTAAAAAATGTCAAAAATTTCAAAAATGTCAAAAATGTCAAAAATGTCAAAAATGGCAAAAATGTCAAAAATGTCAAAAATGTCAAAAATGTCAAAAATGTCAAAAATGTCAAAAAGGTAAAAAATGTCATAAATGTCAAAAATATCAAAAATGTTAAAAATGTCAAAAATGTCAAAATGTCCAATATGTCAAAAATGATCAAAATATTTTGAGTTTTGGAATTATTGTCATTTTTGTCATTTTTGTCATTTTTGTCATTTTTGTCATTTTTGTCATTTTTGTCATTTTTGTCATTTTTGTCATTTTTGTCATTTTTGTCATTTTTGTCATTTTTGTCATTTTTGTCATTTTTGTCATTTTTGTCATTTTTGTCATTTTTGTCATTTTTGTCATTTTTGTCATTTTTGTCATTTTTGTCATTTTTGTCATTTTTGTCATTTTTGTCATTTTTGTCATTTTTGTCATTTTTGTCATTTTTGTCATTTTTGTCATTTTTGTCTTTTTTGTCATTTTTGTCATTTTTGTCATTTTTGTCATTTTTGTCATTTTTGTCATTTTTGTCATTTTTGTCATTTTTGTCATTTTTGTCATTTTTGTCATTTTTGTCATTTTTGTCATTTTTGTCATTTTTGTCATTTTTGTCATTTTTGTCATTTTTGTCATTTTTGTCATTTTTGTCATTTTTGTCATTTTTGTCATTTTTGTCATTTTTGTCATTTTTGTCATTTTTGTCATTTTTGTCATTTTTGTCATTTTTGTCATTTTTGTCATTTTTGTCATTTTTGTCATTTTTGTCATTTTTGTCATTTTTGTCATTTTTGTCATTTTTGTCATTTTTGTCATTTTTGTCATTTTTGTCATTTTTGTCATTTTTGTCATTTTTGTCATTTTTGTCATTTTTGTCATTTTTGTCATTTTTGTCATTTTTGTCATTTTTGTCATTTTTGTCATTTTTGTCATTTTTGTCATTTTTGTCATTTTTGTCATTTTTGTCATTTTTGTCATTTTTGTCATTTTTGTCATTTTTGTCATTTTTGTCATTTTTGTCATTTTTGTCATTTTTGTCATTTTTGTCATTTTTGTCATTTTTGTCATTTTTGTCATTTTTGTCATTTTTGTCATTTTTGTCATTTTTGTCATTTTTGTCATTTTTGTCATTTTTGTCATTTTTGTCATTTTTGTCATTTTTGTCATTTTTGTCATTTTTGTCATTTTTGTCATTTTTGTCATTTTTGTCATTTTTGTCATTTTTGTCATTTTTGTCATTTTTGTCATTTTTGTCATTTTTGTCATTTTTGTCATTTTTGTCATTTTTGTCATTTTTGTCATTTTTGTCATTTTTGTCATTTTTGTCATTTTTGTCATTTTTGTCATTTTTGTCATTTTTGTCATTTTTGTCATTTTTGTCATTTTTGTCATTTTTGTCATTTTTGTCATTTTTGTCATTTTTGTCATTTTTGTCATTTTTGTCATTTTTGTCATTTTTGTCATTTTTGTCATTTTTGTCATTTTTGTCATTTTTGTCATTTTTGTCATTTTTGTCATTTTTGTCATTTTTGTCATTTTTGTCATTTTTGTCATTTTTGTCATTTTTGTCATTTTTGTCATTTTTGTCATTTTTGTCATTTTTGTCATTTTTGTCATTTTTGTCATTTTTGTCATTTTTGTCATTTTTGTCATTTTTGTCATTTTTGTCATTTTTGTCATTTTTGTCATTTTTGTCATTTTTGTCATTTTTGTCATTTTTGTCATTTTTGTCATTTTTGTCATTTTTGTCATTTTTGTCATTTTTGTCATTTTTGTCATTTTTGTCATTTTTGTCATTTTTGTCATTTTTGTCATTTTTGTCATTTTTGTCATTTTTGTCATTTTTGTCATTTTTGTCATTTTTGTCATTTTTGTCATTTTTGTCATTTTTGTCATTTTTGTCATTTTTGTCATTTTTGTCATTTTTGTCATTTTTGTCATTTTTGTCATTTTTGTCATTTTTGTCATTTTTGTCATTTTTGTCATTTTTGTCATTTTTGTCATTTTTGTCATTTTTGTCATTTTTGTCATTTTTGTCATTTTTGTCATTTTTGTCATTTTTGTCATTTTTGTCATTTTTGTCATTTTTGTCATTTTTGTCATTTTTGTCATTTTTGTCATTTTTGTCATTTTTGTCATTTTTGTCATTTTTGTCATTTTTGTCATTTTTGTCATTTTTGTCATTTTTGTCATTTTTGTCATTTTTGTCATTTTTGTCATTTTTGTCATTTTTGTCATTTTTGTCATTTTTGTCATTTTTGTCATTTTTGTCATTTTTGTCATTTTTGTCATTTTTGTCATTTTTGTCATTTTTGTCATTTTTGTCATTTTTGTCATTTTTGTCATTTTTGTCATTTTTGTCATTTTTGTCATTTTTGTCATTTTTGTCATTTTTGTCATTTTTGTCATTTTTGTCATTTTTGTCATTTTTGTCATTTTTGTCATTTTTGTCATTTTTGTCATTTTTGTCATTTTTGTCATTTTTGTCATTTTTGTCATTTTTGTCATTTTTGTCATTTTTGTCATTTTTGTCATTTTTGTCATTTTTGTCATTTTTGTCATTTTTGTCATTTTTGTCATTTTTGTCATTTTTGTCATTTTTGTCATTTTTGTCATTTTTGTCATTTTTGTCATTTTTGTCATTTTTGTCATTTTTGTCATTTTTGTCATTTTTGTCATTTTTGTCATTTTTGTCATTTTTGTCATTTTTGTCATTTTTGTCATTTTTGTCATTTTTGTCATTTTTGTCATTTTTGTCATTTTTGTCATTTTTGTCATTTTTGTCATTTTTGTCATTTTTGTCATTTTTGTCATTTTTGTCATTTTTGTCATTTTTGTCATTTTTGTCATTTTTGTCATTTTTGTCATTTTTGTCATTTTTGTCATTTTTGTCATTTTTGTCATTTTTGTCATTTTTGTCATTTTTGTCATTTTTGTCATTTTTGTCATTTTTGTCATTTTTGTCATTTTTGTCATTTTTGTCATTTTTGTCATTTTTGTCATTTTTGTCATTTTTGTCATTTTTGTCATTTTTGTCATTTTTGTCATTTTTGTCATTTTTGTCATTTTTGTCATTTTTGTCATTTTTGTCATTTTTGTCATTTTTGTCATTTTTGTCATTTTTGTCATTTTTGTCATTTTTGTCATTTTTGTCATTTTTGTCATTTTTGTCATTTTTGTCATTTTTGTCATTTTTGTCATTTTTGTCATTTTTGTCATTTTTGTCATTTTTGTCATTTTTGTCATTTTTGTCATTTTTGTCATTTTTGTCATTTTTGTCATTTTTGTCATTTTTGTCATTTTTGTCATTTTTGTCATTTTTGTCATTTTTGTCATTTTTGTCATTTTTGTCATTTTTGTCATTTTTGTCATTTTTGTCATTTTTGTCATTTTTGTCATTTTTGTCATTTTTGTCATTTTTGTCATTTTTGTCATTTTTGTCATTTTTGTCATTTTTGTCATTTTTGTCATTTTTGTCATTTTTGTCATTTTTGTCATTTTTGTCATTTTTGTCATTTTTGTCATTTTTGTCATTTTTGTCATTTTTGTCATTTTTGTCATTTTTGTCATTTTTGTCATTTTTGTCATTTTTGTCATTTTTGTCATTTTTGTCATTTTTGTCATTTTTGTCATTTTTGTCATTTTTGTCATTTTTGTCATTTTTTGTCATTTTTGTCATTTTTGTCATTTTTGTCATTTTTGTCATTTTTGTCATTTTTGTCGATTTTGTCATTTTTGTCATTTTTGTCATTTTTGTCATTTTTGTCATTTTTGTCATTTTTGTCATTTTTGTCATTTTTGTCATTTTTGTCATTTTTGTCATTTTTGTCATTTTTGTCATTTTTGTCATTTTTGTCATTTTTGTCATTTTTGTCATTTTTGTCATTTTTGTCATTTTTGTCATTTTTGTCATTTTTGTCATTTTTGTCATTTTTGTCATTTTTGTCATTTTTGTCATTTTTGTCATTTTTGTCATTTTTGTCATTTTTGTCATTTTTGTCATTTTTGTCATTTTTGTCATTTTTGTCATTTTTGTCATTTTTGTCATTTTTGTCATTTTTGTCATTTTTGTCATTTTTGTCATTTTTGTCATTTTTGTCATTTTTGTCATTTTTGTCATTTTTGTCATTTTTGTCATTTTTGTCATTTTTGTCATTTTTGTCATTTTTGTCATTTTTGTCATTTTTGTCATTTTTGTCATTTTTGTCATTTTTGTCATTTTTGTCATTTTTGTCATTTTTGTCATTTTTGTCATTTTTGTCATTTTTGTCATTTTTGTCATTTTTGTCATTTTTGTCATTTTTGTCATTTTTGTCATTTTTGTCATTTTTGTCATTTTTGTCATTTTTGTCATTTTTGTCATTTTTGTCATTTTTGTCATTTTTGTCATTTTTGTCATTTTTGTCATTTTTGTCATTTTTGTCATTTTTGTCATTTTTGTCATTTTTGTCATTTTTGTCATTTTTGTCATTTTTGTCATTTTTGTCATTTTTGTCATTTTTGTCATTTTTGTCATTTTTGTCATTTTTGTCATTTTTGTCATTTTTGTCATTTTTGTCATTTTTGTCATTTTTGTCATTTTTGTCATTTTTGTCATTTTTGTCATTTTTGTCATTTTTGTCATTTTTGTCATTTTTGTCATTTTTGTCATTTTTGTCATTTTTGTCATTTTTGTCATTTTTGTCATTTTTGTCATTTTTGTCATTTTTGTCATTTTTGTCATTTTTGTCATTTTTGTCATTTTTGTCATTTTTGTCATTTTTGTCATTTTTTGTCATTTTTGTCATTTTTGTCATTTTTGTCATTTTTGTCATTTTTGTCATTTTTGTCATTTTTGTCATTTTTGTCATTTTTGTCATTTTTGTCATTTTTGTCATTTTTGTCATTTTTGTCATTTTTGTCATTTTTGTCATTTTTGTCATTTTTGTCATTTTTGTCATTTTTGTCATTTTTGTCATTTTTGTCATTTTTGTCATTTTTGTCATTTTTGTCATTTTTGTCATTTTTGTCATTTTTGTCATTTTTGTCATTTTTGTCATTTTTGTCATTTTTGTCATTTTTGTCATTTTTGTCATTTTTGTCATTTTTGTCATTTTTGTCATTTTTGTCATTTTTGTCATTTTTGTCATTTTTGTCATTTTTGTCATTTTTGTCATTTTTGTCATTTTTGTCATTTTTGTCATTTTTGTCATTTTTGTCATTTTTGTCATTTTTGTCATTTTTGTCATTTTGTCATTTTTGTCATTTTTGTCATTTTTGTCATTTTTGTCATTTTTGTCATTTTTGTCATTTTTGTCATTTTTGTCATTTTTGTCATTTTTGTCATTTTTGTCATTTTTGTCATTTTTGTCATTTTTGTCATTTTTGTCATTTTTGTCATTTTTGTCATTTTTGTCATTTTTGTCATTTTTGTCATTTTTGTCATTTTTGTCATTTTTGTCATTTTTGTCATTTTTGTCATTTTTGTCATTTTTGTCATTTTTGTCATTTTTGTCATTTTTGTCATTTTTGTCATTTTTGTCATTTTTGTCATTTTTGTCATTTTTGTCATTTTTGTCATTTTTGTCATTTTTGTCATTTTTGTCATTTTTGTCATTTTTGTCATTTTTGTCATTTTTGTCATTTTTGTCATTTTTGTCATTTTTGTCATTTTTGTCATTTTTGTCATTTTTGTCATTTTTGTCATTTTTGTCATTTTTGTCATTTTTGTCATTTTTGTCATTTTTGTCATTTTTGTCATTTTTGTCATTTTTGTCATTTTTGTCATTTTTGTCATTTTTGTCATTTTTGTCATTTTTGTCATTTTTGTCATTTTTGTCATTTTTGTCATTTTTGTCATTTTTGTCATTTTTGTCATTTTTGTCATTTTTGTCATTTTTGTCATTTTTGTCATTTTTGTCATTTTTGTCATTTTTGTCATTTTTGTCATTTTTGTCATTTTTGTCATTTTTGTCATTTTTGTCATTTTTGTCATTTTTGTCATTTTTGTCATTTTTGTCATTTTTGTCATTTTTGTCATTTTTGTCATTTTTGTCATTTTTGTCATTTTTGTCATTTTTGTCATTTTTGTCATTTTTGTCATTTTTGTCATTTTTGTCATTTTTGTCATTTTTGTCATTTTTGTCATTTTTGTCATTTTTGTCATTTTTGTCATTTTTGTCATTTTTGTCATTTTTGTCATTTTTGTCATTTTTGTCATTTTTGTCATTTTTGTCATTTTTGTCATTTTTGTCATTTTTGTCATTTTTGTCATTTTTGTCATTTTTGTCATTTTTGTCATTTTTGTCATTTTTGTCATTTTTGTCATTTTTGTCATTTTTGTCATTTTTGTCATTTTTGTCATTTTTGTCATTTTTGTCATTTTTGTCATTTTTGTCATTTTTGTCATTTTTGTCATTTTTGTCATTTTTGTCATTTTTGGTCAATTTGGTAAATTTTGGTCAATTTTGTCTTTTTTGTCATTTTTGTCATTTTTGTCATTTTTGTCATTTTTGTCATTTTTGTCATTTTTGTCATTTTTGTCATTTTTGTCATTTTTGTCATTTTTGTCATTTTTGTCATTTTTGTCATTTTTGTCATTTTTGTCATTTTTGTCATTTTTGTCATTTTTGTCATTTTTGTCATTTTTGTCATTTTTGTCATTTTTGTCATTTTTGTCATTTTTGTCATTTTTGTCATTTTTGTCATTTTTGTCATTTTTGTCATTTTTGTCATTTTTGTCATTTTTGTCATTTTTGTCATTTTTGTCATTTTTGGCATTTTTGTCATTTTTGTCATTTTTGTCATTTTTGTCATTTTTGTCATTTTTGTCATTTTTGTCATTTTTGTCATTTTTGTCATTTTTGTCATTTTTGTCATTTTTGTCATTTTTGGTCAATTTGGTAAATTTTGGTCAATTTTGTCTTTTTTGTCATTTTTGTCATTTATGTCAAATGTAGAAAAAAAGCAAAAATTTCAAAACTGCCAAAAATGTCAAATATGTCAAAATTGTCAAAATTTTTAAAAATGTCAAAAATATCCAAATTTCTAAAATTTCAATTTTGTTTAAAGTGTGAAAAAGGGATAAATATTAAATAATCTCAAAATTGTCACAATGCTTATTAATAAATTTTCTCAAAATTGAATCAGTTAAGTTTGTTAATCATTTTTTAATATTCACAAAATCGCCTTAAAATATGTTCGAAAGTGTTTTAAAATTGATGAAGATGTGTATCTAACTTATCTTAAAATTGTCCCACTATTTTAACAAAAAACTAAAATGCAAATCGCATTTTTTTAGAATTATTACAAGAGTATCTTATAATATTCTAAAAATTGTATCTGATTTGGCTGAAAGTTATCAATTATCAAAAATTTGTTTTAAATTTCAGATTTTCTCCAAAATAATGACAAAGAAAAGTAAACAAAAGCTCAAAGATCATGATATTTTTTTCAATTAACTCCAAAAAATCTTGTAAACACTTTGCAAAAATGGGTAAGATTATCATTTCGATCGCTTGTAAGATCACTGAGCTAAGCCAATACAGCTCAAATCGTTAGCGACTACGCATTGGCTCATAAATCTCACCCAATTAAGTCATAAGCACATTCGGAGTTCAGCAGCCAGTGCTTTCTGCACCCCGATCGCCCACCAAAGATCGAGATCGAGAAGACTCAGATGTCCACCAGAGATGATGATCATCAGTTTTTTTGAGAGGACAGCTGAATCCGATAATGGTATGCAGATTGGGTGCACGCCTTCAGCTTTTTCGGGGGGTTTGGAGTTAAAAATTGGGCGATTTCTGCTCAGCTAGAAGAGGTTCATTAAATCGAATTTTGGGTTTTTGGGACACTTTTGCCTGTAGGCAAAACCAAAAGCTTTTCTCCTAGAGTCCAAACTACTCAAGATAAGCTTTTTTTCCTAACATTTCAATAAGTCTAGCAAATCTGCTCTTACGAGAGCTTGTGGAAATAGTTCAAGAAAAAAATCTGGCGTGGGAGAGTTATAGGTGGCGCTCCTATTTTGGCCACGAGGCAAGGTAGATGCTAGATGTTGGCGAATGGAACTTCTGTTGTAGCTATTCCACTTCACACTTCATAAAGATAACGCGCGGAACACGATGGCTCGTTAGTCTGAATAAATACGGAATATTAAAGATTCATTTTTTATCGTTCCCTGATCTGTTGGATGTCCGACTGGGTGGTCGGATTAATAACAAATAGCAAACAAACCAACTAGTGATGGTGAATAATGATTTTCTCTCTGGCTTGCATGGGAAACTACGAGCGTAACATGAAGAGGTGTTCAGTGTTCACTTATTTTCAGAATAATTGCTCTCGGAGGGATCAAGCTTTGGCGACCACCCACCGGACCACAACCTACGGGGCTACGGACGATACAAATCAATTACACGCCAATGACCACACCACACCGGACTAAGTGCGTGTTTGTGTGAATGAACCTCCCCACTACTCCTGAGCTGTTCGTTCAGGTGATCGTTCTCGATCGTTTGGAGCCGGCGAGGATCTCTGTCAAAACAGAAGACAACAGTTACGTACTTCTTCCGACCGGCACGGCTATCACAGAAGCCGTCAATCTTGCTCGATCGAGACGTTCCAGATATCTACACATGGCCTCCTCGGAATGGGTGCAGCAAACGGGAAAACGGCACTCTTCTCCCGACACATTGCAATCGATCAACCACTCTGAGGTCTTAATTTACAGAACCATCACCATCATCTGAAGGGGGTTTTGGATATCTCTGTAGTTAGTTTTGCAGCTGACCAACCGATCGACGATACAAGCTGGACCCAAATTGGAGCACCAGAGCTTCGGAGTTAGGGATCAAAGCCGGTTAGTTGACAAAATAAGCGATATATTATTAGGGCTAGAATATGAAAATGTTTTTTTTTTTTTGGCTGATTTAGTCTTAGAGATACGTATTTATTAATTAGAGTTGATTGTAAAGCTAGGTTTCCTTTTAAAAAAAACTTTTTTTTGTACAAATTAACTTGACTTGCACTCGAGAGTAACTGTAGAAAAAATCCCCCGACTCTCATTTCAATCTTTAGTTTACTTGAACGTGGCCGGCATCGTTATTGATGTTAGAATATGAGCATCAGTTTGGTATTTTGTATCTTATGCCTTCTGAACAAAATGTATGACCTTGGTCAATAATGAAGTATTGATCTCTGGTGGTTTAAAAAAAAACATGTCAAGAGATCAGAATTTTTTTTAAATATTAATAAATAACAAATTCAAAATACGAAAAAACATAAAGATTAAAATTGGTTTATGATGAGAGTCAGACTTTTCGTTTGATTACAGAATCATATTAAATATCTTTATTTTTATATTTAATTTTCAGCATTCAGATTCAGAATTGAAGACATATATGTATTTGATATTCCAAAGTTTGATTAAGCTCTCAGTTGAAATTTCGAATTTGAACTTAAACCTAACTCAAAAAGAATAAATATACATAGTTCATAGTTCAAATATATTATTGGCAAAACGAATTGCTTGAGTTTTTTTGTTGAGAGAGAAACAGGCGAAGCTCGTGGCGTAGAGGATAGCCTTCAAGTCTTCTAAGCCAGCGGGTATGAAATCGAGTCCCGGTCACGGCAGACATAGTACACTTTCGGTGAGTTGGTGGTTTCAGCATTTGCAAGATGCTAGCCATCATGTCCTCGCAATATGTACGCTTAGAGTTAGGAAGAAGGAATCTCTTCGAGGAAACCTGTATGTGTTTGAGATCCTGTATGTGTGTGTGTTCGTTAAAAAAACAAAAAATCGGGAGGCTACAGATGATTACAGGCATTTCTAAGTCCGTTAATGAGAAAAAAAAATTTCGTTTCAAACAAAAATAAAGTTATTGCTCAGCAGTTTTTTTAAATTTAATTATTGCATCAAATTTGGATAAGTCTAGTTCTGAACAAAAATGAAGACCATTAATATAATTTTTGTTCTTGAGTATTGACGGAAATGAGGAAAGTTTAATAAAAAATAAACTGGGTGTACGATTTTATATTTCTCACGACAAAATTTCAGACAAAAATTATATGTTTCATTCTGTGATTCTTTTATGACGATTGTCCGGACGATATTTTCAGAAATTTCATAGGAAAATCGTGCCAAACATCGATAAATCAAATAATTTTACTTGAAAATAAGCAATCAACTTTATCAAAGTCATAAGATTTTCATAAACCAGCTTTTGAAAGCCTTTCCCAGTGGTATCTAAATTTAATTGAGAAAATCCATGAAATCTGTGAAAAAAAATTAAAGGATCAAGAATGTAAACTAGAATTTTGAAAAAAAAAACTTTAAAAACATCGAAATTTGCAATTTATCTGTGATATTGACAATCTTGCTACAGTATAATCCAATGATTTTATACGGAACATCAAATTTGAAAGCACTTTTTCACCGTTTGTCGAAAAAAAAATCAGGTCTTCGAGGACAAAATTTGCTGTCGTACCCCCCACTTATCCCCAGTAATAGAGTTAAGCTATTATAATTTAATAATGAAATCATTGAAATTTTATAGAATTAACAAAACCATTAACAGAAATTATCAAGGATACTTATCTTTGGTGAGCATTTCAGACGATGTTTTGGTCACCGGTGCAGAAAAAAAGAAACACACATCCTTTCTTAGTTCCAATCGTTTTCCTTCAGCAGCGCTTTTCCCAAACTTAAAATGTCGCAATTATCACGAAATGCAGCATCGGAAACCACACATCGACCGATGAAAAATATCATCCTCTGTTTTCCGTTAAGAATAAAAAAAAAATAAATTTCGAATATCCGACACATTCTCCAAAATTCAATCTTCATTATTTCAAGCTTGTTCTTGAATTGAGTACTGCTTCTCGTTCCCATAAACGAATAAATATGTTCGCACTTTTTCCCATAATTTCAAAGCATGCAGCCAAAAATTTACATTTTTCATATTTTTCATCATTTGTTCAAAAGAACAAAAACGTAATCAAACATGTTTTACGTTAAACATATAATTATAATTTGGAACAATTTTTCCAAGTTAACTACACACACAGAGCAAACAAAACCTCGCTCGTTTCTCTCGGCACCTCCATCAGCTCCTGTTTTCAAACCAAGTCCCAAATTAGTCACAAATACTTTCTTCACATATTCCTAGAGATCACTATATTTTATGTTCCAGAAATCTTCGAAACTATAATATTTTATATTAATAATTTATCGCACGAAAAAAACACGTGCTGACGGTTCAGCGTTCGCCTACTCTTTTCCTTTTCAAATTTTATCGTAGTAAATAAAATTTGAAAAAAAACAATATACAATATAATTTTAAACCAAAAAGAAGATTCTCATCAGGTCAAATTTTTAAATTCAAAAGCTAGTGTGAAATAGTTCTTCTAAATGTGGCAAAAGTAACATTTGAAAACATGAATTCAGAACGGAGCAGAACTGGTAAAATGCTCAATACACAGATTCAGATCAGTAATCATAAACAAATGATATGAAAATCCAAATGAGTTTAATACCTTAAACAAAGATCTCGAGTTCTCACATAATTGCACACAGAATGACACAATAAAATTCGCAATTCATCCTATGAGAATGTTTTGATGATAAAAAAAAATTGAGAATGGTCAATAGGAAAATGATATGCTGAATACAGAATATTTACTTTCGATGCATAAAAGACGATTTAATCTAAAAAAAATGATGAAAAGTTTTTAAATTTTCAATCACAAGTTTTAAAGTTTAAAATTACAAGCTTTGAGTATTTTGTTACTTTCGATTGAAATATTGGGCCCTGGAAAGAACAGAAGCTTGAAACTTAGTTTTTCTTATTAAGAATTAAGACTTATCGCTTAAAGGCTTATGTGCCAAGTACACCAAAATTCAGAATAACAAAAAAAAACAAATTTGTTCAAATTATTTCCAAAATTTTAATATTTCGACTAAAAAAATCGGCAAGTTAATAAAAGAATTTAAAAAAAAACTATATTTTTAAATTCCGTTAGTTTATTTGAAAATTTAAACAAAATATGAAAATGAAAAAGATAAGTTTTTTTAAACATTTCAGGAGGTATTTTTTAATAAACACGTTTCACCATAAGAATTCACATAATTAAATTGATGGCTCAAGGCAACAGCATTTTGGCGCTTTTTTTAATGATTGATTTGGTAGATTTTAGCATTATGAACTCCAATTTTTTATCAAATTTGGTCGAACACTTTGAGTTTTGGTGTTACGGATTTTTAAAATGTATCAGTTTTAAGTAAAATCAAACATAGAAAATGTGGAAAGATACTTTTGACATCACTGTAGAAAGTGTAAAAAAAACTTGATTTCATTTAACACATTTGTTGAAACCTGCAAAAAGATAACATGTTTTCTGAAAAATATTAAAAATTCAGTTTAGTTTACTTCTTTAAAAATTGATTAATGAATAAAAGTAAAAAAAAAAATAAATAACTTTTTTGCAGAACTCAAAAATACTCGAATTCTTGAGGAAATTTGATAGTTCATTGAAAACTTTAATTTTTGATTGATAGGTTTTTGATATGAGTTTTTGTATAAACAATGCAGAAATTTCTCAATTTCTTTTTACTTATTTAATAGTCATTTTAATAACAAGCTGATAGAAATATTGCATACACTTCTTAATAAAAACCAATTCTGAAGACGAAGTAGGGTTTTTGTATGTCAAGTTTTGAGTTCCTATATCAAAGATTAATTGAATTGCAATTTAGAACCAAACTTAGTTTCAATTCGTAAACGTCGAATAGTATCGTAGATCGAAATGTCTCAAGCCAAGGGTGACTGAAGACTAAATTACGCCGGAGGCAAGAAAAATTTCTGACTTGTTTGTTAATACTCATTTTCAAATACATTTTAACATCAAGTAATTTTCCGTTACTGCGGTGAAAATTTTACTTGGAAAAAATGTTCATGGGCGGGGGTTAAACCCCTTAAACCCCCCCCCCCCCCCCCCGTTCGCACGGCCTTGATAGGCATCAACAACAGATCTAAGACCCATAATTATTGATCTCCCCAATCGAACGATAACCAAACATTTTTACATTTCCTTTAAAAAAAAAATTCCATTTTCAACCAAATCATCTCACATTTAACACCATTATACTTGCATTATACTGCGCACCGAAAATCAAAATTTAAGCGGTCTAATGCATCTTTCTATAAGGTTTCGAAGTATGGGAAAAACATTGTTGAAAAATCTCAGTAGCGGCGCCTAACTCTGCTACAGTTGAGCCTGCAACCCCACTGATGGTGAAGAAGCATCAAAAGTGTGAAGCAAATGACCTTAACGGATAAAGTCATAATAAAAACAAACACACCACTGCACATTGGGGTTTTTCTAACAAAAAAGTTCCTAGTTCGTGTTCAAGCACTCTAAATTCTTGTAAACTATCATATCTTATGTAAAAAAATGCGATGAATCGAATGGTCTAAACCAGGGATGAGCGAAACGCGGCCCGCGGGCCGCATGCGGCCCTCGACACATGTTTGTGCGGCCCGCGAAGCTTATCTCAAATTATATTTATATTATGTTTTTTTTTTCTACGAAAGATTGTTTATTTTCATTAAATATCAGTCCCTACTGAACCGAAAATAATGTATTAATTACTTGATCAAATATGTACGGCGCTTATTTGAAGTTGCATTAGCCCCATAATCATTCAGATTGTTTTCTTTTTTGTAGGATTTCTCGACAAAACCAATATCTGTAGTTTTGTGATTCAACCCAAAATATTTGTAACGACTACTCAGGAAAACAGAATTTTTGATGCCTATGTTTCAATAACTAATTTTTTTTTAATTTTGGCGTCCTGAATTCAAAACATTTCACTGATTTTGTCAATCACTTCTGGTTCTAGTATCAGTGATATGGCGTGTGGAAATTTTAAAATTGATCAGTTTTTGGTGTAATCGATCTTTTATAACTGATAAACCAATTAAGTTCATAGTAACCAAAAGCTAATTTTGAATCAATTTACTATCCTTCATTCAATCAAGGTCTCAGATATTGCCAAGATATTCTTGTAAGAGAGATACAACGCTTTCAAAAAATTGAATTCTACAATTTATAGAAATTCTAAAAAATAAGATCACAACTTTTTCTGACCTCATTTCAGAAAGTTATTGAAAGTTGGATATTAAAAATTTTAACTCATTCAACAACTTTGTTGAATACTGCGGAAAGATTTGACTTACGGTTCTAAAAATATTAAAGATTTAATTAAGTTTAATTTTTCTTTAAAGTTTCGTCAAAACTCCTGTTTTTGTAGGTTTGGAAAAAAGAACAAAAAGAAAACTTCCTTGATTTTTTTTTTTCAGAATCAAAATTGCTCGCGATCTTTGGGAAGGTTGATCATTGAGTCAATAAATATTTGTTTTTTTACAGTTTTGTCCAATAGGTACACAAATTGAATTATTTATTTTAAACCTCTTTTTAAAAGTTATTTCGAAAACTAGAGCTGACAAACAAAA
Organism: Uranotaenia lowii; assembly: GCF_029784155.1. Taxonomy (NCBI): domain Eukaryota; kingdom Metazoa; phylum Arthropoda; class Insecta; order Diptera; family Culicidae; genus Uranotaenia; species Uranotaenia lowii. The sequence goes on from NC_073692.1 coordinate 18,232,690, forward strand.
ACTCATTGAATATTTGGATTCAGTGCCCCTGAATAAATCAAAATCAATTCTTAGATTCCTTGCTCCTCGGGAAAATGTGAATTTCGTTGTTTTGTTCGTTGTGGTGATATTTTAGAAACTTCATCGGCAATTCATGCCAAACATCGATTGAACTGAGTCATTTTACTTGAAAATTAGCAATCCACATTACCAAAGTCATAAGATTTTCATGTTTCAGCCTTATAAGACTTATCCCAGAGGCATTTAAATTAAATTATCTGAGAAAATTGATGAAATCTGAAACAAAAATTTAAACTGCAACATTGACAAACCAATCTGGATAAAAATCTGTGAAATTTTGAATTTTTCATAATTTTTAAACCTTGCTCGATATCTCAATGCAATGAATTCATACGGAACTTCAAATTAAAAAATAATAACCGTTTGTAGAAAAAAACTGAGGCTTCACTACAAAATTTATATAAATTGGAAACAAACTTTTCAAAAATAGGCACAGAAAAAAATCGCTATGGTTAAGCGCTATGAAACTTTTAAATGGAAGTGATGACGAAAAATACCATCGCATTTGTTCGAACAAAAACAGGCTATTCTCAGAAAAAGATTCAAATCTTTTTACGAACCATAGAAAGACTTTCAACATTTTTTGTTTTAATAAATAAAAGGGAAGCAAATGATTTCAAATCAATTCAAACCTTATGGATCTCTTATCAAGATTAGTGATTATTCAATTTCGGCTAGTCTAATCACCTTATATTAAAAAAAATGTTTATACAAGTAGGTACAAGAATTCATTTTATTTATCCTTTTTCCATTTTTATTTTTGGTAAAAATTTGTCTTTATAGAAAAAATACGTGAAGCTTTGCAAACTATTTTTGCCTAAATGTTGTTTTTAATGCGGCCCTCTTAAAGAATTTCAAATCAAAAGTGGCCCGTTGCTTCAAAAGGTTGCTTACCCCTGGTCTAAACCGGTTTCAAATCAGGTAACAGTGAAACTTGATTTTCGGATGAACACTAGACTGGCCCAAATTTGTATGGGATGATTTTTACAACATTTTTTTCGACGCGGCACCCTTTAGATTGGTGCATTTAGGTGAAAAAATGACTTTCTGAAAGTTTCAGGTCATTTAGATGAAGCACGATCTGGCGCAAAGGACTTGAAATGTGTATGGAGATTTCCGGTAAAATGTATAGAAAATCGACATACTTTAACTCTTTGTGTTCTAAAATATGTTTCCAGTATGCTAGAAAGCTCAGAATTTCAGGAATTGTAGTTCAAACATTGACAAACAAGTTTGTAAAAGATTGTGAAGTGATACGAGTTGACCGTGATGAGTAATTGGCAATTGAATGTGTGATATTTTTCGCACTTCAACGATATATCGTGAACAGTGGATAATTAGTACAAACTTGATCGCATTGTCACACAATGAGAATAACATATAAAACGTTTGTGTCCACGGCAAAATTTTTGCTTATTTTATAACAAATTTATTTGCAAAAAGTTGAAAGAAAAAGTTTTGAAAGAAAAGAGATTTTAGTTAGTGCGATTATTAGCCCATACACCGTTCACGATACGTCAAAGAAATGCAAAAAAAAATCACACATTCAATTGCGGATAACTCATCACAGTCAACTCTTACCGCGTCACAATCTTCTACAAACTTGTTTGTCATTGTTTGAACTACAATTCATGAAATTCTGAGCTTTTGAGCATACTGGAAACATATTTTAGAATACAAAGAGTGAAACTATGTCGATTTTTTATACATTTTGCCGAAAATACAAATTTGAAGTCCTTTGCGCCAGCTCGTGCTTCAGCCAAATGACCTAAAACCTTCAGGAAGTCATTTTTTCACCTAAAAGCATCAAACTAGGGGGTGCCGCGTGGAATATAAGGATTTTTTTTTGTTGTGGGCCAGTCTAATGAACACGGATGAGTGATATAGGGTTCGCAAGACAAGAATTAGTTACTATGGAGTCAAGAAAATCTACCGTTGGAGAAAAGTTTTATGTATCTATTGAGGAAGTTGTATTATTTCGAAGAAAAGAGTGTCAAAAGACGGATTTCATGCCAAATCGACACGAAGTTGGCATGACCCTCTCAGAATACAATGAAACTTTGTGGGCATAAAGATTCCACCTAGAAAAGCAACTTTGGTTACTTAGTTTAATCGACCTTTATGAAGCGTTTGACTAAGTTTCAATAAAAATGACCAGCTGGCTTGAGTACATATAAACATTTTGTTTCCAATATTAACAATAATAATAACATTATTCTCGAAGCATCTGGTGATTTTTATTGAGACATTGTCAACGGTCCATAAAGGTCGACTTTTTTCCCTTAAATATGCACAAGTTGCAATGTATGGACGACTTGTATTATTACTACCCTTTAAAAAAAATCTCATCAAATTCTGAGAGTGCGTTTTTTTTTGGGAAATTGATTTTTTGCTTTTAAAATGCATTTTTCTCAGAGTAGGTCTTCCAAATATTTTTTGTCAATATTTTTTTCTAAAATTTAATCATTTTTCTAGAACGCAGTTGTGAAGGAATTGTAATTTAAGAGATAAATTTTTTTTATAAAAAAATTGGCCTGAAAAGTTTGCCCCTTTTTCAAATGTTAGTCTAGATCATTTTCGGGGAAAACTAAGTATGTCAAGTGCAGGGTTTTTTGATACACTAGGTTCTCCGACTTTCACAGTAAGTAGGCGAGGAGTGAGCGGAGCTCTCAATGAGTTTGTTTATTTTTTGCTCAGCTTTTCTGTGGTTTGTTGGTAAACAAACTTCATAAGCTCCGCATAGTTGCATAGCCTACATAGCCAAAATGGCTGAATCGGGAATTCGATATTCGGTAACACCTCCTGAATATATACACACCTTAGTAAGGACTATACACACACACAAAGTTTCATTCAATTCTGAGAGGGTCATGCCAGATACTGTGTCGAGTTGGCGTGGAATTCCTCATAAGCGTTTTTGACACTCTTCTCTTCGAAATAATATAACTTCTTCAAAACAGAACTTTTTCTCCAACGTTGATCCAAGCCTAAATATATATTGTTGTTCATATACATTCATATCCTGTCAAACAAAGTTTAAACTAATAAAACTAATCTTTCAAACGAATACTATTTAATGGACATAACTGTAGAAAATTTACCATTATATGATTACTCAAGACTTTCCCAACGATCTTTTCTTTAAGCCTATCTGAATAATTCAATGATTTATTGCCGATTATTCCAGTTGAACGAGAATTATTCACTTTCGAAGCAAGAAAACTGAAATCACACATCAGTCGAAAACCCAGCTGAGTTTGATGAATCGAAATGCATTTACGGAAATCCCTCTGGAAGGTGTTTCGCCCGGCACAATCCCGCAAATGATTTGTGCAGTTTTGTGTCCCGTTGTTGCTGGTCAATGACCGATCGTCGGCTATGGCGGCGCCTGGCTTCCACGGGATTGCAATTCATCCAATCAATTGGTCCCAATAAATCACACTCTTATTAACGGATTGATCACCGGGATCGGGCGATCGCGTACCGACTTCAATAAAAATCGAATAAATCTTGGTTTGGTTTAGCTCGAGACATTTTATGAACTAAAGTCAACAACCGGTTTCCAACAAATGCTGACTGCAGAAACTTTGTTATGGGATTTTTTTCCGCTCTCTTTCAGAGACAACTTGAGTTCAACATTCATTCCTGCAATTAGACTAACAAATTAATCAATCCCGTTTACCCGCGGTACGGTAATCGCTTTTGACAATTGAATTAGCGAACGGTTTTCTTGCATTCATTGGCTCTGAAAGTCCAGAGAAAGAGCAAGAGCAAAAGCTTTGCTGGGAAAGATCTTGGTGAATGTTCAAGTGTGAAGAATCGTGATCTAGACTAGATACTAGAGAGAGTTCATTTCCAAAAAGATCTTAAATTCAAATGAATTCTACCATTCTCAAGAAAAATATTAGATATACGAAGTTTTAAGAACATCGAATTCTAGTTTTTAACCTCTACTTTTCAACAGACTAAAAATACAGTCCGAAAGTATCATTTAACTTACGTGCATCCATCTATAAGTTTATAGTATATGACAGCCGTTGTTATTTACCTGTAAAAAAAAGAAATAGAGAAACTATTAGCATAGGTATATTATATCATACATTTAGAGACTCTGTTGTAATATTCAATTACAATTAAAAAGGGTGATAATTTTTAGTGACCCACATCACAAATTTGTACAACATAATAACCGACTAGTTAATGTACCGGTATAAAAATCCAAAAATGAGAGAAATCTTCAAGTTGACCCATTCGACTTTTTTTTTCTACCAGGGCCCAATCACAATAATTTTACGCACCTCTTTTTTCTGCGTTGCTGCTGTCACAGTTGAGTCGTTAAATAGTTAAATTGCTCGTAATGCGCGGCTTTTCCGCGCGATGCCGCTCCAAAACGGCCGATCTGCGCCAATTACAATTATTAAAATTGTGTCTCCCTGTGGGTAACTTATTTAGTAGATTGCGAAGGCCCATCGCAGCAAGTAGATAAGTAAAACAAAACTCAAAACTTTTAAGACACCGCCTGCTTTGTTTTCTTCGAGAGTTGAAGACGACGTTTTTTTTTTCGCCTGAAATGATGGAGATCGTTTATCGGTTTATGTTTTTTGATTGACATATTCGGACGCGAGTTCCATCGCGTTCCCATGAGAGGAGGCGCTTGCGCATGGAAACGCGAAACACGCATCGCATCTCCAAAATTGCCACTTGAAGTGGGAAATCTTAAGCGTAAAACAATTATGCAAATTAGCAGGGGGGAAATGGTTTCCCTCAATGGTGCGTAACCGAACAACTATAGGTTTAGTAATCACCACTCACCCGGACGGATTGGCAAACGTTTACCGGTTTCCTGACAATTATCGATTGGTGGAAAAACGAGGTCAACGAGAAGGTACAGATTTGATTTCGCGATCGAAACTGCCTCGGATCTACGAATGGATGTTTTGAAGATTTCGTTTCCGATTTGAAAAGTTTCACCGAACATTCTGTGAAATTAGCTGGAGCTCGGTATTGATTACAGAAATATTGCAGAACGTACCAGAAAAATTGTAAAAAGGTTATCGGACGCTCGGTAATTTTACCGAATGTTCGGTAATTTTAACCGAATAACTATTCGCAAATAACTTATCGTCAAAATAAATTACCAAATTCGTAGATTCCCAATTAGTGTCTATATCATATCTCGAGTGTTTTACCCAGGAACGGGAACTCCCGGGAATAAAATTGATCATAGTTTTTATATATTTTACTGTTGACCATAAAGATGATAATAACGTTTATTTATTTATTTACATAGTATTCCGTCTCACGACATAACTTGACGAACATAATTCCTAAAATTCACTCGGTTCATAGCAACCGTTCTCCAATTTCTCGGGCACCCCACGTTCGCCAGATCACGCTCCACTTGGTCTAACCACCTCGCTCGTTGCGCCCCCGCTCGTCTTGTTCCTACCGGATTCGTAGCGAACACCTGTTTTGCAGGACATTCGTCCGGCATTCTCGCAACATGTCCAGCCCAGCGTATCCGGCCAGCTTTCACCACCTTCTGGATACTGGGTTCGCCGTAGAGTCGCGCGAGCTCGTGGTTCATCCTTCGCCTCCACACTCCATTCTCCTGTACGCCGCCAAAGATGGTTCTTAACACTCGTCGCTCGAATACTCCGAGTGTACGCAGGTCCTCCTCGAGCAATATCCATGTCTCGTGCCCGTAGAGAACAACCGGTCTAATAAGCGTCATATACAGGTTACACTTCGTACGAGGGCAAAGTCTTCTCGACCGCAGTTGCTTGTGGAGTCCATAGTAGGCACGACTTCCGCTGATAATTCGCCTCCGGATCTCACGGCTGGTGTTGCGTGCAAGAAAGCCCCTCGTAGCGATCATTCTCACGCGTATCGTACGCCTCCATCTGACAGAGCGATCCCTGGCGTATTTACTATTCTCTTTATTACATCTCTCAGTTATCTCTGTAGAAACTAAATTTGGAACTGAAACCACGTTGTAGAAACGAAAAGTATTTTATCTGGATTAAAATCAATTTATATTATTAGTAACACCATTATTATTTAGTTCCAGATTTGTTAAGCATAGAGTTGCGTAGTATTCTATTTGCGGAATATTTTGAATTTATTCGGAGACTAATTTGTAAGTAAATTAAAGTTGTTATCGAAATCCTGTAAACTATAATAAAATAACTCTTTGTAGCTTGAGCTTGAAACAACCAAAAAAGCGTTTTCTTGCTTTGAGAGCTTCGATTGAATTCCGACGAATAGAAACTCAAGAAATTACCGACGAGAGGTAATCGTTCATAATGGATAAACGGCAAACTCGGTCGCAGACGAAGATCACCAGAGAAGCATTGGAGTCTAACCTCAATCTCGGTGAACAAGCAGCTTCAACCACGGATACCTTTCAAGCGAGCATTATTGAACCGCATCGCGGACATGAAAGGGATTGCATCAGCTGTAACCGACGTAACGACGCCGAGAAGTACATGGTGGAATGCGTTCAATGCAAACGTTGGGAACATTTCTCGTGCGCGGGTGTTTCTGTCGAAACGGTTCGTGATATCGTTCATCGTTGTGTATTGTGTGTGCCTCGCATACCAGCACAACCTCCTAGTTCCGTTACGGATAAATCTACTACAGGTAGCTCACGTCGAGCTCGTTTAGCCCGTGATCTAGAACGTCTGGAGGAAGAGCGAAAATTGGCGGCTGAAACCGCCAAAGCTAATTTGGAAAGGGAAACGGCTTTCCTAGATAAGAAATATGAGCTATTAAAACTGCAAGACGAAGACGAAGAAAAACGTAGTGTTTGTAGTCGTCACAGTGGTAAATCGATCGATAATCGGACAGCCGATTGGGTCCGAATCCAAGCGGAATCAGCAGGAGCGACTGCTAGAAACCAGGAAGCAGGTCAGCCGTCTATAGTATCTGTCGTGGAATTTAACCAGCAGCAAAGCCCCGGATTAATTGGTGAACTCGATGCAGCACATACGTCGACTCCCTTGCCTAGACAAATACCAACAACTCAGTCTACTAATCGTGGTGTAAATCCGGTATCAATATCTCCGTTGGGTATAGCAGATTCGGAACTAGATCGCCCTTCCATTCAGCGAACTACAGGCAGTATTTCGATCAACCATAAAGACGACAGTGAATCGATAGAAACCACAAATACTTCGTTCAATGTCCCCGCTCAAAGTTCTAAAGTGGACATTCAATCTATGGTTGCCATGCTGGCCGAAGCCGAACGAATCACGAGACAAACAGGAACTGTACCTAAACCATTGGGAAAACCTTCTCTTAATCCTTGGAAAGCTGACGTGGAACATCAACGTGAATTAAGGCAACTCCAAGAACAACATGCCAAGGAAAATGACGTGAGGCGTAAACGGGAGATCGAACTTACCAACCAGTTGAAGCGTTTGGAAAATCAGCGTCTGGCTGACGTTCGCCACATGAAACAGGTCGAGGACCAGTTACATCGACAGTTGCAGTTATTAGAGCAGGAAAAGATTGAACAGAGTCTACGAGCAGCAGCAAAACTGGAGGAACGAGAAAGGGAGCTGAAATTTCTACGCCTATCCGAACAGCGTCGCGTTGCTCAAACCGTGGAACCCATCAAACCTACTTTCGAGTTTTCCAACGACGATGATGAACGTGTGCAGTACGCCAGTAGTTCTGGTGTAGAGCTCAACTGCGACATAGTAGGAAATTCTCGTATAGATGTAGGTAACCTCTGCCCTCCCCCGCTTAACATGCCATCGGTAAGTAACACATTCGTAGTCACTCCCCCTGTGCAAACTATAAACAAAATGCCCAATTTGAATTATGCTTACTGTCCAAGTACGCCAGCCGGTGGTCGAACATTATGCCCTAGCCCAACTGTTTTACCTATATTCTCCGGCCCAACAGTTGACCCGAGACGGTCGCATGCGTTTCCCAATGCTTCCGTTCCAGTAGACACAACATCGAATGCTTATTTTCATCACTCCGCTTCACGCACTACAGCGCAACAGTTATCTGCTCGACATTTATCCAAGGAATTGCCTATATTTTCGGGTGATACTCTAGATTGGCCTCTCTTCATAAGCACTTATGAGCACTCTACTGAACTTTGTGGGTATTCAGATTCGGAGAACCTACTTCGCCTGCAGCATAGCTTGAAAGGTGAAGCTAAGAATTCCGTTAGTAGTTTCTTGATGCATCCCTCCACTGTACCTCAGCTCATCGAAACCTTACGCACTGTGTACGGCCGTCCGGAACAAATAATATATCAGATGTTGAATAAGGTTAGAGCAACGCCTGCACCGAAAGACGATCGTATGGATACTTTAGTAAGCTTCGGTTTGGTCGTGCAAAACATGTGCAGCCACATGACTGCTGTTGGTTTAGATCGTCATCTTTCGAACCCAATGTTGCTACAAGAGTTAGTCGATAAACTCCCTCCAAACGTTCTTCTCAAATGGGCACTTTATCAACGGGAAGTGCCGTACGTAGATCTTGGTGTGTTTGGTGAATTTATGAAGATAATCACATCTGCAGTAAGTGGCGTACTAGTATCCAAAGCTCCAGTGTCCAAAGAGCGCCAGCGCACAAAAGAGAAAGCTTTCGTAAACACACACTCCTCCGTACCTGACAACGTTTCGGCCACCCCATCCGAGTATGAAGAAGCGCACTCATCATCACGCGTATTTGAGAGGTCTGATGCAAGCAAATCGTGTGTATCCTGTGGGGCCAACAATCATCATATTGTAAGCTGTAATGTCTTCAAGAATCTTGATATCAACGATCGCTGGAACCTTGTGAAAGGGCGCAAACTATGTCGACTGTGCCTTTCCTCACATCGAAGATGGCCATGCAAGGGTCCTGCCTGCGGAGTTAACAATTGTTCGAAAAGGCATCATCGTCTTCTCCACTTTGAAGCGTCGTACTCTAATGGTTCTCACAGTGATCATTCCAATCCGAACATAGCTCCTACTGAAAATGCTACCGTCACTGTTCATCGTGAAATAACGTCTTCTACACTCTTCAGAATGCTTCCGGTTACACTATATGGCAAACTGGGTTCAGTAGATACCTTCGCATTTTTAGACGATGGTTCGTCTGTTACGTTGGTAGAGGAATCTTTGGCCAACGCACTTGGCGCCGATGGTTCCACAACTTCGCTATGTGTCCAGTGGACAGAAGGAATAAACAAAAACATACATGGGACCAGAATCGTAAGCTTAGAGATTTCTGAACGTGGGTCTCTCAAACGACACAAGCTATCAGCCGCCTATACTTTGGATCGTCTGGGCTTGCCGGGGCAAACGATCAAATTTGATGAATTAGTTGAACAGTTTAAGCATCTCGAGGGTCTTCCAGTTCAAAGTTTCAAGTCTGCTGTGCCGGGATTGTTGATTGGTCTAAACAATATTCATTTGCTGGCGTCGTTGAAGGTTAGAGAAGGAAGAACTGGAGATCCAATAGCCACTAAAACCCGTATTGGATGGGCAGTGTACGGTAGCCTACCAAATTCATCACTGGTTGAATCACATCGCCAAATGCATATTTGTGCGAAACAAGTCGACACAGACTTACATGAATTTGTAAAACGTTTTTTTTCGGTGGATAGCTTAGGAATAGCTGCGGCCCCGGAAGTTGAAATACCTGACGAGAAACGTGCCAAGCATATTCTCAAGACTACAACAAAGAAAAGATCAGACGGACATTATGAAGTAGCTTTACTTTGGAAGTACGATTACATCGAGTTGCCAGATTCACGACCAATGGCAGAAAAAAGATTGAAATGTTTAGAGCGCCGTCTTCAAAGAAATCCTGATCTTTATGCAAATGTTTGCCAACAAATAAACAACTATCAGCTAAAAGGCTACGCACATATCGCCACTGAAGAAGAGCAGAAACGTTTCGATATTCGGAGAACCTGGTATCTCCCCCTAGGCGTTGTGTTGAATCCCAAGAAGCCAGGAAAAGTCCGCTTAATATGGGACGCAGCCGCTAAAGTGGATGGGATATCCCTAAACACCATGCTCTTAACGGGTCCCGATCTTCTGAGCTCCCTGTTGGGTATACTTTTCCGCTACCGTGAACGAGAGGTTGCTATTTCGGGCGATATACGCGAGATGTTCCACCAGATGGTGGTCCGGGAAGAGGATCGCAGCGCTCAACTTTTCTTATGGAGAAATAACCCTAAGGAACCGATAAAAACGATGGTGATGGACGTAGCAATATTCGGGGCAACTTGCTCACCTACTCATTCGCAATACGTGAAAAATCTTAACGCTGCTGAGCATTCAACGCAATATCCCCGTGCGGCTGAGGCCATAATAGATTCACATTACATGGACGATTATCTCCAAAGTGTCCATACCGTTGAAGAAGCTGTCCAATTAGCGTCAGAAGTAACGGAAGTTCATTCAAAAGCTGGTTTCGACATAGTAAACTGGATGTCCAGTAGTCCAAAAGTCTTAGCTGAAATTGGAGCCATTAATCCTTCGGCGGTTAAAAATCTTCGTTTTGATAAAGAATCGACAGGAGAACGACTCTTAGGCATGGTGTGGAAACCTGAAAGCGATGTTTTCAAGTTCGCTCTCAATTTTCGTGACGACGTGACAAAACTAGTAGACGACGGTTATATTCCCACAAAAAGACAAATTTTAAGCGTTGTCATGAGTATATACGATCCCCTTGGACTGGTTGCAACCTTTGTGATACACGGTAAGATCCTGATTCAGGATGTGTGGCGAACAAAAACTGGTTGGGACGAGAAGGTGCCTACAAATATTCAAGATCAATGGCGATTGTGGTTGGCTGTTCTTAGTAAATTAGAGGGAGTTCAGATTAATAGATGTTATTTTCCTGGCTACACCATCACTAGTTTGGACAATATTCAGCTCCACATTTTCGTAGATGCCAGTGAAAAAGCTTACGCGGCCGTGGCTTACTTCAGAATTGTAGATCGAGGAACAATCCGTTGCACTTTAGTGTCATCCAAAACAAAAGTGGCACCATTGGAACTTCACTCTATGCCCCGTATGGAGTTGTTGGCTGCCGTCATTGGGGCACGTTTGAAGAAAACTATCATTCAAGAACATTCTCTGCACATAGCCAAAACATTCATGTGGAGCGACTCATCAACCGTACTCTCCTGGATCAGATCCGATGTCCGACGATATCGACAATATGTGGCCTTTCGAGTGAATGAAATCTTGAATTTGACGACTATCGACGAATGGAACTGGGTTCCAACTCGCTTGAATGTAGCAGACGAAGCAACTAAGTGGGGGAAGGGCCCTTCATTCAACTGTGACAGCCGTTGGTTCAACGCCCCTGAATATCTATACACACCGGAAGGAGAATGGCCTATTCAAGAACGTTTAGAACCTGTAAGTGAAGTGGTACAAGAGCTACGCCCGGCCTTTGTCAACACCCATGTTAAAAAGGAACCATTAATCGACCTTCATCGCTTTTCCAAATGGGAACGCCTTTTGAGAAGCATTGCTTACGTTCATTGTTTCCTCGAGTTCATTCCTCAGCGTAAACGACTTGGAACCCTACCAAAAACCAAGTTAACTAGCGAACATATCAAGAAAGCAGAACGCACTCTTTGGCGACTAGCTCAAATGGATGGATTTCCAGATGAAGTAGCTGTATTCAAACATAATCAACGAACAAGCATTTCCACGAAGTGGCCTTTAGATAAATCCAGTTCTATCTTCAACCTGAGCCCAATAATGGACGAACTCGAAGTAATCAGACAGGACGGTCGAATGCAAGCAGCGCGCTGGATGTCCCAAGATGCTAAGTACCCAATTATACTCCCAAGGAACCATCGCATCACTTACTTACTTATAGATTGGTATCACCGCCAATATCGACACGCCAACGAAGAGACAGTGGTGAACGAAATAAGGCAGAGGTTCCGTGTACCCAGGCTGAGAGTCCAACTGCAACTTACGAAGAAAGCTTGTATGTGGTGTCGTGTATACAAATCAACCCCAAAAGTTCCAAGAATGGGGCCGCTGCCACGAGTGCGTTTAACACCTTTAGTACGTCCCTTCACGTTCACAGGGATCGACTATTTCGGGCCTTACCTTATCAAAGTCGGCAGATCGGCAGTGAAACGATGGGCAGTTCTTTTCACATGCCTCACAGTTCGAGCCATACACTTGGAGGTAGCTGCGTCCCTTACTACTGATTCATGCAAGAAAGCCATCCGAAGATTTATAGCTAGAAGAGGAGCTCCAGAAGAAATTTATTCCGATCACGGGACGAACTTCCAGGGCGCCAGACGTGAATTAAGAGAGGAGATAAAAAAGCTGAATGAAGTTCTCGGTAGTACGTTTACGGATGCACGAACGCAGTGGTTTTTTATTCCCCCGGCAGCACCTCATATGGGAGGTTGCTGGGAGAGAATGGTTCGTTCGGTGAAAACAGCATTGGCAGCTATTCCTATAAATGATAAACTAGACGATGAGTCGCTAATGACATTCATGGCTGAGGCCGAGCACATGATCAATTCGAGGCCACTTACATTCATCCCAATCAGGACAGAGTGTGAAGAATCTCTAACGCCAAACCATTTTTTGATGTTGGGTTCAAAGGGCGTTAAGCAAGGTATTAAAGAACACGTTGAAATGGGCAAAGCACTTAGGGGGAGTTGGAACTTAATACAATCTACTTTACAAATTTTTTGGAAAAAATGGACCGTCAGTTACTTACCTACTATAACCAGGAGAACAAAATGGTTTGAAAATGTTCGTCCTATTCAACAAGGTGAATTAGTGGTTTTAGTAGATGAAAATATCCGTAACCGATGGCTAAGGGGTCGAGTTATGCAAACGTATCCTGGACCAGATGGCGTTGCTAGGCAAGCAGATATACTGACAAGCAAGGGAATTTTGAAGAATCGTCCGTTCACGAAACTTGCACTACTGGATGTTGGAGTACATGCCGCTGAACCAGAAATCCAGACGACATGAGGGGGAGGATGTTGCGTGCAAGAAAGCCCCTCGTAGCGATCATTCTCACGCGTATCGTACGCCTCCATCTGACAGAGCGATCCCTGGCGTATTTACTATTCTCTTTATTACATCTCTCAGTTATCTCTGTAGAAACTAAATTTGGAACTGAAACCACGTTGTAGAAACGAAAAGTATTTTATCTGGATTAAAATCAATTTATATTATTAGTAACACCATTATTATTTAGTTCCAGATTTGTTAAGCATAGAGTTGCGTAGTATTCTATTTGCGGAATATTTTGAATTTATTCGGAGACTAATTTGTAAGTAAATTAAAGTTGTTATCGAAATCCTGTAAACTATAATAAAATAACTCTTTGTAGCTTGAGCTTGAAACAACCAAAAAAGCGTTTTCTTGCTTTGAGAGCTTCGATTGAATTCCGACGAATAGCTGGTGTCATTGTCTGCGGTCACCAGTGAGCCGAGATAGACAAAGTCTTCGACTATCTCCAGCTCGTCGCCGTCGATCATGACCTTGTTATTACTGGACAAGCGGGTTCGGTCGGTCTCGGATCCGCAGGCCAGCATGTACTTCGTCTTGGACGTATTAATCATCAACCCAATCCTTCCTGCTTCGCGTTTCAGTTTGCGGTAGATCTCCTCCACCGCCGCAGATGATCTGCCGACTATATCAATGTCATCGGCAAAGCAGATAAGTTGACTGGATCTGTTGAAAATCGTGCCCCGCATTTCGCCCACCGCTCGTCGAATAACACCTTCTAGCGCCACGTTGAACATCATGCAGGATAGACCATCACCTTGTCGAAGCCCCCTGCGCGATTCGAATGAACTCGACAATTCACCCGAAATCCGCACACAGCACTGCGTTCCATCCATCGTCGCCTTGATCAGTCTGATTAGCTTCCCGGAAAAGCCGTTCTCGTCCATGATTTTCCATAGCTCGTTACGGTCGATCGTGTCGTATGCGGCTTTGAAGTCGATGAATAGATGATGCGTAGGGACTTGGTGTTCACGGCATTTTTGGAGGATTTGCCGTAATGTGAATATCTGGTCCGTCGTAGACCGTCCCTCCATGAAGCCGGCCTGATGACTTCCCACGAATCTGTTTGCTTGTGGCGTGAGGCGGCGGAGTAGGATTCGGGACAACACTTTGTAGGCGGCATTGAGGACAGTGATCGCTCGGTAGTTCTCACAGTCCAATTTGTCGCCCTTCTTGTAGATGGGGCATATTACCCCCTCCTTCCACTCCTCCGGTAGCTGTTCTATGTCCCAGATCCGGACTATCAACCGGTGTAGGCAATCGGCCAACCTGTCCGGGCCCATTTTGATGAGTTCAGCTGCGATGCCATCCTTCCCAGCCGACTTGTTTCTATTCAGCTGGCGAATAGCTTCCTTAACTTCACTCATCGTTGGGAGTGGCTCCTCTTCGTCGTTGGCTACGCCCCACCGTCTTGATCTCCTGCATGTGCGCCGTTCAGGTGTTCATCGAAGTGCTGCTTCCACCTTTTGATCACCTCACGATTGTCCGTCAGGATACCCCCGTCCTTATCCCGGCACATTTCGGCTTGCGGCACGAAGCCTTTGCGGGATGCGTTGAGTTTCTGATAGAACTTTCGTGTTTCTTGGGAATGATGCAGCTGCTCCAGCTCCTCGAGCTCCTCCTCCTCCAGGCGGCGCTTTTTCTCCTGGAAAAGTCGGACTCGCTGCCTCTTCCGCTGTCGGTGATTTTCCACATTTCGACGGGTGCCTCTTTGCACTACTGCCGCCCGCGCGGCATTCTCTTCGTCCATCACCCTCCTACACTCCTCGTCGAACCAGTCGTTCCGTCGAGATCGCTCCACATAACCGATGACGTTCTCCGCAGCACTGTTGATGGCTGTTTTGATGGTATCCCAACAGTCCTCGAGAGGGGCTTCGTCAAGCTCGCCCTCTGCCGGCAGCGCTGCTTCGACCGATTGCGCGTAGTCTGCCGCGACCTCAGGTTGCTTCAGTCGCGCGATATTTAACCGAGGCGGGCGCCGGTTTCGCGTGTTGTTCACTACGGAGAGTTTTGGGCGCATCTTCACCATCACCAGATAATGGTCCGACTCGATGTTGGCGCCCCGACAGGATCTGACGTCGATGATGTCCGAAAAGTGCCGGCTGTCGATCAAAACGTGGTCGATCTGTGATTGAGTTTGGTACGGTGATCTCCAGGTGTACTTGTGTGGGAGGCGGTGCTGAAAAAAGGTACTACGTACGGCCATTCGTTTGGAGGCGGCGAAATCAATGAGTCTGAGGCCGTTTTCGTTGGTCAGCTGGTGCGCGCTGAACCTTCCAATTGTCGGTTTAAATTCCTCCTCCTGGCCGACCTGAGCATTGAAATCCCCGATGACGATCTTGATATCATGTTTTGGGCAACGGTCGTATTCACGCTCCAGCTGCGCGTAGAATTCGTCTTTGTCGTCACCGGTACTTCCGAGGTGAGGGCTGTGCACGTTGATGATGCTGATGTTGAAGAACCGGCCCTTGATTCTCAACCGGCACATTCGTGAGTTGATCGGCCACCACCCGATCACGCGCTTTTGCATCTTTCCCATCACTATAAAGCTGTTCCAAGCTCGTGTGTGTTGCCGCAGCTCTGGTAGATGGCACGACCATCTGGATACGTTCGTACCGTGGAGCCCTTCCAGCATACCTCCTGCAGCGCTACGATGTCGAATTTGCGGCTCTTCAATTCGTTGGAGAGCACGTGGGTACTGCCCACAAAATTTAGAGATCGGCAGTTCCATGTTCCAAATTTCCAATCGCTAGTCCCTTTTCGTCGCGTGGGTCTTTGCCGATTTCCATCCGAAATTTGTTGTTCGTTATTCGTTGCTTATCTAATAATCAAAGGTTTGAAGAACCTCTTAGCTGAATGAAACTATTATTTCAAAGTAGTCGAAGATACCTTTGAATTCAGCTACAGTATTTGAAAGACCCAAATACTAGTATTTCACTAGCTACTTGCTAGCATCCTCAGTGGGTTATCGACTAGTCGATAACCCACTGAGGATGCTAGCAAGTAGCTAGTGAAATACTAGTATTTGGGTCTTTCAAATACTGTAGCTGAATTCAAAGGAATCTTCGACTACTTTGAAATAATCGTTGCTTATGTTTTTTTAGTAGTCACAGGCTCGCAAGGCCCGCAGCTAACCCCACTATCTCGCAGGAGGACCGTCGTGATGTTGCTGTTTTGGGTCCCGAACACCACCAGGACGTTGTTGCACTCCGCACGCCGCCCCTAACATGGAGAACAGACGCGTACGAAGCCCCCTAACTCATTCTGATAATCTCTCATCTCTCATTCATGATAATAACGATAATGTTGAATTTTACTCGGTTATGAATTAATGGTCGAGATGCAAACCTTTTGAAAAAAAAAGTAATTTTTCAAAAATTTAACATTTTTTCAAGTCGAGCTTATAACTTTGTGTTGCGCCCACTGCTAAAAACCGCTCCTGCGGTGTAATTTCTAGGAGAGTTAGGTGACCAAACCCCATCAACTGTCAAATGCGAAAAACGGTTGTACCAACACAAGCGCACACTGTCTGTCAACGCGGGTCGGCGGATAGGAACGATAGGAACTAGCTAGTCTAGCAGTTTCCGCTTATCAGTCTGTTCTAGAAAGTCTTTGGAAATATATCGAGTCAGATCATGTAGAACATAATTTGTTAACCGTTCTTTCGAATAAATTTAAAATCCGTTGCGTAAACGTGCGTTTGAGAATCGAGTGGATCCGGAAACAAAAATAATCACAACGTAGGGTCCGGTTTATCGCTCGACGGTACATATGGTGCCGTGACCAGGATCGTTCTGGAAGCCGCCATTTCGATCCTCAGTGCTATTCATTGGACTTCGCCATTTATACTCGACCACGTTTTGCGCCAGCCATCTTTGCGGACAGATGAATCATTTATTTTACAAGGCCTAAATCCTTCTGGCCGACGGTTAGTAGCTGTCTAAGATGTCCTGCTAACCCCACGGGTACGCTTTAGATATTTTTCCATTTTTTTGTTCGAGAACATTCGTCGCAATACACATATTGCAACCACGTCACTGAGTCACGTGTCTAGTTCCGGCTTACCGTTACACCCGTTGGATGCACGATTCCAAAGTAGTGTCCCGGATCATCCAATTCCATTTGGTTCCGTACATTGTTGAGCCACGACGCTCATGCTGAGACCTACTGGGCTACCGAACCACCTTGCAACTACTTCGCTACGTGAGGTTAACGGTTGCTTACTAATATAATAGTACAAGGCACGAATTGCCTTGGACCAGGTGAGTCCCTGTCCAAGAAGTTTATTTGTTTCTCCCCGGAGCTACTTTGGTCCCTTTTTGCAGAACCATCGACCGTTTATTGCTGCATTAATCCTCGTTGACCGTTGGTGAAACGACTACTACGAATCCGGCTTGCAACTACCTCGTTACTTGAGGTTAACGGTTGCTGACTATATAATTAGTACAAGGCACTTATTACCTTGGACCAGGTGAGTATCTGTCCAAAAGATTTATTGCTTTCTCCTCGGACCGACCGTTGGTGACACGATGGCCCACGAGCTTCAGAAAGCCCAGCTGCTTTCCCGGAGGGACACACTAATCGCATCCCTGGGTCGGGCAGAGGCATTCATCGATGGATACGATGAGCAACGAGACCAGACAGAAATGAAAATACGTTTGAAGTACTTCGTTTCCATGTGGACGGCGCTAGAGCAGGTGCAGGGTGAACTGGAGGACACCGAAGCGACCGAAGAAGGTAGGACACAAAATGCAGGATTACGAGCCAATTTCGAGCCTAGATTATTTAAAGTTAAAGGAGACTTGATGTCTAAATTGCCCGCCACTACTTCCTTTGAAACGCCAAACCCTTAACCCTCTCTCTCAACCACACATCTTTCTGGAATCAAGCTACCCACGATATCCCTTCCCGAATTCGATGGTGACTCCGAGCAATGGTTACCATTTCACGACACATACATCTCTCTTATACACAGTAATCCCGACCTACCACCCATACAAAAATTCCATTATTTGAGGGCAACTTTGGAGGGGGAAGCTGCTCAGTTAGTTGAATCGATCTCCATTTCTTCGGCTAACTACAATCCAGCATGGAACATTAGACCGCTGCAAAAAATGACTTTTTGCTCCCATAGGTTTTTTCGATGCCTTTTAGGTCACCAAGCATCAGTCTAAAATTTGAGATGATTTGGTTGATTCCTGAGTGAGCGCAACGCGTTTCAATTTTGTATGGAAATTTGTATGGAAAAAGAAATTTTGGCACATTAAATCATCCAGAAAATTCAAATTAGCTTGAAATGAAATCGATCTTTAATTTTTGGTTTTGACTATTCTTAAGCTTCACATTTTGCTTACATGAGAAACAGCTACGAATTTCATGAAAAAAGTTATAACCATTTCAAAATAAAAAATCTGAATCCATTGAAAAGTATTCAAAAATGGCAGACTTTACTTGCTAGAGCTGTTAATAATTGCATGAAATGTTTTTGCAAAAGCTTTATAAATCAATAAATTCTCTGGCAATGCAAAACAGTTTTTTGAGATTTTTTATTTCCATCCTACTGTTACACAGCTTTCAAACAAGCAGTCAATAAAGATATAATTAAATAAATGAATTTTGAAATCAAAAATTTTATATAACATTAAATATCTTTTCTGGAGTACAATATAGGATGGTGCTTTGTTCACATAAAATGTAAGGCAAGAATCAAGGAACGATTTTCATCCAAAGTTGTGTTTTTTGGTACTTTCAGAACATCTCTGGCGATTTTCGAATGAAAAATTTTGTTTTCCCATACAAATTTCCATACAAAATTAAAACTCGTTGCGCTAATTCAGGACTGGATGAATCGCTTCCAAATTTTTGATTGCTATTTCTGGCAGCAAAAGCAACCAAAAAAAGTTATGGGAGGTGTAAAAATATAAGAATTTGAAATTTTCATACAAAGCTTGCAGCGGTCTAATGGAACATGCTTACTGGTCGGTATGCTAACGAGTACCTACTAAAGAAGAGGCACCTACAGGCATTGTTTGACATACCGCGCGTGAGAAAGGAGACAGCAGCTACGCTTCACAGTTTGGTCGACGATTTCGAGCGCCATACGAAAATCCTGCATCAACTGGGGGAGCCAACCGATAGCTGGAGTGCGATTCTGGAGCATCTACTGTGCACGCGATTGCACGACGACTCTCTTAGGGCCTGGGAGGATCATGCGTCCACCATCGAGAACCCGAATTACGCCTGTATCATCGAATTTCTGCAGCGTCGAATCCGTGTGCTGGAATCAATCTCGGTCAAGTACCACCCGTCTAGCTCAAACATCGTTGCGCCACCGCAGCATACAAAACGATTTACCAGCTGTGCAGACCTGTCTGGAGCTCCAAGCTCGGAAACAACACCGTTGAATCACCGGATCACAAACTAATAGGGGAACGCACACACCACTTGACTCGCTCGCTTGATCGACTGACCGACTTCTCAGCTTACACGCTCATGAGGGATGACCAAAGGTCGGTTTAATCCATTCACACACCAGCCACCAGCGCCTTTCATCTTTTTCGTCAACCGCTGCCACGAATTGGAACTGCCCGGCGTGTCATCAGCAACACACTTTGCTAAAGTGCTCGAAATTCCATCGTATGCCTGTCAACGAGCGCCTAAAGATAGTCACCACCAAAGGTTTCTGCATCAACTGCCTGCTCCCAAACCAGGTAGGACACAACTGCTCTACCCACAATTGCCGACACTGTGGTCGTAGGCATCATTCGCTTTCGCACATTAACCGCTCAGATGAAGGAAGGAGGAACAACAGTGAACACCAGCCGAACAGCTCGACACCTGTGGTAGTCCAAACAAATTCATCCTCCCCACGAGCAGGTCCGGCTCAGCAAACATCCGCAGCAACTGTTGCAATCGTTCCACACATCGAAAGCAGCACACCCATCAGCCAGCCGAACGAGACCGTTTTCCTTATGACTGCTATCTTTAATGTGCGCACTGGTCAACTTTCGAAATCCGTTCGTGAATCAATTTTTGATCTCGCTCTAGCAACTTCTGCTGTGATGCCAACTTTCTTGTGATGCACAAAGTAACCGCCAATCTCCCTGCACAGGACGTATCCCAATTAGGCTGGAAACTTCCGAGGGAAATCTCGCTTGCCGACCCCTCTTTTCATCGCAGTCAACCGATCGATCTCGTCTGAGGTGCTAGGCATTTTCACGATTTCTTCCCCACTGCAGCTCGTCTACAGATCGAAAGGTTCTGGACGACCGAAAGCCTGTGCATCAATGACACATATTCAGCGGAGGAGAAAATTTGTGAAACTCTGTACGATTCTACCACCACACGCAACGGAGAAGGACGATATTTGGTACGCTTACCAATTACTGGAACGTCGATTGGATAGGAACCCGGAACTCAAGGAGGAATACGACAGATTCATGCGGGAATATCTCTCCCTTGGCCACATGAAACTGGTCAACGCGGACGACGATCGCTCTCCCGTATCCTATTACCTGCTACACCATCCCGTAATTAAGGATGGTCAGAGTCGTTTTCGACGCCTCATCAAAAGCTTCATCCGGCTTCTCACTCAATGAAGCCCTTTGCGTGGGTCCTGTAGTGCAGGACGACTTGCTTACGCTCATTCTCCGCTTCCGTGCCCTGCCAATTGCTCTCGTAGGCGACATAGCAAAAATGTATCGACAGGTTCTAGTACACCCGGAGACACACCCCTGCAGAGAATCCTCTGGCGTTTCACCAACCACACTCCAATCCAGACCTACGAGTTGCTCACCGTTACGTATGGTTTGGCCCCGTCATCCTTTCTCGCGACCCGTACCCTGAAGCAGCTAGCGAAAGAAGAAGGTTCATCGTACCCTCTGGGCCAGGCGGCCCTCGAAAAATGTTTCTATGTGGACGATTTCATCGGAGAAGCCCAATCGATCGAAGAAGCCGTACGTCTGAGGAACGAGCTATCTGAGCTGCTGTCGAGAGGAGGATTCGAGCTGCGTAAATGGACTTCGAACCGCCTCGAGGTACTTCACGGTTTGAACGACGACCGAATTGGGACACAATCTTCTGAGACGGTGAAAACACTGGGAATTAGCTGGGAGCCCGAGGCCAACTTTCTTCGATTCGATTCACAAGTCGAACCAAACGAAAAACCGTGGACCAAGCGAGCAATCTTGTCCACTATCGCTAAACTCTTCGACCCGATGGGCCTGATCTCTCCCGTGGTGGTGACAGAATTCTGGCCACTGAATGGCTGCCGCTTAATGCGAAGCATTGTACGCAATTGCTTTCGCTGCACCCGTTTGAATCCAGAATCAATACAACAACAAATAGGCCAACTACCGGCACAGCGAGTAGTTCCAGGAAGACCGTTTGAAGTCACAGGCGTTGACTATGCCGACCCGCTCTATCTCAAGCCAGCACATTTCCGAACACCAGCGCTGAAAGCGTACATCTGCATCTTTGTATGCTTCACAACGAATGCCGTGCACATTAGACTGAGTCGATTTGAGGTCATTTTAGAATTTCTCAAACCCTGAGGTCTTAAAAGCTTCGGTTTTGTCCAAAACTCATCCCTCATTTTTTGCAGAATTTGTAAGTAACGTTTACATGAGTAAATTTGACCTTTTGTGTGGGAAAATTGAATATTTTGTACTGAAAAATCAACATCATTTTTGTTTCTTCTGTGGAACCGAGCCTGCTAATGGTTTTTGTGCCAATTTGTAAATTCCTTCAAGGAAATTTTCCACTGAACAACTTTGTCGAATACATGTACACTTTTCAGTGTATTTTCGGCACTGAGATTTCATAAATACGCATTGGATTTTTGCAACTTCTTCTATGGGTGTCGTTATTTTTACAGAAGATTCGGCATTTTTCACCGAACAAAGTGTTGAAAGTTCTTAAATAACTTATCGGTAAAATCAATTACCGATTTCGTAGTTTCCATATTAGTGAGTATATCACATCTTAAAAACAACATTGAGCAAATTTATATAATCACCAGGTGCAACGTGCAACTATTTATCTGTGATCCATCCTTTGATTCTTTATAGATAATTTTCAGGGAATTTCAGCGTAACACTATTTAAATTCTCAAAAACATCATCAATAAACAGTCTTTTATTTCTTGAAGCACGAAAAACGGTTCAGCAGTTAAAGACCTCTTTACCAACCAATCAACAACCGCTGACAGCAATTGACCAATGACCAATGGCCTCCGGATGGAACTCTAACTCGGTAGCCGAATGATTAGCTTCGCCAGTTCGGTAGCAAGGTAGTTGCCTGACGCAGTTGCAAATGGGATAATTGTGACCGCCTAGTTCCCATAATAGGAACCGCAGACTTGCCATCACTAATCCGAAGAGACGCTCTACATCCCAACCTCAACCAAAAAAAAAAATAAAAACAAAAACAGATTCACCAAAGGCATGCTTGGATTTCGCGTCGTTTCGGCAATCAGTAGTCGCGGGCTGAGAAAAAAACGCGTCGGCGCTCGGTTGCATTCCCAAAGTCATACGACCTCGTCCTCCTCTCTTCGAAATCGGTTCCGTCTCGTACACGGTTGGTTGTTAACTGCCGATGATCTGTCTGTCCGTTCGTCCGTCGATCGGTTTGTCCATTCGTCGTAGTCGTCGTCCATCCGATCGGGAGTAGGTAATCCAATCGGGCGGATGAGCGCACGCGTGGTGTAGTTGATGATGTTCAATTTCAATCCACCATATTGGAAACTGAAGTAGGCTTAGTTACCTGCCTACCCCTTTCAGTCGTGTAGAACTGGAAGGTACTTACTTATTTGTTGCTTTCGCCGCGGTACACGCTTGTCTTCCGATTTCAGAGAGCGGTGGCGGCAAAGCGTAAAATGAAGACAACCAGGAGGTCGATCCGGTGATTCCGAGGAGACTCTGTTGACAGAATTAATGTTAATTCATGACGGGTATTAGCGTATACGTTGCGCTATTACACCGCTGACTGATGGAGCTGAAGGAGGAGCCACCGGGGAAAACGGAGAGCGCGCGAAATTGTCATCGACTCATCCAAAGATGGCGGATCCGATTTGGCCGATTGAGGTCGCCTCGGTCGAACTTCGAGAAGATCAACCGAGCAACGACGACAACAACGGTGAGCTTAATGCGACAATTTGGATTACCTCGCGAAATGACAAGTGGGCTGAATTATGGCCCACTGGATGGGATTAAAGTAAATTGGATTGCTTTGATCGGCGGGAAAATGGGCTCACCAGAGCGATTATCCGGTAGCCGCAATTGAACTGCCATAAGTTAGCGAAGCCGCGCCGCTCCGCGTTACCTTGGCGACCACACACATGGCGGCTCGTTAATTCTGACGCAAAACAATTTTCGGGTTCCCAATTCATAACTATAATTTCACAATTTGTCACGAATCGACCGACCACCGACCGCAATGAAAGTCCAAATTACATCCACGATACATATCAATTAGCTCGTCATCTATCCAAACTAGATAGGGGTCTTTAGGCGGTTAGAAATGATTCGTCCCGTTATTTATTGGAGAGACCCTACGCTAGACGAACTTATCGATCCCCAACCTGCACCACGAACACATGAGAAGACGCAAGCGAAGATGTCACGAAAGAGAAGCCACAAAAACGGAAGGTATTATCACTTCCCATTTCTCCCGCTTCCATGAGAACGGGGGTGCCCGAATCATATCAACTGTTGTTAGGGTCGTCTTCTGTCAGCTCGATTCGATTCGGGTCAACTCGTAAAAAACTGAAGAAATGAGAAAGGTCCCTCATTAGCCAAACGGTTGAGCAGCCTGAAGAAAGGAAAACGAACGTGTAGGGTGCCAGCTGCATCACGTCAACGAACGGATTGAGATTCGGATGAAATGCATCACTCACAACAACACGTTGCGCAAAAGAAAAACGGATTGAAATGCGTCAAACGTCAGCTGTTTTTCGAAAAAAAAAATCCTTAAATGAATAAGGGTAATAAATAAAAAGAAATCTGATGGAATCGATTGACTGCATTGGGGCTGACAACACTGAGACACCAATCACAGCAAGCTGTGATTGCTTCCGTAAGGTTCTGGGGTCTACCTGATCTGTCAAACGTCTGTTGTTTGGGTTGATAAAAGTAAAAAGACACTCACCAAACAATAGCCAGCATGACCACACAGATTTCCCTAATGATTGGTAATAATCCCTAATGATGAGGTTAATTTATCGATGGGGAGTATAATTTTCGGACAAATTATGACAGTGATGTAACCAAATACAGTCTGCCCAAGGTCGGGAGAGGCTTTTGAAATTGTAACAACTGTTACTGTTATGTTTGACTGCTTTTAGAGACGATCTTAAGTAATTTTCAAGTCATGAGGTTCATACTAACTTTGATATAATGGTTTTAGGTAATATTGAACATATTTTAACAAAGCGAAACCATAAAAATCTTAAATTCATCAAATTAAGCTTTAAACGTTTATGCCAAATTTAGAAATGTTACTTATTGGCCGAAAAAAACAAGTGATTAACAATCGAACTCTCTTCCAGTCTTCCATAATATTTTCTGGATCTTGAAAGTACAAGAAATTACAATTGTCTATGATTTTGAGCCCCACTTGGACGTTGTTCGTGGTTTACCTATGCCTGGATTTCGTTAATTAACTGAAGAACCAACTGTTAAAATTATCCGAAAAAGCTCTACTTAGTTTGGAGTAATAATCCGAAGCTTTTCGTTCTCATTAAAATGACAATAGAAAAATGACAAGAATGACAAAAACACAAACTATTAGAATAATTACAGAAATTATAAAAATGACAGAAAAAACTCACAAATAACTTTAAAAAGAATCAAAAATAGCTTAAAAATGCGTCAAAAAGCTCAGATATTTATGACGTGAAAATGATTCAGAATTGACCTACAATGACTTAAAAATGGCTCAAAATTCCGTCAAAAATTATTCAAAACTAACTCAAATTTGAATCAAGACGAGCTCAAAAGTGGTTCAAAAAATAACTCAAAAATGACTCAAAACAGAAAATTGAAACTTTATTTAAAGTTATCTCGTAATTGAACACAAAACAACTAAAAATTACTTAAAAATCACTCTAAAGTGACTCAGGATTGACTCATAATGACTCAAAATTGACTAGATAATGGCTCAACATGATTTTAAACTGAATCAAAATATACTCAAAATTGACTCATAAATGGTTCAAAGTTGACTTAAACTTGAGTCAAAACAAACATATAGTTTGAAAAAAAAAATTCAAAAATAACACGGAAAACACTCAAAAGTGACACACAAATACCTTAAAAATGATTCCATACCGGCTTAGAAATGGCGTTAAAATGACTCAAAAGTGACTCTCAAAAATGAATAAAAAATGGCATAAAATTATCTCACAGTTGACTAAAAATGGCTCAGATATAAATTAAAAATGGCCCGAAAGTGACTCAGCATCGACTCATTACAATTCAAAAACTACTCCAAAATGACTTGAAAATTGTTAAAAAATGATTAAAAACTGACTTTAAATTGACTCATAAATGGATCAAAGTTTACTAAAAATTGACTAGAGAATTAAAAACTATTACGAAAATTACAGCAATAATAAACATGACAAAATAGACTAAAAAGTAACTCACAAAAAAATTAAAAAATAACGCAAAAATGATTCCGAAATAGCCCGAAAGTGAATCAAAAATAATTTAAAATTGACTTAAAATCAATTCACATTTGATCTCAAAAATAGCTTAGATGTGACATGAAAATGAGTTGAAAATGACTCAAAGTTAACTCAAATTACTCAAAAATGATTAAAGGCTCAAAATTGACTCAAGACTAGTTCAAAAATAGTTCAGAACATAACTAAAAATTATTAAAAAAGATTACAAAATGATTTCAAAATGGGTCAAGAATAGTGTTAAAATGAGTCAAAAGTAACTCAAAGGTAACATTGACTCAAAAATCACTTTAATTTGACCCAAAAATTGCTGAAAATTGACTCCTAATTACCTCACAATTGAATAAAAATTTACTTCAAAATTGACTCATAATGGCTCTAAAATTATTCAAAATCAAACCAAAATTAACTCAAAATTGAGTCATAAAGCGTTCAAAGTGACTTAAAACTGACTCAAAACCAACTCAAAAATAGTTCAAAACTTCAATTTAATATTTTAGAATTCAGAAATAACTCAAAAGTGACTCCCAGATAACTTAAAAATGACTAAAAAATATTCCATACTAGTTCTAAAATAACTTTAAAACTACTCACAGTGACCCAACTTTAACTCAAAACTGACTCAAAATGGATCAAAAATGAATAAAAAAATGACTTCAAATTCACTCACAATTGACTAAAAATGGCTCAAATACCACTTGAAAATGAACCGGAAGTGATTAAAAATTTAGTCATTATGATTAAAAAATAACTTCAAAATGACTCCATTAATGGTTAAAAAATAACTAAAATATGACTCTAGAAAGACTACAAAATGATTCTTAAATGACTCAAAAATGATTTTAAAAAGACTTAAAAATGAATCAGAGGTAACATTGGCTCAAAAATAACTTAAACTTGACCCAAAAATTGCCTGACATTTACCCAAAATTACTTCACAATTGAATAGAAAATGGCTCAAAACTGACTTCATAAAGTTACTCAGAATTGATTCATTCTGACTCAAAATATAGGTACTTAAAATGGCTCAAAAATGAATTAAAACTGAATCAAAATAAACTCAAAAATGGTTCTTAAACGATTCAAAGTTGACTTGAAATTGGCTCAAGTCAAACTCAAAAATTGTTTAAAAAAATCAAATATTACTAAGAAAAGAATCACAAGTAATTTGAAAATGATTCCAAAATAGCTGAAAAGTGGATCAAAAATGGTTAACTCATATTTGATTTTGAAAAAATGGCTCACATATGGCGTAAAAATGACTTGAAAAGACTCAGAATTAAATACACAATGGCTCAAAATTGGCTCATAAATGATTTAAAACTGACTCAAAATTGAATAAAAGACTAGCAAGTTGTTTAAAAATATCTAAAAATGACTCAAAAAAGACTACAAACTGATTCTAAAATGGCTCAAAAATAATTTTTAAATAACTAAAAAATGACTCAGAGTTAACATTGACTCAAAAATATCTTAAATTTGACTCAAAATTGGCCTGAATTTACTCAAAATTACCTCACAATTGAATAGAAAATGACTCAAAAATGACTTCAAAATGACTCTCCATTCATTTGACTCATACTGACTCAACATATACTTAAGAATGGCTCAAAAATGATTCAAAACTGAATCAAAATTACTCAAAATTGACTCATAAATGATCCAAAGTGACTTAAAATTGAGTCAAAACAAACTCAAAAACAGTTTAAAAATTCAAAATACTTCAAAAAATACTTTAAAATGACTGAAAAATGGTTTGAAAAAAAACACAAGAATGAATCAAAAATACTACAAAATGATCCCAAAATGCCATAAAATTATTTTAAAAGAATTCAAAAGTGACTGAGAGATAACATGGACTCAAAAATGACCTTAATTTAACTCAATAAGGCTGAAATTACTCCACAATTGGATGAAAAATGACTTGAAAAGACTCAGAGTTGACCCATAATGATTCATAAATTACTAAAATATGGCTAAAAAACGATACAAATCTGAATCAAAATTGAGTCTTAAACGGTTTAGAGTTGACTTAAAATTGACTCAAGACAAACTTAACAATAGTAAAAAAAAAATCAAAACTAACTCAAAAAAGATTCAAAAGTGACTCACAAATAACTTAAAAATCAAAAATGGTCAAAAAACTCACATTTGACCAAAAACTGGCTCAGATGTGACATGAAAACGTCTTAAAATGACTCGAAATTGACTCACAGTGACTTAAAAATGACTTAAAATTGCCTTATAAATGATTCAAAACTGACTTAAAGTTGACTCGAGGCTAGCTCAAAAAATGTTCAAAAAATAACTCAAAAAAGACTCAAAAACGACTCCGAAATTATTCCAAAATGGCTCCAAAATCATTTTATAATGACTCAAAAGTGACTCAGAGGTAACATCAACTCATAAATAGCTTAAATTTGACTCAAAAATGCCTGAAAATTGACTCAAAATTACCTCACAATTGAATAAAAATGACTGAACAAAGACTTCAAAAAGACTCAACAGGGACTCAGAATTCACTCATAATGACTCAAAAATTACATGAAAATGCATCAAAAATGATCCAAAACTGGATCAAAATAAACTCAAAATTGAAGTTTAAACGATTAAATGTTGCCTTATAATT
The DNA here is from genome assembly GCF_029784155.1 of Uranotaenia lowii. Lineage (NCBI taxonomy): Eukaryota > Metazoa > Arthropoda > Insecta > Diptera > Culicidae > Uranotaenia > Uranotaenia lowii. Next base: position 18,261,083 of record NC_073692.1, read on the forward strand.
GACTAAAGAACAACTCAAAAATAGTTAAAAAAAAAAAAAAAAAAAAAGAAAACATACTCCAAACAGACTCAAAAGTGACTCACAACTTGAATATCAAAAACGGCAAGTTTACTAACATTTTACCAAAAACTGGCTCAGATATGACGCGGAAACGTCTTAAAATTGACTCAGAATTGACTCACAATGACTTAAAAATGGCTCAAAACTGCCTAAGGCGGCATCCATAAATTACGTAACGCAAAAAAATCACTTTTTTGACCCCCTCCCCCCCCCCCGTATGTCACAAATCGTCACGCTTGGACATACCCCCCTATGAAAATTACGTAACCAACCCCCCCCCCCATCTTTTCATGTTTTTGAATAATGGTTTTCGATTGTAAGAAAAGATTTTAATATAAAATTTATTAACGTTCTTCGAAACGGAATTAATATCTATCCAAATCGCTTCTTAGTGCTCATTGATGTAATAATGTAGAATGATTGTCTATTACTAGTTGTTCTGTGCTTGTTAACTGATGATCAACCTTGGGGGCCGTTCAGATACCACGTGGACAGAAAAATGACATTTTTGACACCCCCCTCCCCCTCCGTGGAGAAGCGTGGACATTTGGCAAACCCCTACCCCCCTCCCCGGATGTCCACGTGGACAGATTTGAAAAAAATTTTTTTTTTCAAAAACTCATTTGACGGTTAGAAAACACTACTTTTTGACTATTTGTTATTGGAATGACTGATTTAAAAAAAATACAAAATAATTTTAAAATTTTTAAATTTCCTAGTTATCATATTTATTACTTGCTTTCAAGTGGTTTTTAATTGTTCAAACTTAAACTGGAAAGCTTTGTAATTTTAAGATTCAAACAATAAGTATGTCCACGTGGACATGACCCAAACCCCTACCCCCCTCTCCGTGGACAAGCGTGGACATTTCCATATACCCCCCCTCCCCCTAAGTTGTCCACGTGGTATGTGAACGGCCCCTTGTTTAATTTATTTTATTCAAGGAGCAAAATAAATTAAACAATTATGTAAAATATACCCCACTAAGTAATATTCGTCGAAAACACCAAAATTGCATTTTTCAAATTAATTGAGAAAAAATAGTAAAATTTCCGTCTTAAAGTTGAATAGAGTTCTTGGGGGTAAATGTACATATCTAATATTCGGTTTTCTACCGATTACTTCTTGGATATCCAAAACACAGTTTAAGAAGTCTATCTCAGAATCAAAGTTTACAAACCAGTTTAATCATGTTGAAGCTTACAAATTTTAAGCTGATTCTGGTGAGCTTATCATTCTGCAGAAATTGCATGACATCATAATAGCTGCGATGAAACTAAAATTTTTAAGGAAAAAATCGTTACGTAACGATGAGTATAACTCCCCCCCTCCCCTATGTCACAATTCGTAACGCTCGAGTTTACTCCCTCCCCCCCTAGGAGCGTTACGTAATTAGTGGATGCCCCCTAATAAATGATTCAAAACTGACTCAAAGTTGACTCGAGACTAGCAAGTAAACTATCAAAAAAATAACTCAAAAAGACTCCGAAATTATAAAAAAATGACTCAAAAATCATTTTTAAATGACTCAGAAGTAGCATTAACTAAAAAATGGCTTAAATTTAACCCAAAAATTGCTGAAAATCGACTCAAAATTACCTCACAGTTGAATAAAAATTACTTCAAAATTACTCCAAAAGTTACTCAAAAGTGACTCATTTTGAATCAAAAATTGACTTGAAAATGGCTCCAAAATGATTCTAATCTGAATCAAAATTAACTCAAAATTGACTTTTAAACGATTTAGAATTGACTTGAAGTTGATTCAAGACAAACTTATAAATATTTAAAAAAAAAACTTACTCAATGAAGACTTAAAAGTGACTCACAAATAACTTGAATATGATTCCAAAATAGCTCAAAAGTGAACCAAAATTGACTTGACTTAATATAAATCTCATATTTGACCTAACAAAATGGCTCACATAGGACGTGAAAATGTCTTGAAAATTACTCAGAATTGACTCACAAAGACTTGAAAATGGCTCAAAACAAGCCAATGAATGGTTCAGAACTGACTCATAATTTATTCAAGATTAAAAAAAATATTAATTCAGAAATGACTAAAAATACTACAAAATGATCCCAAAATAGCTACAAAATAATTGTAAAATGACTCAAAAGTGACTCAGAGATAACACTGACTCAAAAATGAAAATTACCTCACAATTGAAAACAAAATAACTCAAACTGACTTCAAAAGTGACTAAGATTTGACTCGTAATGACTCAAAAATGTCTTGAAATAATTATTCGAAACTTAAAATTGACTCAAGACATACTCAAAAATAGTTTTAAAAAAAATAAAAATTTCTCAAAAATGAATCAAAAGTGACTCACAGATAACTTAAAAATGACTCGAAAATAGTGCCAGAATAGCTAAAAAAAAATAAAGTTGTAATTTTTCAAAATTGACTCAAAAATGGCTCAAAACTTACTTGAAAATGAATCAAAAATGACTTAAAATTAACTCAAAATCGACTTAAAAATATGCACAGATATAACTTGAAAACGGCTCGAAAGTGACTCAGAGTCAACTAATTATGACTCAAAAATTATTCTTAAAAGACATAAAAATTGTTTATCAATTATTATTATTCAAAACTGACTCGAAATTGGCTCTAAAATTACTCTAAAATGACATGAAAATGACTCAAAAAGAATTAAAACTGACTCAAAATTAATTCATAAATGGTTTATAGTTTTCTCAAGACTGACTTAAAAATCATTAAAAAAAACACTGAAATGTCAAGAATATGACATAAAAAGCACATAGTTTACTTAATTTTTTTTTTCCAAAAACGACTCAAAAAATATCCTAGTATAGACTTAAATATGACATGAAAACAACAACAAAATTTAAAAAAAAAATCACACGAAAATGATTCAAAAATATAGAAAGTAACTAAAAACGACACAAAAATGATTCAATAATGACTAGAAAATAACTCAAAAATGTTTCAAACTAACACACATGAAGGCGCACAATAGCCCGTCTTGCGTCGCGTCGCGTCAGCGTCGCGTTAGCATTCGCCATTCGACATTCGGCATTCGATATTCCAATTTCGTAGTGACATTTTCCGTTTTAGTCACAACCAGGGCGTGTACAGCTTCGGGTGTGTTCTTATACCAATACACGGAATCGTCCATCTTGTGACAGGCAATCGTAATCGTAGGCATGGTAGGCGAACATTTCGCTCCGTCTCCACCCCCCACCAATGAGAAACTTTTGGTACCCCTTGCCTACTTTTTCGCAATATGCAACCACCCGTAGCTGAAGGCACGCTGGTCACAACAATGAATGGTGCGTCGCGTCAGTGAAGTCATTGTACTAAAACGCAGAACTTGTTCTAAACTAAGGTTGCCAGAATTTTTTCAGCACGAATCCGGGCCGGACCAACCGGGCAATCTTACATAAAAACCTGGCAAAATCCGGGCATTTCATTTCCTAATTGACGACCAAAAATCCAGGCAATATCCGAGAATAGTTCGTTAAAACTCAGAATTTATTCAACAAAAATCAAGATAAAAAAAATTAAAAAAAAAATTCATCAAAATTTATAAACAGATTTCAAATCATATTTTGAGTTTCAAAAACAACCTTTCATGATTATTTTTTCAAAATCTGTTCAAAAAAATGTGTTTTGGTGGCTAAATGAAAAAAATTTACAACACAATATTATTTTTGTTTGATTTGCCAAATAAAGTGAAAAAATCCGAACAACCGGGCCGGGCCGGACAGTTCCCAAATTTTGTATCGAATATATGGGCGAACCCGGATAAAAACGGGCAATCTGGCAATATTATTCTAAACAGCAGCGTTCTACAGAGTTGACGTTTTGGTTTTGAAAAGTGAAAAGATTCAAAATTCTAGCGCGTCAGCAGGGATTGAACTATTTCTGTTTGATGTTTTTTTGTCAAAGTTTAACACAAATCGACTCAAAAGTCATACCATCGTCAATTTGTTTTCTCGATTATACAAATTTCTTAAACAGTGTCTTTAAAATTTATATTTTCTCAAAATTCTCGAAATTGTCAAAATTGTCAAAACTGTCAAAATCGTCAAAATTGTCAAAATTGTCAAAATTATCAAAATTGTCAAAATTGTCAAAATTGTCAAAATTGTCAAAATTGTCAAAATTGTCAAAATTGTCAAAATTGTCAAAATTGTCAAAATTGTCAAAATTGTCAAAACTGTCAAAATCGTCAAAATTGTCAAAATTGTCAAAATTATCAAAATTATCAAAATTGTCAAAATTGTCAAAATTGTCAAAATTGTCAAAATTGTCAAAATTGTCAAAATTGTCAAAATTGTCAAAATTGTCAAAATTATCAAAATTGTCAAAATTGTCAAAATTGTCAAAATTGTCAAAATTGTCAGAATTGTCAAAATTGTCAAAATTGTCAAAATTATCAAAATTGTCAAAATTGTCAAAATTGTCAAAATTGTCAAAATTGTCAAAATTGTCGAAATTGTCAAAATTGTCAAAATTGTCAAAATTGTCAAAATTGTCAAAATTGTCAAAATTGTCAAAATTGTCAAAATTGTCAAAATTGTCAAAATTGTCAAAATTGTCAAAATTGTCAAAATTGTCAAAATTGTCAAAATTTTCAAAATTGTCAAAATTGACTTGAAAAAGACGCAAAATGACTTACAAATGTTTCGAATGCACAAAATAAATGAATATACCTCGGAAATGTCTCAAAAATGCTAAAAAGATGACACAAAACGACTCGAAAATCTCACAAAAACTGTATAAAAATGACAAAAAAATACCACTAAAAAGTTTTGATTCAATTCACACAAGCAAATCTTCATTCGGTTAATGTGTAAAATGATACTGTTTAGTCTTCCTAATTAAAGATTCACAATCAACAACCATTTACCTAATTGCAGCCATCGAGAGCGACGACGCGACGGCGTTAAAACGGACGGCTCACTTCACGAATGAATGCGGCTTAAGCTTGCTCAAATTTGCACTCGGGTGTTTGTTGCACAAATTTGAAACCCCATCTTCAATCGTTTTCGTTCGACTCACTCGGTGTCGTCGGCAACTTTATTATGCAAAAACGAAAACTGCAATCCCGAGTTGCCGCTGCTTTTTTTGCAACAACATTGTGGGGAAGATTGTGAAAAATGAAGGGTGAAACCAGTGTGGGGGCAAAACAAAAAACAAGACGACTACCAAGAAAACTCTTTAAGCCATATGCGACTTTAGGTGGGTAATAAATCGCACAAGTTCGTCGCTTAAGGCATGAGATGTTGCTGTTGCTGTTGTTGTTGTGATTGTCGTTCAGAGGGTCCCTACTTGTTGTTTGTGTCGTATTCGTCGTCGTCGACTCTTTCGGTGATGGCAACAACGGCGTGGGTGGCATCATTACTCCAATGGTCTCTCATAAATTTTTACACGCTCCGGGTGGAATACCCATGTGACATAATTTTATGCGTTTTTTTCTGTTAATCTAATATTCAATCTAACTTTTATCAGGATAATTTGCAAGTTTAGGAAATTATTGATTGTCCATTTCCGATGATATCTTTCAATTTCTGGTGATCCATGAAATCGTGGACCCACCCTAAGGGTTACAAATCATGTTATTCCAAATCAAAAGGCCCACCGAAGACGAATCTTCCTTCTGCTAGCTAGGCTGCGTTGTTGGGTGGAAAAAGCAGTTGCGAAGGTGTAAATTAATTGAGTTGTAAATATTTTCACGTCTAGCAATGCTCCCAGGTTTGGGGAAAGAAGATCGGGTGGGACAAAAAGATGAAGAAAATGTGTTTCAATCGATACACTCGATGGTGTCGAACTATGTCAAGTGAGACACCAGTCATCTTCTGAGTTCTCCGATCAATTTGAGGGGAAGCTTTCAAATAAATATTCGTGTACATCGAAGGTAAATTTAAAGAAAAGCAAACTAGTACAATAAAACGAGGTTCAATAAATTTTCCAAATATTTTAATTGAAAATTTTATGAAAAAATTGTTTCCCACATTTTTGGCAACACTGTATCTTTATTTGGGTAATTTTTGTGAAATGTAGTATGTAAATGAAGAATTTCCGTTCTAAATTCTAACATTTTTGAGAAATATGTGTAAAATTTTGGTGTCATTTTGGGTAACATTTTTGTAATTTTTATGAACCTTTTAAGATTGTGTACTTAACATAAAACTGTCATGTTATTTTTGCGACGTTTTGTATATTTTTTATATTGCTTGGAACTTTTTTTGTAAAATTTATGCAAATTAGCTGTGTTTGTGTTGGAAAAAAGCAGGCCATGACTAGTTGGCATTGAAACATTGACGACGATTTTTTGTCATTTTGTCATTTAAGAAATTTTTTATTTTACCATTTTTTGTCATTTTTGTCATTTTTGTCATTTTTGTCATTTTTGTCATTTTTGTCATTTTTGTCATTTTTGTCATTTTTGTCATTTTTGTCATTTTTGTCATTTTTGTCATTTTTGTCATTTTTGTCATTTTTGTCATTTTTGTCATTTTTGTCATTTTTGTCATTTTTGTCATTTTTGTCATTTTTGTCATTTTTGTCATTTTTTGTCATTTTTGTCATTTTTGTCATTTTTGTCATTTTTGTCATTTTTGTCATTTTTGTCATTTTTGTCATTTTTGTCATTTTTGTCATTTTTGTCATTTTTGTCATTTTTGTCATTTTTGTCATTTTTGTCATTTTTGTCATTTTTGTCATTTTTGTCATTTTTGTCATTTTTGTCATTTTTGTCATTTTTGTCATTTTTGTCATTTTTGTCATTTTTGTCATTTTTGTCATTTTTGTCATTTTTGTCATTTTTGTCATTTTTGTCATTTTTGTCATTTTTGTCATTTTTGTCATTTTTGTCATTTTTGTCATTTTTGTCATTTTTGTCATTTTTGTCATTTTTGTCATTTTTGTCATTTTTGTCATTTTTGTCATTTTTGTCATTTTTGTCATTTTTGTCATTTTTGTCATTTTTGTCATTTTTGTCATTTTTGTCATTTTTGTCATTTTTGTCATTTTTGTCATTTTTGTCATTTTTGTCATTTTTGTCATTTTTGTCATTTTTGTCATTTTTGTCATTTTTGTCATTTTTGTCATTTTTGTCATTTTTGTCATTTTTGTCATTTTTGTCATTTTTGTCATTTTTGTCATTTTTGTCATTTTTGTCATTTTTGTCATTTTTGTCATTTTTGTCATTTTTGTCATTTTTGTCATTTTTGTCATTTTTGTCATTTTTGTCATTTTTGTCATTTTTGTCATTTTTGTCATTTTTGTCATTTTTGTCATTTTTGTCATTTTTGTCATTTTTGTCATTTTTGTCATTTTTGTCATTTTTGTCATTTTTGTCATTTTTGTCATTTTTGTCGTTTTTGTCATTTTTGTAATTTTTGCCATTTTTGTCATTTTTGTCATTTTTGTCATTTTTGTCATTTTTGTCATTTTTGTCATTTTTGTCATTTTTGTCATTTTTGTCATTTTTGTCATTTTTGTCATTTTTGTCATTTTTGTCATTTTTGTCATTTTTGTCATTTTTGTCATTTTTGTCATTTTTGTCATTTTTGTCATTTTTGTCATTTTTGTCATTTTTGTCATTTTTGTCATTTTTGTCATTTTTGCCATTTTTGTCATTTTTGTCATTTTTGTCATTTTTGTAATTTTTGTCATTTTTGTCATTTTTGTAATTTTTGTAATTTTTGTAATTTTTGTAATTTTTGTAATTTTAGTGATTTTTGTAATTTTTGTGACATTTTTGTAATTTTTGTAATTTTTTCATTTTTGTCATTTTTGTCATTTTTGTCATTTTTGTCATTTTTGTCATTTTTGTCATTTTTGTCATTTTTGTCATTTTTGTCATTTTTGTCATTTTTGTCATTTTTGTCATTTTTGTCATTTTTGTCATTTTTGTCATTTTTGTCATTTTTGTCATTTTTGTCATTTTTGTCATTTTTGTCATTTTTGTCATTTTTGTAATTTTTGTGACATTTTTGTAATTTTTGTAAATTTTGTAATTTTTTTCATTTTTGTCATTTTTGTCATTTTTGTCATTTTTGTAATTTTTGTAATTTTTGTAATTTTTGTAATTTTTGTAATTTTGTCATTTTTGTAATTTTTGTAATTTTTGTAATTTTTGTAATTTTTGTCATTTTTGTCATTTTTGTCATTTTTGTCATTTTTGTCATTTTTGTCATTTTTGTCCTTTTTGTCCTTTTTGTCATTTTTGTCATTTTTGTTATTTTTGTTATTTTTGTCATTTTTGTCATTTTTGTCATTTTTGTCATTTTTGTCATTTTTGTCATTTTTGTCATTTTTGTCATTTTTGTCATTTTTGTCATTTTTGTCATTTTTGTCATTTTTGTCATTTTTGTCATTTTTGTCATTTTTGTCATTTTTGTCATTTTTGTCATTTTTGTCATTTTTGTCATTTTTGTCATTTTTGTCATTTTTGTCATTTTTGTCATTTTTGTCATTTTTGTCATTTTTGTCATTTTTGTCATTTTTGTCATTTTTGTCATTTTTGTCATTTTTGTCATTTTTGTCATTTTTGTCATTTTTGTCATTTTTGTCATTTTTGTCATTTTTGTCATTTTTGTCATTTTTGTCATTTTTGTCATTTTTGTCATTTTTGTCATTTTTGTCATTTTTGTCATTTTTGTCATTTTTGTCATTTTTGTCATTTTTGTCATTTTTGTCATTTTTGTCATTTTTGTCATTTTTGTCATTTTTGTCATTTTTGTCATTTTTGTCATTTTTGTCATTTTTGTCATTTTTGTCATTTTTGTCATTTTTGTCATTTTTGTCATTTTTGTCATTTTTGTCATTTTTGTCATTTTTGTCATTTTTGTCATTTTTGTCATTTTTGTCATTTTTGTCATTTTTGTCATTTTTGTCATTTTTGTCATTTTTGTCATTTTTGTCATTTTTGTCATTTTTGTCATTTTTGTCATTTTTGTCATTTTTGTCATTTTTGTCATTTTTGTCATTTTTGTCATTTTTGTCATTTTTGTTATTTTTGTCATTTTTGTCATTTTTGTCATTTTTTTTCATTTTTGTCATTTTTGTCATTTTTGTCATTTTTGTCATTTTTGTCATTTTTGTCATTTTTGTCATTTTTGTCATTTTTGTCATTTTTGTCATTTTTGTCATTTTTGTCATTTTTGTCATTTTTGTCATTTTTGTCATTTTTGTCATTTTTGTCATTTTTGTCATTTTTGTCATTTTTGTCATTTTTGTCATTTTTGTCATTTTTGTCATTTTTGTCATTTTTGTCATTTTTGTCATTTTTGTCATTTTTGTCATTTTTGTCATTTTTGTCATTTTTGTCATTTTTGTCATTTTTGTCATTTTTGTCATTTTTGTCATTTTTGTCATTTTTGTCATTTTTGTCATTTTTGTCATTTTTGTCATTTTTGTCATTTTTGTCATTTTTGTCATTTTTGTCATTTTTGTCATTTTTGTCATTTTTGTCATTTTTGTCATTTTTGTCATTTTTGTCATTTTTGTCATTTTTGTCATTTTTGTCATTTTTGTCATTTTTGTCATTTTTGTCATTTTTGTCATTTTTGTCATTTTTGTCATTTTTGTCATTTTTGTCATTTTTGGGATTTTTGTGATTTTTGTCATTTTTGTATCATTTTTGTATGATTTTGTTATTTTTGTCACTTTTGTCATTTTCGTCATTTTTTTTGTTATTTTTGTGTCATTTTTGACATTTTTGTGTCATTTTTGTGCTTTTTTGTGTCATTTTTTAGTCCTTTTTGTTTCATTTTCGTGTCATTTTTGTGTCATTTTTGTGTCATTTTTGACATTTTTGTGTCATTTTTGTGTCATTTTTGTGTCATTTATATGTCATTTTTTTTGTCATTTTTGTGTCATTTTGTTTCATTTTTTTGTCATTTTTGTACCATTTTTGTGTCATTTTTGTGTCTTTTTTGTTGTCATTTTTGTCTTTTTTTTCGTTTGTGTAATTTTGGTAATTTTCAATTACAAAAAATTCAAAAAATTTGGGAAGATGTGCATTATTTCTTGTTTTTTTTAAGCGTTTCGACATTCTTTTACAAAATATTATTTTAAATTGAATGTTTTCGAATTCAAACAACATTAACCGAAACTTGAACAAACCAACAAAAAACAGGTGACGGATTGGCTTTAATTTTTTTTAATTTTAGGACCACTATTAACCCACTGACTGGCTTGAGCGCAAGCGAAAAAATAATAAAAACAAAAACGACTCACGGGAAGAAAGAAACCAAAAAAACCAAACCCAAACCGGAAACCCATTTGCGGGGCAGCATTTAGTAGATAAGTTAGCAGCAAAAAAAAAACTTCGCCTGGCCGTTGCTAATGAATCCATCAAAAACTCTTTGTGACCGGTTCTCATTTGGTTATAATCGTCATCGTCATCATTGTGAAACTGCAGGCGATGAATGGTTTGTTGTGGAGTATTTCCCAAGATAGATAGAGAGAGAGAGGGAAAATCTTAAACCAACAAAACTGAACCTCAAACGCAGCATCCACGCTTCGTCGGTCGAATCTCGGCCATATCGTCGAAAGGTTTGAGGCTGTGGTGCCTATGCGCAAAGTGCCGCGCGCGGGATCAGCAGAAGCAACAGCAAAAAATAAAGAACAAAATGTGGACCACCCAACGAGAGCGACGCGAATGGATGGATGAATCTCTGGCTGGACTGCTCTCTCGGTTGAGATTTTTTGGATTTGCGGGTGTCCCCCCAGCACGTACAGCTCCATAGGTTGGCCCTTTCAATGACCTTGAAAATAGTTGAAGGTTAGGAAGTACTATTTCAAGTTTTATCTGAGTAATGATTTCAGAATTCTTTGGTCTTCTAAGATCAGAATTCCAAGGTCTAACTTATAAATTTTTATTTCTAATTCTTCAAATCTGACAATATCCTCAAAAGGCACCGAAAGGGTTTATCGCGCCGACCGCAGTTCACTGGAAGTTGTGCGAAAAGTAAATGGGACCATAAACCGAATTAGCAATTAAATCATTAGTAGATTATATGGAGGGAGAGCGACTAAATCGCTAAATCGCCTCCGAGCCCTCTAAACCAAGCGGGGAATAATCTTTGGTGGCCTCGGTTTTACAACATAATTACCACAAAGCATCAAGCAGTAAGCATTAGGAAGGGTGTAAGTTTTTAAACCTATCTTCCTCCATCCATGAATGGGGAGATGTGAGGTCTCGACTAATAGAGAGAGAGAGTCGGGAAGGTCAGGGGTAGCGCGAATATGCCGGCGCTGCGCTGAGGAATTCTGAGGCGTCGGCGGTTTTTCGACATTGACTCATATTTTGAGTTTTATTTGCCAGTCGTTCGTCTCAAACTTCAAACCGCGCTCCTCATCCAACAACGTTCCATCATTTGGGAGAGTCATAATCCGCTAATTGAAATGTGAGACCGTTGTAAGCAATAACAATAACGTCTGCGGTCTGTGGTGATGTGGGATGCTGTGTGCTGACTGACCGGCGGCGATGTGCGGTGCTCTCGATGGGTCAAGAGGACGAGGAGGGTTCGCGACGAAAACAGTAAAAATGTTGGAGACCTTCCATGAAAGCGAGTTGATATGAAAATCACAACTCGCAGGAAGCAGAAATATATCTTCATTAGTTCTCGGTGGAGGTCCCCGAGAAACGTGCTGTAGCGAGAAAAAAAACTAGGAAGAGATGAGGATAAAATCGTAGCAAAAGATTTTGGCAGAAATAACCTAGGTTCAAATTTCGGCCCTTTTTCAATTTCTGAAAATGAGATTTAAAAACATTAAGGAAGAAATTCATTTGACTAGTGTTTTCATCCGGTGCCTGGTGACTTTACGTTCTAGATCTCAAAATTGATTTAACATGAGCTACTTATTGGCGATGGACCTCCTGCATTAAGGTGGCCGTAGAATAAAAAATATGAATTTAATATAAGAGATGTCTAATATTGACGAACTCGGGTATAACCATGCTTCTGAAAGCCGATATCAGCGTTGGTGTGCTTACTATCAGTGTTTTTTCTTTGTTATTTTTAGTGCATTGCTAGTCAAATTTTAGTTTTTACGACAAAAGTTGACTAATGGTAAAACAGGTCCACAAAATATGCTAGAGCTGAATTTAGGGACGCTGAACTCAAAGAAACAATAGCTTTTTTAGCTCCGAGGATTAAAAAGTACATTTTCGTAGGTGATGGAAAGAATTAGAGAAACATGAGCTATCAAAGAACGAAAGAACATAAGCCGCAAATATCATGACCGCGGAGATTGCAGATTCAAGTCCTGCCGGTGAGCCGTTGTATCTTTTTCGAAAATTTCATGATATTTACGGCTTATGTTCTTTCGTTCTTTGATAGCTCATGTTTCTCTAATTCTTTCCATCACCTACGAAAATGTGATTATTTTCAGGTACAAAGATGTACCAAGCGATTTCATAACATTAGTATTGATTAAAAAGTAGTTTAAAATCGTCTTAAAAAAATGTGTTAATGACGTTGTCTAGAAATTATCCTTGACGAAAAAGCAGGCCAAATTCAAAACAAGCTTAAACAAAACCTTGCCTAAATCGAAAGGTACTACATATATGTACAGAGAACAGACGTACAAGCTAGCCCACGAAACTTGTGTAAAATTTCCAGCCGCATTAGTTTAATTATGAGTTCATATATGTATACGATTACGCCTTTTCGAAAACTGTACACTTGAAAATATGATTTGTAACTTTTGAACGGCGCAATAGGTGCCACTGTTGAAAGTCAATTTTCAACATATTTTTTGGATGTCTGCATTTGAAATTTTACACACTTTTTTGAAGATTTTTTGTTCGAGCTTGTACGTCTCTTCTCTGTGATATATGTACCGTCGAAAGTATGAACTTTACGTCGACCGTAACATTTCGCAACCAAACCCCGGTTTTAACGAACGCGATGATCGATCACATATCATCTTTTTGTTCGTTCGCACAGCAAGTTTTCCCACTTGTGGGGCGAACCACGCTTGGCCTACTAATGTGTGGTGGTAGATTTAGGCTTTTTCTCACGGCCCTTCCTTGTTTTCTCCACGGATTTCTGGAAGCTTTCTCCGAAGCTGGAAATATCACAAAGCACAGCTTAAATTGAATTAAATTTCAACAAGAAGGCAATTCACACTTACTGTAGTGACCTTGGTATGAATTTTCACTTTTAAAACGCCATTCACATTTCAAGCTGAATAAAACGCTATAACGTATAACGTTGGTTATACGAATGAATCTTCGGTTCTTCTCAATCGTATCAAGCACGAAACCTCTCGCGCTCTCTTTCTCTCATCAGCCGATGTTACACTCTACCCCAGATCTAGTCATGTTTGAGTGATTGCTTTCGTAAATGTTGACAATGGACCTTGCTCTTCCTTTTATAGGTTTTTTTTTAGGTTTCTCAGGTAAATGATGAAATCTTGGATAAAAAAAGGCTAGGCACAATTTTCCCATATGTTTGCATAACGTGCCGCTATTAAGCCTACCCCCATTCTGATACCTGATACCACCTTGCTACCGAGGCTCGGATTTGTATTTGGGGCAGGCAGGATGTCCTGTGTGGTGTACTGTTTGTCTTCCGACGCTGAATGCTCTTGAGCTGCTGCATCCAACCAAAATCAAGTGAGCTAACTGACGAAAATTCCCTTTTCCAATAGGAATTACTACCACAGGCTTGAGAAAATTCCAAAAACAGGATTCAAACCCATCCATCTAGAATTTACGTGAAATTCATGTGACGTTTATATGGAAGAACAGTAGTTACTACAAAGCACACGTAGAATCAATGTGATGTCACAAAAGCTTAGTTTACGTGAAAAATCCCGTATAATAAATTCCTAATTTATTTTGGGTGTATACATTTATGGACTTTTGTGAAAGCTCCTTGAAATATGTATAGATAAGCATTTCATTTCGAAGATTTTTTCTCATGAACGTTAATAACAAAATTTGAATCAGACGCAAAAGTGATCGTTATTCAGGGTTTGGATTTTTTAGATTAAATTATTTATTTAGTAAATTTAACGTGAACAATTTGTTTGGTTTTCTGATAGTAATATGTTAGGCACTTGGAAACCTTTATTAAAACATATGACATAAAAGTGAAAATGATCAAATAATCTGATATATTAATATAAACTTGTATTGGTAAATACAACAACAAAAAACCTATCGAATATGTAATAACTGTTTACCCGATCAGAAGAGCATATCAAAATAAGAACTTAAACATATCTCAACGAGATATTTATATCTTTTTCAGTTAGAATATTGTTCTCATAATTAACGACTCTTAGTTTCTTGAATCTTGGTTATATCTTATTTTGATTGGCATTCTTGAATAAAATTGAACTCACTTTCAACGGTAAAGAATTTGTTTCAAATTGTTACAATATATTATAACCGTATCTTATTTTGATATGCATATAACTTTCCATGAAACACGGACATCGAAGTCAACGGCCAAACCGTACTTTAATGAGTTTCGCTCAGTAGATTAATAAAAATTAAATCAAATTTTTGGGTTATTACAAATGGAGCATGATTTTAGCAAATAGAATGGGTTACTGACATTCCACTAGAAATTTTTCTCGAAGCATTCATATCTTGATAAGTTATAATTTTGATAGGATTTGTTCTGCCTAATATCAAACTTTGCTATCTGAACCAGATATAATCTTGATAGGAGCATATCAAATACTGATATAATTTAGCTATGATCGTATAGATTTTTCGATATAATTTGAGATATTTTAACATCCTACGAGTACCGAATTATAACTCATTTAGATAGAAAAAAAATCAGTATCAAAATATCTCATTTTGATATAATTTTGTTTTTCCCTTCTGATCGGGTAAAAGTATCAATTAAATTATTTAAAACATAACTTTGTGCTTTCAATTCAAATAAAGCACTAAATGCTATGTTCCTAAAATAAAAGAGGCAAAGTAGAAGAAATAATTAAAGAATTCCCAGAATGGTAATAATCATAAAAAATCGTCCGAAAATTTTTTGTTTGCATGTTATAAAACCATACAATTATTTCAAGCAATTTTCCATCTTCAACTATAGAAGCCTTTTTGAAAATTATTCGCTTAAACAGGGATCACGGTTAAGAAAAACAGCTAGTTTGTCTTAGATGAAAGGATAAAATATGGATGTTAATAATTTTCCTTCAATACTTTGACTGAACGATTATCGAATTCCTCATTGAAATAGGAGTTTCCCTAGGATAAAGATGTCAGAATTTTTTCAGCATGTATCCGGGCGGAAAAATCCGGGCTATTTCAACTAAAATCTGGCAAAATCCGGGTATTTGATTTCAAAATTGTCGGACGAAAATCCGGACAAATTTGGTCAAAACCGAGGGATTACTCATTACTGTTATCCTCATTGTATGACAATGCGATCAAGTTAATTCTAATAATCCACCACACCGTTCACGATATATCGATGAAATGCGAAAAAATCACACATTTAATTGCGGATAACTCATCACACAACACACAATCACACGTCACAATCTTCTACAAACTTTCATTGTTTGAACTACAATTTCTGAAATTCTGAGCTTTCTAGCATACTGGAAACATATTTTAGAACAAAAAGGGTGAAAGTATGTCGATATTTCATACGTTTTGCCGAAAATCTCCATACAAATTTCAATTCCTTTGCGCCAGCTCGTGCTTCTGCCAAATGACCTGAAACTTTCAGAAAGTCATTTTTTCACCTCAAGGCATCAACTTAGGGGGTTCCGCGTGGAAATTGAGGATTTTTTTTTTTATGGGCCAATAATACTCAACAAAAATCAAGAAAAAAAACTTTTCTCCTCAACATTCATCAGCAGAATTTAAATCCTGTTTCAGGTTTTCAAAAAACCTTCCCTGATTACTGTTATGAAACTTGCACAAAAAATTCGCACCATTTTCCATAATAGATCGTGATCTTTACCTTCCCCTCCTTGGATACTTGAATGGATTCGCAGACGGTTCCCTTTTAGCTGGTGGCACTAGCTTGTCTTAGCTTCTGCTATTTCAAAAATTGTATTTTTTGGGATATGCAGAGATGAGGGGTTGTTGGTTGAACAACCGTGCTCCCAAGCTTGTTACCATACACACATACATACGAGGGGCTGTTGTCTGAACCAAAAGAGTATCCTACTAACATTCCTTCCTTTTATTCCCATTGACAAATAGGACGTGGCCGGCGCCGTTATTAATCATTAAAAAAAACCAACAGTTTTGCACATTGAGAACGCAGGCACCATTCTTTTGACTTTGTACAAAACTGATGGCCTCGATTAATCACAGAGTAGCAACTATTGACGATGCAGAATTCGTTCTGCATAGCCACCACGCCAGCGATCATGAGATTCGAAATGTATAAATTGAATTAAAGTGCAATAAATGAAGATCCACTTGATTGGATTTCCAATTGAATGATTTAAGGTGGAAATGAGTAGTCAATCAAGCTAAGCTATGATGTTCGCATACTGTTAAAAGCATTTAACGAAGCGAGAATTTTGGATACGCAAGATCAGTTCAAAAGAATCAGTTACTTTCGCAAACACTGATAAAATGGGAGGAGAGAAAAGAAAACTTAATCTTAGTACTAAAATAAACTGATTGAGTACTTATCCTTGGACAGAACAACTGCATTCCAGAAATCCTCATAAATCTTCCTGAGCCGTGAATCCTAACCTTATAACTGCATATCATGGAAGTCCAATTTTGGGGAATTACCTTCGCTTCAAGATCGATGCAATTGAATTTAAACTTTACGCTATTTCGATTTTTTCCGTTTAAAAAAACACGTCTTTTTCGGTGCCGCCTACTTTGCTCTCTCCTCCGGACATTGTTAAAAATTTATATACAATATTTCCATAACATTAAACAATTGAAGAAAAACAAATTTATTCATTTCCTTGCATTTTTTATATTTAGGGTGCGCCATATCCGATTTGAACGTCAAATTACTCTGACATTTTTCACTATTTTGAAACGTTATTTAGTGACATTTTAGCTATGAGTCGCTACATTTGATAAATCGAATAAGCATATAAAAAATACAAAAAAAAAATATTTTAAACTTTTCAATTTTTTTAAAATTTATGTGTGTTGATTTAAACGAGAAACTTAAATGATCACAATAACGATTTTTAATGAAGTAAAATTGATAGTAAATTTAAATTCTCTTTTCTGAATTTATGATAAAAATTTAAATCAATAAAATGTAATGTTTCAACAAATGCCTAAATTAGTTCTATGAATTTTAATAATTTAAAACTTTTGAAAGTGCATACGAAGTTTTCAAAATTTTCTAGACAAATTTATAAAAATAAAAATGAATAAGAAAGATAAAATTAGATTTCACGTCTCAAATTTGAATTTGTGTTCGCTAGGAATCAAACTAACCAATTATTCTCTACTGAAAATTCAACCCAGAACGCCATGGTTTTCGCGATAAAAATCATCAACGCTTTCCCTAGCTAGACTGCAAGCAACGTAATGCTACCAGCCATGGCTACCTTATGTTGTCGGTCCAAACGGCCAACTTCGATCCGGTCAGTAATCGATCGATGTCTCATTTGTCGATTCCAATCACAGCAACCCGTATCTGATGGTTGTTGTTGGTTCGCGGAATTCAATCATTTGTATTAAAAGCCATAAAAAGATGCGTACGTTTCTTCAAAACAACCAACTAGCTGCTGCTGTTATATGGTAGCAGCGCGTGTATTAAGGTATCTCTCTGCTGTGTGTGTAATTAAAAGCTAAAAAGCGTGTTTCCTGCACGAGTGAAGTTGAAGTTGGATACACGAGATCTGCGTTTGGGACGCGGTAGAAAGAAGCAACAGATCATTCATCGAGGCGAACTAACTGGTCAACCGAAAGATATAGTATGGTCCCCGTACAAAGTATTTGGTTACGTTTTCTGATGGAGCAGAATCGTGTTTTTCGGAAATCATTTCCTTTGAGCGGAGTTGTCGTTGGATGCTGATTTTTTTGCGTCTGCTGATGAAGTAATACCCAGAACAATGGGATAGAATGCCGATGCGGAACGACTAAATTTTGCAAGGTAAATGCTAGAATTAGTCATTTTAAATTGAGTTGTTGAATCTAGAGATTATCCAACCCAGGAGTGAAAAAAAGAAGTTGAAATCGATTCCATAGACAGCTGTAGAACACGATCCGCACTCACTGTCCATCTGTGGTTCTGAGCCTGATCCTCGCCATGGGTCTCTCCGACCTATGCCTTGCGCAAGTCTTGCCTGCGTTTATATAGACATCAAACGTGCAAATCCATCTGTGGTGCGACATAAAAACTGTCCACCTCTTTCTCAACCTGCCTTCTGCGCGCACCTTCTTGTTTTGTTTTTACGACGGCCACCTTCCGAGGAGTGAGCCAATCGTTTGGACGACTGTTTGTGGGGACCGTTTTACGGGCGTTTTATTGGAGCCCGTTTTCGCGCGGATCGAATTGCCAATTCTTGCGCGATTTGGGTGGTCCGAGTTCTTCAACATGTTCGACCGGATGACGACGACGACGAGTGATTGGAGTGGGGTAAAAAGTGTCCCATTTCCTGTCACCTTCGGCGAGTCACCACATCACATCAGAATCAGGTCACTGGGTAGTTGGCGAAGAACTCGACTGCAACCATAGGCACGCAGCCACATTGCAGGAGGGCCAATGACCAATTTGTTCTGGAGCTGTCGTTCGTTGACCGCGCTGTTCGGATTGTTCGTCACGTACCCAAGTGTTTGCAAGTGTTCGGGAACGGACACTCAAGAGGGTGAAGAATGACCAATAACAATAATTGTCATATTTATGTTATTGATTTACGACCGAATAGTTCCGAAGATTGTCTCGGTCAGCTGGTAGTTGTTATTGGCGACAACAATATGGGACGACGATGCTACCGACCAAAAAACGCCGGCGACTCATTCGAGGCTTCGGTTTGAGAGAAGAGTTAAAATACAGTCATAAACAACGTGGCAGCTGCTCAATTATGAATGCAGATATCGAGCCACGAGTAATTTATCGTTTGGAAGCACCACATACTACAACGACAGCGGCGAGCAGAGAACCCAACCAATCTCGATTTATGGCACTCTTTTGTACATATCTCAATTCTCCATATATCACAGGATAAACCAACCGAAATGAAGTCGTTGTTGCGGTTCAACTTGGAGCACTCAACTGGGTGTTCCTCAGCTCAGGTTAATTTAACAGTAACCTCCTCACCGCCCCCATTGAAACCACTCATTTATGGATTCATTCATCTATTCACATGAATGGTCAACCCGACCCGACCGAGGAGCGGTTTATAAATAACACTATTGTATTCTGTTAATGAATGATGTTTTAACTCATGATATACAATTCAATCAGCCGGGATTGATTAAAAAATAAAATGCACCATTGGCCGTTAGGGTGGTCCAAAAATAGGTGTTTTTTCTGGAGTCAAGATCCTGGAACCGTTCCTTGGGCTGCCAAAAGGCACCATACTAAATTGTGGAATTTAGCAGCCGTTTTTCGTAAAATCGACTGAGTCCCAGAAAGCCGATATTTGGCCATTCACTTAGAACTAATTTCATTATATTCAAGCGGTTTCTATCGACTCGCTTTATTCAATGTAAGGCTCTGCTCTTGACTCGCTGTTCTGTCTATTTTCATCTTTAGCTGTTTTTTCAACCCGTTCTTTTGTCATCTCAACACATTTTCTTATCACAAGCTGTCCTCTCAACTCACTGGATTTCAATTTGATAAGATTCTTAATTTGTCTTTTCAACACGCCTAATTAGTCTTTTTTTAAGATACAAAGCTGTCTTCACAACGCGCTTTTCAATTTCAGCTGTCCTCTCAACTCACTTGAAATTTGTATCATTGTATATCAGCCGTCCTTTTTCCTCGCTTGATTTTCATTCTCATCCCAAACGGCATTCACTAAGCCAACTTTTGTAAATTAGCCAAGTTTTCAGATGAATCAAAATTTCCAACAAAAACATCGCCCATCGCTTCTTTTTGGTGTAACGGAGGTTTCTCTACAAAGAATAATTGAGTTACCCATTTTTCCAACACTTTTTTCAGAATGGGTAAATTCATTGTGAGTAATATTTTTATGCCTGAACGATAAAATTTTCCCACCGTGTACCTTTGATTGCATGTTATTCTTTTTTCAGTTCTTTTTTTCATCCAAATTTCAATTCTTACGATAAATTTATATGTTTTATTATAATACCTGCCACGGTCGCCAAATGCGCAGACTAGTTAGCAGTCCGGAACCGACGCTCGGAGTCCGCTGGACCACATTCGGCCGGGGGATCTACATCCGACCACTTTACTCGCAATTCTTTTGTCTTTAAAAATTAAATTTAAATTAAAAAATGATGGATTCTGACCCATTTACGGGAGGAATCAACAACCATACTGCACAGAATTCAAAAAGTAGTTAAGGTCGCAGCAAGCGTAGCACTACTAGACTGCAGTTTGACAAAAGCATGGAAAAGAGAAAAAAAACCTCCCAATACCGGCGCGCAGTGGTCCAAAACCCAGAAAAGCTGTCAGAAAGTCGATTTTTGAAGCGCTCATAATTATTTATCTAAATATTTCATCGTGTTCCGGCATTTTCAAGCTAAATGAAACCATGAAAATGATAGTCTTAAGTTTACCCGTTTCGGAGTTCTCAAAGAAATGCCAAGAAAAGATTGAATATTTTTTGAAAAATTCTCAAAGATTTGCTTACATTGAAAAGCGAATAGATATTCAAATCGCGAATATATATTGCTTTGCAATTATTTTTATATTTTTGTTAGGCATATTTTACACTTTATCTAATAAATATTTGTGATTTGGAATAAAATTGAAATTTTTTATATGGAATTTAGTTGCAAAAATCGATAAATATTTTGAATTTTATAACTTCAACTAGAGATTAAAAAAAACTCCACATAACTTCACTCTAATTTTACGTTCGATAGATTACCACATTTTTGGGCTACAAAATATGGCATATTGGCTGCCTTTTTTTGCCATTTTTGGAGAACGACGTCAAAGAGTTGAACCACTTTTTTCATCAAATTTGACTTCTAAGCCAATAACCTCCCGGATCACGAACTAAATTGATATTTAATTGGATCTCTAGGTTGATTTTTCTCAAAAATCCATTCATAAAACAGCCTTTTAATATTAAGAAGCTCTATCAGTAAGAATTTCTGTGTTATTTCTACTATTAGGAAAACTGAAATAAATTTAAAAATAAGTATTAAAATTAAAATTAAAAAATTTAGAAAATATGAAGCAAAAAGTTTGTATTTCTCGTTTATAATGTAAATTAAGTATTTTGTGTTAAAACAACCATTGATATGATAAATGATCGTTTAAGAAAAAAATCCTACAAACCATAATTTCAAAATTTTGATTAGTAATGGCGAAATTGCTGAACAATTCTCATCTATCATAAAATTTCTTACTCGACACGAATGCCATAAGGATGGTAAAGTGTCGTTAATAAAACATAAAATAAAAATAAAATTTCTAAATTGACTCGTTATAATGAAAAATTCAAAAAGTGATCGGTACTAGAGCGTTGTCAGGTCAATTTGTATTGATTTAATTTCATATGTATTGTAATTTTGAGATAATTTTAGATTCAATTAACCTTTCTAGGATGTGATAGATTTTGCAGCAATCTGTTGGAAAATTTTAATACAAGAATTTACTTACTGAGATATTAAATTAAATTAATTTTTTCGAATTCTCACAATAAAAAAAGAAATTTAAAAGAAAATATGAAAAGAATATGTTATTTTTTGTGAAATTATGATTATTGAACAATTTTGAAAGGTTTCAAAGCAAAAATTGTTGAAAACAGACTTTTTGCCAGCTTTTTTGAGGATTGGACCACTGTGCGGCGATCGCAGTTATTTACCTATGTTTCCAATTTATAATTTTTATCAAATCTATTATCACTTTGATACAAAATTCTATGTTATTCACTATATAATCTCCACTTAACACAGATTCGTTTGATAACAGAATTGCAGATGGTAACTAATAGTGTTTTCGTTTATTAGCAGTGGTAACCTAGTTATCCACGAGTTTTGCCCGAACTGCTGTTATTGTGTTCGTTTATTAATTCAGAAGTCCACTAGTTTTGCCCGAGGTTTGAACCTCAAGCAGGCGGTTGCAACCCGTAGAATTTGTCAGTGTTGGGGGTAAGCATAAGGGTGAGTATAGCAACCATATATTTACATCGTCCCGGGTGACGATTCTGTTTGTTTATTCAGAAAAAGTTTTGCCTCGCGCCAGTGGAGAAAACGAAAACGGCATAAGAGTAATGCAAGGAACGAGCTCACCAATTTCTAAACAGCAAAATCCGCTAGCAAACACTCCCAGCAGGTATATTCACACGATTTGAATGAAATAAGATGGAGATCTTACGGAGAACTCTTTACTAAATATCCTGTGATCATCTTCCTTGAATTTTCCCAATAAACGTTTTAAGCACTAAAGTTTTTCTTCATTCTTGAATTGCCGCATGCATCGCACTTTTGCATTCCGCTACTTAATCAGTTGTTGAAATTTATGGAGGATTCTTAAATAACAGCACTTTAATCATATTCAACTTTGAAACAAACGGTTTCACTACCGTGTCAACATTAATTTAAACGAATTTGATAATAAGAATCCTGAAAATTCATGAAATTTGCGTAAATTTTTGGAAAATATTTGAAGTCGAAAAAAAATGCGTGCTGCCGGTTCAGCAAACGCCTACTCTCACTTCAAAGCTGAAACTTTAAATTGTTAGAAAACTCCCTACCGGGTGCAAGTGAAATTTTCCTCCAGCGACGGGAATTGCATAAAATGGAGTGAAGTCGATTTTAAAGTCGATTTTTAATTTAAAAAAAATCGAATTAACATCACATTCCGACTTTGTATGCATTTTTAAGTCATTTGGTGTCGAAATAAAAATTTCGATTTTTTTCAGATTCTCTTTAGTTCCCTTTTTGGCGATTTTTGATGGTAAAAAACCGAAACTTTTAAGGCTTTGAGGCATCCCTAAATCAAATCCGATTGAGCTGAAATCTACAAAATCTATATGGTCGATTTACGAAATTACCCATTTGGTTGCCATGCCACTCTTCTAATGTATATGGTCGGTTTTCAAAGCTCTATCATGAAATTTTTGCCATACATTCATTGCCACCCTAAAATGTAAAAGGAAAAGTTATGTTGTGTCAAATTAAAAATGATTTTAATGTGTAAACTTTGTCATGGTTCAAACATACTTTACTTCAAAATAAATTTTCTAGAGAACATACACATTTTCACTTTCGTTATCAAGTTTGAATCTTACTCGGAGCATGTCCTAAAACTCAAATAAAATTCCACTAAACCGGATCTTACCGTCATGATCCCTCTGACTGATTGCTCGCGTGACGAATTCCAAGCTGTCTGTTGCGACATCGGAATGATTTCCCAGGAATTCTCCTCAGAACGGTGCAACAGCAGCAGCAGCAGCCGTGTGGCGGAAAATGTCTCCAAACCAAAAAAGGAAACAAACGGTAGCTTCCCGCGATCTTTGGCTTACAAGTGTTTTAGGCCTCCGCGAAGTGGAGAACCAGAAAAAAATGTAAATTCTCACCACACACTGAACTGAAACTACCTAATTAACTTGATTTTCTAATTGTTTTTTTTTTTAATACTAGTTAACAAAGATATTTCCACGTAAATGTAGAAGGGATAATTTTGGCATGGCATTCTTTGATTTTCAAAAAAAAATAAAACTGCTAAGGTTTCGTTGTTTGTTTAATGCCTAGTAAAGCTCATGGAAACTTTTTTTTTGTGCTATTTCCTAAAATTACTTCCTGTCACATTTTCCCCGAGAAGTACCTGGCTAGCAGCACTGAAACGAATTGTTTCCCCGAAAACGAAAACAACAAACGCAAAAAAATGCATATCCAATGTGGTTCCGTACGGACTGGCGTAGCGCAGAGCACCAGAAATCATTCTGGGTGGCAATCTCGATCGAAAAATTTCCCAGGGAGCGCTTAAGAGATAAAACCCGAAAATTAAAGAAAAAAAAGCTAACGAAAAACGGTAGCCCCGGAATCCGTGCGCGTTCCCCGGGATGTCATCTTCCGACGACGATTTTTCTTAGCGAACGCGATCCCGCCGCAACGCGCCACCAGCCACCAGGTTTTGAGAGTAAAGACGGCGTTATTCTTCTTTGAAATCTTTACCCTTTTCCCGCGACCCGTTTCATCAGTTCGTTTTGAAGCAGGTTGGCGGTCTGGTGGATCTAGAATGAAATGTTAATGAGTTAATTAGTGATCGAGATCAGCTGTCGGTACTGGTTGAATGTGGGATCTGTCTGTCGCGCATCTGCCAGGTTCTGGGTGGGAAAAGTTGCTCTCGATAGACTGATAGAGGAAAAAAAAAACATTGAATATTTTTATAACATTCCAGTGGCAGAATAAGTGCGCTGAAAAAATCACATTTGCAAAATGTCAGTTCAATCCAACAAGATAAAAAGTTACCCCAAAGCATATTTTTGTTATTTTTGCCATTTTTTTTTGTTTAATTTTAATGTCAATTTTGTGTCATTTTCGAGTCATTTTTGTGTCATTTTTTTGTCATTTTTGTCATTTTTCTTTAGTTTGCCATTTGTTGTCATTTTTGTCATTTTTTGTTTAGTCATTTTTGTCATTTTTGTCATTTTTGTCATTTTTGTCATTTTTGTCATTTTTGTCATTTTTGTCATTTTTGTCATTTATGTCTTTTTTGTCATTTTTGTCTTTTTTGTCATTTTTGTCATTTTTGTCATTTTTGTCATTTTTGTCATTTTTGTCATTTTTGTCATTTTTGTCATTTTTGTCATTTTTGTCATTTTTGTCATTTTTGTCATTTTTGTCATTTTTGTCATTTTTGTCATTTTTGTCATTTTTGTCATTTTTGTCATTTTTGTCATTTTTGGCATTTTTAGCATTTTTGGCATTTTTGGCGTTTTTGTCATTTTTGTCATTTTTGTCATTTTTGTCATTTTTGTCATTTTTGTCATTTTTGTCATTTTTGTCATTTTTGTCATTTTTGTCATTTTTGTCATTTTTGTCATTTTTGTCATTTTTGTCATTTTTGTCATTTTTGTCATTTTTGTCATTTTTGTCATTTTTGTCATTTTTGTCATTTTTGTCATTTTTGTCATTTTTGTCATTTTTGTCATTTTTGTCATTTTTGTCATTTTTGTCATTTTTGTCATTTTTGTCATTTTTGTCATTTTTGTGATTTTTGTCATTTTTGTCATTTTTGTCATTTTTGTCATTTTTGTCATTTTTGTCATTTTTGTCATTTTTGTCATTTTTGTCATTTTTGTCATTTTTGTCATTTTTGTCATTTTTGTCATTTTTGTCATTTTTGTCATTTTTGTCATTTTTGTCATTTTTGTCATTTTTGTCATTTTTGTCATTTTTGTCATTTTTGTCATTTTTGTCATTTTTGTCATTTTTGTCATTTTTGTCATTTTTGTCATTTTTGTCATTTTTGTCATTTTTGTCATTTTTGTCATTTTTGTCATTTTTGTCATTTTTGTCATTTTTGTCATTTTTGTCATTTTTGTCATTTTTGTCATTTTTGTCATTTTTGTCGTTTTTGTCATTTTTGTTTTTTTTTTGTAATTTTTGTCATTTTTGTCATTTTTGTCATTTTTGTCATTTTTGTCATTTTTGTCATTTTTGTCATTTTTGTCATTTTTGTCATTTTTGTCATTTTTGTCATTTTTGTCATTTTTGTCATTTTTGTCATTTTTGTCATTTTTGTCATTTTTGTCATTTTTGTCATTTTTGTCATTTTTGTCATTTTTGTCATTTTTGTCATTTTTGTCATTTTTGTCATTTTTGCCATTTTTGTCATTTTTGTCATTTTTGTCATTTTTGTCATTTTTGTCATTTTTGTCATTTTTGTCATTTTTGTCATTTTTGTCATTTTTGTCATTTTTGTCATTTTTGTCATTTTTGTCATTTTTGTCATTTTTGTCATTTTTGTCATTTTTGTCATTTTTGTCATTTTTGTCATTTTTGTCATTTTTGTCATTTTTGTCATTTTTGTCATTTTTGTCATTTTTGTCATTTTTGTCATTTTTGTCATTTTTGTCATTTTTGTCATTTTTGTCATTTTTGTCATTTTTGTCATTTTTGTCATTTTTGTCATTTTTGTCATTTTTGTCATTTTTGTCATTTTTGTCATTTTTGTCATTTTTGTCATTTTTGTCATTTTTGTCATTTTTGTCATTTTTGTCATTTTTGTCATTTTTGTCATTTTTGTCATTTTTGTCATTTTTGTCATTTTTGTCATTTTTGTCATTTTTGTCATTTTTGTCATTTTTGTCATTTTTGTCATTTTTGTCATTTTTGTCATTTTTGTCATTTTTGTCATTTTTGTCATTTTTGTCATTTTTGTCATTTTTGTCATTTTTGTCATTTTTGTCATTTTTGTCATTTTTGTCATTTTTGTCATTTTTGTCATTTTTGTCATTTTTGTCATTTTTGTCATTTTTGTCATTTTTTGTTTAGTCATTTTTGTCATTTTTGTCATTTTTGTCATTTTTGTCATTTTTGTCATTTTTGTCATTTTTGTCATTTTTGTCATTTTTGTCATTTTTGTCATTTTTGTCATTTTTGTCATTTTTGTCATTTTTG
Organism: Uranotaenia lowii; assembly: GCF_029784155.1. NCBI lineage: Eukaryota > Metazoa > Arthropoda > Insecta > Diptera > Culicidae > Uranotaenia > Uranotaenia lowii. The sequence goes on from NC_073692.1 coordinate 18,287,827, forward strand.
TCATTTTTGTCATTTTTGTCATTTATGTCATTTTTGTCATTTTTGTCTTTTTTGTCATTTATGTCTTTTTTGTCATTTTTGTCTTTTTTGTCATTTTTGTCATTTTTGTCATTTTTGTCATTTTTGTCATTTTTGTCATTTTTGTCATTTTTGTCATTTTTGTCATTTTTGTCATTTTTGTCATTTTTGTCATTTTTGTCATTTTTGTCATTTTTGTCATTTTTGTCATTTTTGTCATTTTTGTCATTTTTGGCATTTTTAGCATTTTTGGCATTTTTGGCATTTTTGGCGTTTTTGTCATTTTTGTCATTTTTGTCATTTTTGTCATTTTTGTCATTTTTGTCATTTTTGTCATTTTTTCATTTTTGTCATTTTTGTCATTTTTGTCATTTTTGTCATTTTTGTCATTTTTGTCATTTTTGTCATTTTTGTCATTTTTGTCATTTTTGTCATTTTTGTCATTTTTGTCATTTTTGTCATTTTTGTCATTTTTGTCATTTTTGTCATTTTTGTCATTTTTGTCATTTTTGTCATTTTTGTCATTTTTGTCATTTTTGTCATTTTTGTCATTTTTGTCATTTTTGTCATTTTTGTCATTTTTGTCATTTTTGTCATTTTTGTCATTTTTGTCATTTTTGTCATTTTTGTCATTTTTGTCATTTTTGTCATTTTTGTCATTTTTGTCATTTTTGTCATTTTTGTCATTTTTGTCATTTTTGTCATTTTTGTCATTTTTGTCATTTTTGTCATTTTTGTCGTTTTTGTCATTTTTGTTTTTTTTTTGTAATTTTTGTCATTTTTGTCATTTTTGTCATTTTTGTCATTTTTGTCATTTTTGTCATTTTTGTCATTTTTGTCATTTTTGTCATTTTTGTCATTTTTGTCATTTTTGTCATTTTTGTCATTTTTGTCATTTTTGTCATTTTTGTCATTTTTGTCATTTTTGTCATTTTTGTCATTTTTGTCATTTTTGTCATTTTTGTCATTTTTGTCATTTTTGTCATTTTTGTCATTTTTGTCATTTTTGTCATTTTTGTCATTTTTGTCATTTTTGTCATTTTTGTCATTTTTGTCATTTTTGCCATTTTTGTCATTTTTGTCATTTTTGTCATTTTTGTCATTTTTGTCATTTTTGTCATTTTTGTCATTTTTGTCATTTTTGTCATTTTTGTCATTTTTGTCATTTTTGTCATTTTTGTCATTTTTGTCATTTTTGTCATTTTTGTCATTTTTGTCATTTTTGTCATTTTTGTCATTTTTGTCATTTTTGTCATTTTTGTCATTTTTGTCATTTTTGTCATTTTTGTCATTTTTGTCATTTTTGTCATTTTTGTCATTTTTGTCATTTTTGTCATTTTTGTCATTTTTGTCATTTTTGTCATTTTTGTCATTTTTGTCATTTTTGTCATTTTTGTCATTTTTGTCATTTTTGTCATTTTTGTCATTTTTGTCATTTTTGTCATTTTTGTCATTTTTGTCATTTTTGTCATTTTTGTCATTTTTGTCATTTTTGTCATTTTTGTCATTTTTGTCATTTTTGTCATTTTTGTCATTTTTGTCATTTTTGTCATTTTTGTCATTTTTGTCATTTTTGTCATTTTTGTCATTTTCGTCGATATTTTTCGTCATTTTTGATCCATTCATGTGCCATTTTTGTTCCATTTGTTATTTTTTATCATTGTTGTGTCATTTTTGTACCATTCTTGTGCATTTTTTGTGTGTTATTTGTGTCATTTTTGTGCCTTTATTGTGCCATTTTTTTGTCATTTTTGTCATTTTCGTATTTTTTGATTTTATAAAAAAAAGTTTCTAACTTATGAAGACACGTGCTAATCCGAATCTTCCCACGATCGGGTATTCCAAGGTTCTCCAAAGATAACTGCCACCTTGGGTTTGCATTCGAAGAGACGTTCCCCGGTGGCTGTTGGAGGAGCCCAAACCAAAACAGTAGAAATCCTCCACGAGTTCAGTCGTCGTTTTCCAGAATCCGACCATGTGATTTTCGCCCATCCACATGTGCACACATACACAGAAAGCCGGCCGGCTCTGGCACACATACACCCAGTCACATTGGGTGGTCCGAAATGTCAGATGTGTGGTCTTTATTAATAAACTTGTATGTTCCACCGCTGCTGGCTGGAGGATGCATCTTGTTCTGCTGGGAGAGCGCGAGGGATCCTCAGCCTGAGCCAGGAGAGATGGATGTCGATGGAATGAAGTGCATCTCAGCTCGAGCCTACACACAACGCGAACGAGATTTGCCCATCGCTGTCGTCTTCGTTGATCGCGACAAGGCCACTGTGTGTGACTCATTCAACTTTATTCAAATCACGTGGCGGAAGAGGTCTCGGAAGAGTGCAGAAGGGGGATTCCTCAAGGAGTTCCCCCATCATCAGCTTAGCTGCAGCATATCTCTCGGAACGAAAGATAAAAAAGCTCACTGACTGAGCACAGCATTGTTGAATGTTTTTCCTGTGTTCGTCGTCGTCAACGGACTCGGACTCGGAATCGACGACGATGCGTTTTCGGGAGATACCCAAAAACCGGGGACAGGGTTTCTGAGGAAGAAGGAGGCTCGAAACTCGGAAGAGGTCTGTCGTCATCGGGGAAGTGCCACAAGAGCCGTGTTGTTGTGTTATGAGTTAATTTAGGAGGTCGTTTCATCAATCGAAAGCGCGCGCTCAGGAACTGCGCGAACGAGAACTGTATGCTGATATGCCGGCCGAGCGAGATCGTTGTTCTCGGATGGTGGGCTTTTCGCTCTCCCGAAACCGACTGGGACCTCCTACGAAGTCTCCATGTGGTCGAGGATTTTTGGCGGTCGGTTGATCCATATTTTTGTTTGTTTTTTTTTTCGCTCTTGTTCCGAATTTTCTTTCAATTTAGGACATGGTGCATAATGGATTATGCGAAATCTTCGTTTGACGATAAAGTTCATTAGCGCTATCTTTGGTTTTGGGACTTGATTAGATCGTCAAGTTTGACACTTCAACTGACTAATTATTGTCAAAAATATGACATATTTTATAGTATTTATGATAATTATCAGCCAAACATAAAGAGAGAAACTGCCCAGTAGTTTACAGCTAGCCTTTTTCACAGACCGCATATCATCTCAAAAAATAAGGTCGGACATAAAAAAAAAATGTTACAAATTTTCCCATCCGCTACGGCTCTGAAAATCTCCTCCTAATTACCATAGCATATGTGTAGATGCAGATCGGAGAAGATGCATCTTAATATACCTTCGACCACATCCAAATGACCATGGCAGGAGGTCACTCAAAGACAGCCCTTCTACTTAAACAAGCCTTCCGCTGAAGTTTTGTTGATTGAGACACACACAACGTATTTCTACTAGCAAAAAATATAATAATCATAAAAAAACAAACAAACCAAAAATCGACACCGGCGATGATGATCCCGCCAGCCGGAGCGGCTTATCTCCAAAGACATCTCAATTAATTATGTTGTATTACTCTAGTTTTCTGGTGGTAGAAGAAGGTCCATCCCGTTTTATTTCCCTCCGGCGCGGCGTACCTGACTAGTTCTGTAGCCGTCCACGAAGAAAGTCCAGCTAGTTGAATCAGGGCCTGTGGGCTCTGTTTTTCGGTGGTCTTCGGAGACTCCGAAAGTTGGCTGGGACGTGTTGACGAAATTTTATTTTATGACTTTATTGAAGAGATTTTTGGGAGCATTCAATTTCATGGGTCTATAAATTGTGGATGGAATGATATTCGACGAGAACATCAGCTTGATCAAAATCTCCACTACTTCTAGCACAAGCAGCATGCCATCACAACATACGTTTATCAGACTAGAGCGTTTTTACAAAGTGTGTTTGTACAGTCTTTGAGAAAAAGATGCGTTTTGTTGTGTTTATAAAGTGTTTAGAATATTTCAAAAGTGTAGTTGAATTCAATGCCTTAAATCAATCATATTTATGTAGTCTAATCTATTAAATTTACAGTTCAATCAATTAGACCATTACAATTGAATCTATCATATTTATAGTTGAATGTGAGAGGTCAACCAGCAATCTATAGTTGAATCTATTATATTCATTAGGTTGAATACATAAAATCAATCATACAATTGTAGTTGGTTGAATCTATCATATTTACAGTTGAATCAGTTATATCATTATAGTTGAATCTATTATATTCATAGATGATTGCGTAAGGTCAATCATCAGTTCGTAGTAAAGTCTATTATATTTATAGTTGGATGCAAAAAAAATCACCTAAGCTTTGATAATTGGTAGAACCAGCTAAAATAATTAGAACAACATTCGGATTTCTTTCTCCGTGCACTTCATAACTTTTTTCTTGTAGCAACTAAGTTAGTTGCTGAGCTTCAACGATTATGAGAAAGTCAACGTGTGTGAGAGACATTTTAAAATGCATAACTTTCACTGAAAATGAATAACGTGGGATATTCGAGATTGTTTCAATCATTAACAAGGTAATACAAATTTACTTGATCCTTACGTCAAATTCCCATAACCGTTTTCTGTCAGAACTAAGTCACATTTGATTTACGTGAAAATCCAGTGACCAACCATGTACAAAGGAATTTGGTGCATTCTATGTGATGTTCACGAATACAGTACTAAATATGGCTTCCTAAATTCGTTGGTGCTGGATGTTAGAAAAATTACGGGAGATGAAGAAGCTGATTTTTCGTAAGCAATAAAATTTTGTGGTGTGCTTGTTGTTAACCCATTCGAGACCGATTTCACACCGTGTGTGCAATGGAATTTTTGTGCCTTTGTCAGAACAATCTTTCATTGTGAGTTTACTGTTGCTCGGAAAAATAATATTCTTATACCAATGGAATCCGCAAATGTCAGGCAAAATGTATTGGGAAATAATTTTGATGAAAATCGAACGACATAAAAGTTATCTAAGAGTAAAGTACTATGAGTTAGAATGTCGTGAAAAGGCCTCCGTCTCGAATGGGTTAACATCTTTTCCTTTTTATACAGAATTTGGACGCACAGACAACTTTAACAAAGGACATCGAAAAGAAAAATCCCGGCGATATTGTTGTTTTTAAAATAAGTTATGTGAAGTGCAGTGTGATTTCAAACAAGTGAGTGTCTTAAGTTTATATATTATTCGAAATAATAAATGCCTCTTCCAATTTAATACATTGTTGATTATCCCGAAAAAAAATCACTATCTGCATATTCCAATGAAATCCACGTGAATCGTATGTAGCAGAACGAATCCTTTTTCACATTCGGTCTACATTATTTTTACAACAAGTCATATGAAAATTACGTGATTCTGCTTGCTGTGCGAGCTCTGTTTGCTACCTGAAACTTACGTAAGTTCCACGTGATTTTCATGGTGGCAAAATCCATGTACATTTTCACGTAGCGTTGATGTGAAAAGTTCTATCAGTGTACTCTCATTTTTTATTGTCTTCCAAACATAATGTTTACACCTTTTTTCGCTCTAACGAGCACCCAAAATTCAGCCTTTACTCCAATCATGAGTTCACAATATTTCAACCTCATTGGCATAAGATGTAAACGAAAGCGGTGGTGTAAGACGCCATAAGGTGAACTAAAGAGAAAAAAACATTTCCTTGTTTCAAACCACTGGCCAAGCTGCCCGCCTATTAGCAACTTTGCGTGTGTAGTGTGTATTTAAGCACGCAGTAGGAATGCAAAAAAAACAGTTTCTTGTTTCCAATCCCCTTTCCCATCATAAGACAATACTGGCAAAACCCTGGCCAAACGCAAGAAAGCACTGTGTGCTTTTTCTGGTAATCGGCGTGGCAGAAAGACTAGGACAATCAACGCTCGTTTTTTATCTGACTCAGGTAGTACTTTGGTTTAGCTGTCGGATGAGAACATGAAGGTTGAAAATTGTTGTGCGTTCGAATCTCACTATTCGACGGATTTATTTTAATTTAAAAAAAATCATCAAACGAAGGACTAATTTCTGATAGGTAAATAATCAAAACATGAGCATATTTTTAGGTGCCTTTTAAAAAATGCTACGGCGCCAGAGTTTAAATTCGAAAACTTTTCCCCAGATTTTTAAATTTAAGAAAAAAGATTAAATATTAGAAAAATAAGATAAATAGTATGCATGTGTATTAATACTAGGTCAGAAATTTGAAATTTCAGAAATAGTTTTGACTAATTTTGGGGCGCTGAACCCAAATTTGTGATTTTTTTTCAGACACCTCTTGTTTCCCGTTTGACTTTTGAAAAAAGTGCACTTTTTTAGCAAAATTCTAAAATATTGCAAATATTAAGAAAATAATGGTCTTAACTAAATGATCAATTTATCCGAAGACCATGAGTAATTTTGATTTATGAAAAAAAGTTATAGGAGTATCGTTTTTTGAAATTTCTCCCCGTTTCGAAAAAAAGGAGTTTTGAAACAAATTTTAAACCAAAATTAAACTTAGATATTTTTTGAAGTATAAGTCAAAACGTTCAACAAAATTTTTAAATAGATTGAAATGTTCCGTATCAGACAACCATTCGATTTCAAATATTAAAAACTTAAACCGGACAAGGACGAATTTTTGAAAAAATTTTAAAAAAGGGCAAATCTGAACAAGACCTAGGCAAAAAACATACAAAAGGAAAGTGAAAGAAGATAACTTGAAATTAAAAGCTTTCATCGAATTACAGCAGCAGTGTTCATTTTGAATTTTATTTTAAATTTTTGAACACAAATTTTAAAAAAATTAATAGAAAATTTGAGTTTTTTTTTGTTTTCCAAATAATCTGAATAAATCTGGGCAATATCCGGGAAGTTTTAAACTATATCTGGGCATCCCGGCCAAATTTGGCTTAGCTCGAATTCTTTATTGGATTTATGGGCAAGCCTGGAAATATGTATCAAGAAAATCTAGAATAAAAGATTATCAAAGTATAAAGGACTGAAGTAGGCGTTGACGAAATCGGACGTATAATTTTTTTCCGCTAGTGATAAAATCTTGGAAGGAAAAAAATATTTTAGTTTTCATGTTTTCAATAATTGGAGGAATAGTTACACAGGGTAGTTTCCACTTATTGCGAAGCTGGATCAACCGGTAAGGCCCTCGAATATCGATGCTGTTCTTGCCGGAATTTCCTAGTGAGGATAATCAAGCGTAGTGTTGTTCCCAAGGCCCGGTTTGCCTAGCAGCCCACAGATGCCGGTTCCAGAATGCGGACGATTCTGCACAGGCCTCTTTTGGAAAAATAGGAAAAAAATGAAGGAAGTCGAAGTTAAGTATCTTTTAAAATGGGAAATCGAATTGTTCGAAAAGTTTTTTTTTTGCGACGGTTTGCGATGCACAATATTTGCTTTGAGTGAGTATTTTGCATGATTTAAATACTTTTCCGTACCGCTTGGAAACTCTAGTTCAAATTTAAGTAATCATTGCTGACAAATGTTTAGAATTATAACTTGAAATTTCTTATTTTTTTTTAAATTGGTTTGTATAGTAGATCTTCTATTATTGGTATTTTTGAAATCACTTGTTTACAAAATTTCAACGTGAAGATTACTTAGATGCCTAAAATGTTCTTGTGCATGCATTGGTAATAATAGTTTCACCATTCAATTGATTTTTATCAATTTTAAATGGATGTTATTTATAAATTTAAAATGCATGTTGTGGTATTATTCTTTTTTATCTAAAAGAACAGACTTTAAATCCTTTAAAGTTTCGTATTGAAATCTAGCATATACCGTAATAATATTATTTTAGGTGGAGTGTACGAGGCCAAAACAAACAAACAATAATTTATTTGAAATTTAAAACTTAGAAATTTGAAATATGTCATTTTGAAAAATTTGAATTTTGGGAATAAATAATAGGAAAGATAATCTAGATTTTGACAGGAGCTAGTTTTCGACAAATTATTGAAAATAGGCATATTTATATACACTTCTCGGTACCTCGGTATTCGTTTTTATTAGGGATCGCGCAGACACCAATTATAACGATTCACTCAATACCGTTCAAAATAACGGAAAGATTCACTCGAAAAAGTTCGCAATCTGCACCTACTACTATATCGCGCCGTATTCCGGAGTGTTTCCGGTACGATCATACGTAAGTACAATCTTCATAAACATCCATATATGGTTCAAAACATCCAAATAACCGGCCAAAAATTCTGAGCAAAAAAATAATAATTCTTACTTGGCTAGGGCAATCATATTGTAGAATTTTACGAATGATCTGCTAGTATATCAATTTTTAAATAGAAAATGTAGGAGAGAATTTCAAATTATCGAACATACTTGTTACATGCAGAAGAGACCTCGGTCCTAGAGCATGAATTATAAATCTTTCAATCCCTTTTCTCTTTTTCCATCGATCTAAATATTGGCTACTAGGACGTGGTCGGCACCGTTATTGATTTTCAAAGAAAGAGCTTCAGTTTTGGACATTGTGAATGTGCTGCCAATCTCAGATACCATTCTTTTGACCTCTGATCAAAGCTGATGGCCTCGGTCAATAACGAAGAAGCAACCATTGGCGATGCGGAATTCGTTCTACACAGAAAAAATTTTTGACTATTACGTGTCACTGAAACTGCAACCTTAAAAAAAAACAACCTGTAATTTTAGATTGTTTTCCTTGAAAGTTAATGAAGATTAATTTATTTTTACAGCAAATGTCCTGTAAAAAAGTTGTACACTAAAAATTAAATGTCACGTTATTTGTTTTTCGACCTGTAAAATTACGGTAAATGTCCTGCTCCTTTTTGTTACAGGACATTTGCGTAATTTTACAGAAAATATTTTTTGCTGTGTACTGAGCCACGCTTGAAAACATGGAGCTCGAAATGCAAAAAAAAAGAAACAATGACATGATCCCAGTAATAAAATATTATGTATTGGAAAAAGGATCAATCATTTGTTGCTCATATTAATTTTTTTGTTAAAATTAATGAAAAAGCATTTCGAATTCAATGGTCTCAGCCCAAGTAACAATTTTAGCTTTATTACGGTCAGCAAAATATCGTTTGGACTATCGCATTAATCTTCATAAAAAGCTAAAGCGCATTCTATAACATCACCTGGACTCTAATAAAGCCAAAATCAGGCTATTTGGCCCTACCCTAGAAACGTCATCAAGACATATAATTGTTGGTCATCAATTTTGGTCACCAAAGCTTTTAAAAAGCTATTATAAAACATGTTAGAAATTTTTGTTTTTTTCGGTTCTGTCAGTTCTCGGAGTTTTTTTTTTTAATTTTTCCCAGCAACCATAATGGTTGATGAATGATGATTGCATTATTCAGATATGATCTGGTAAAATTAATAGCTAAAAAAACCAATGTTTTAACCATATATTGAGCTTCTTTTCTACTGCCAGTCAAGATTTTAGGTAAAATGTATATGAAATAGTATCTTAAAATAAATGCGCCTCGTCAAATCTGATGGTCAATCATGATGGAATTGATGAAAAAAGGCCTGAAAAAATTTTTTCCAATGCTTGCATTGTGAATCCATCAACATGGCGTCATTTTGTGCCCTTCGATTTTGCAACCAACATGGCGTGAGTCAATTCATAGTTTTATTATGGTTTAATGATGACCCCAAAAAAAGCTACGATTTGACGTTTCTCTCGCAAGCCAACCAATTACACGCTAAGGTTGAGTTCCTCATTTCTGAGTTGTTAATCATTAGTACAGTAAATGAGGACAGACTTTTTGAATGAAAAGGGATTGGTTTTGAATGCCCCGTGGAATAAATCATGCGTTGAAGTCAAATTTCGTTGTCTGACGCCATCTTGAAATCCAAGATGGCGGCTTCCGCTGAACTTTAAAATGGTGTAAATGACTTGAAATCGCATGAAACCCCAACAAAATGGGTATCGGGTGAAATGGCTTAACGAGTAGAAGTTGAATTTCGCTATCAGACGCCATCTTGAAATCCAAGATGGCGGCATCCGCTCAACTTTTAATGCTTAATGCTGACAAAAAGTCGCATTAAACCACCACTATACGGGTATTGGGTGAAAGGGCTAAACTAGAAGTCGATTTTTTTCTTTCGGACGCCATCTTGAAATCCAAGATGGCAGCTTCCACTGAATTCAGAATACTGTTAATCAATGAAAATCGCTTGAACACAACTTTTTTCACGTAATACTACATTAAAACTACTATTTTAAGACAATTTAGATCATTTTAAATCACTTTTATTATTTTTTCATTATGTTTCTAATGCATTTAGCACTTTTCTTGTTTTGTTTATAGTTTTTGTTTTTTTTGCCATTTATATAATTCTATTATTCCTATCATGCTATTATGTTTAAATTGTATTGGTCTTATTCTTGCGAAAACTATAGGGTTATGTTGTTTCTGTTAACCGTCTGATTTAGGCACATGTACCAAATTCGATGTTGTCAAAATCGAATGTTGCCAAAAACGAACGGGGTCTGTATTGTGGTGGTTTTTGTGGGATTTTCAGTCACTTACAGATTTTCAGAGAAACGCGAAAACAGATATTTGACTTCTATCATTTAGCCTTAGCACCCAATACAAAATATTTGGGAGTTTCATGCTATTTTCATTCATTTACAGTATTTTTAAGTTCAGCTGAAGCCACCATCTTGGATTTCTAGATAGCGTCAGAATGCAAAAATAAACTTTTTATAGCTTATCCCAATTGACAAACACCCATATTTTGGAGGTTTCATGCGATATTCAATGATTTAGAGCATTTTTAAAGTTCATAGAAAGCTGCCATCTTGGATTTCAAGATGGCGTAAGATAGCAATATTCGACTTCTACTCGTTAAGCCCTTCCACCCACTACCACCTGAGTTTCATGTCACTTTAAGTCATTTACTACATTTTAAAGTTTAGCGGAAGCCGCCATCTTGGATTTCAAGATGGCGTCAGATAGCGAAATTCAACTTCTACCGGTTGATTTCTTTCAACTTATACCCCTATAATATAGGTTTAATGCGATTTTCAGTCATTTACAGTATTTTCAAGTTGAGTGGTAGCCGCCATCTTGGATTTAAGATGGCGACGGGCAACGAAATTGACTTCTACTCTTATTCTACTCTCTTATTACTTTCACCTAATAACCATATTGTGAAGGTTTCACGATATTTTCAGTAATTTACAGCTTTGAAAATAAAAGCGGAAGCCGCCATCTTGAATTAATGATGGCGTCAAGCAACAACTTTTTTTCCTACTATTTGGGCCCTTTCACTCAATACTCATATTGTAAAGATATTCATACCACTTTCGGTGATTTCAAGTTTTCAAAGATGTATTTTTTTAATTTTAACTCAAAACCAACACGCCTAACTTACCAAAAATGTGTAAAAATGGGAGTTCCAATTCAAATATGTGCTATCTAATCTGAGCGTGTCCTGTTTTCACATCTTGATCGAGAACTGTCACTAAGTTTTATGGCGGTTTAATAATCATGCACTGAGTGCTATTATAAAACATGCAAAAGAAAGCTTGGAGCAAACTTCTAGGTTTGTGTTTTATTATAGTTTAAAAAAAGCATTCACAACTCTTTCAAAACTAAAACAGCATGTTTAATAAAAGTTTTATTAGCGTTTTCAAAACCATCTGAAAACATATGGTCGAAAAAAAATTATAAGCATTCTGCATGACCATAATAAAACCGCCATAAAACGAGCTGCACAAAAAAATGCCATAATTAAACCATGATAAAACTTCCTAATGCTAGTTGGCATAATCTGTGTTACTTGGGAGGTGAATGTGAGTGAGTAGTTAATCAAGTATAAGCTAAGCTAATAAACGATAATCAAAGTATAAAGCTATCTACAATTAAAGATACACGGATACACCTTATATGTTTTTATAAGACTTTAAGTTTTTGAAGATTAGGTTGCTTTTTCAACATTACTTCTCGATTTTTCATAAATTATCCAGAACCATTAAAAAATTTGACAATTATTTTGATGTATAAATTTTAAAAATAAATATTCCGCCTATTCTGCCGAATACTTAGCTCAACTATTCGGTAAGCCGAATATTCGGCCTAACGATATTGGGCAGTATTCGGTACATCTCTACGATTTACAGAACTTATATTTCTGTCTTAGTTTTTTATATCATCATTAAAAAAAATTCCATTTTTTTAATGCATACGCAACTAAATAATTCGGTAAGTTCCATCGAGGAAGTGGTACTGGTACTGTATTCGAGTTGCCTTCATCGACACGCCCTAGCCCTACCCCACATCGATCCGGTGTGGTCCAAACTCGAGTCGGTCTACAATAGCTCGAGTAGGCAAAAATAAAAACAGATCCCCCCAAAAAGGCCATAACACATCTTTGCGCCACCAACTGACGACCGCCCGCCACATGCGCTTCTCTTCTCGGGGACATATCAATTAAGGCACCACACGAACTATGTTTAGGGGCTTAATTATCTCCTTGAGTGCGCCGTTTTTTTTTTTGGTTCGTTGGTATCTTTTAAGTTTTTTTTTCGTTGTTGACGGCAAACTTTATCAACTCTTGGTTTCGTTTCATTTTGTTTCTTGGTGCTGCTGCTGCTGCATGCCCAAACTCAGAATAAACAGTCCCTCATGAGAGGACCGTGTATAATTAATTAATTATTAATTAAGTCCGCAAGGGTTGTCGACTTACGCGCGCGCTAAGCTACGAAGGCTCAGTTTGCTCGCTTGCTTCATTTTTTTTGCTTCGATACAAAACTCCTGTCGAGTTATCTTATCGGTGGCGATTATTTATGAAGGGTAAACATCCTTAAAGTGCGGGTTGTTTTTGATCACTTTCTTTTCGGCTCAAAGGAAGCGCCCACGAGACGGTAGCTTTAAGTCGACATCAGCCGACAGTCGGAATCAAAATATTTGTCGGAAAGGCGGGAGTCATAAAATATCGGAAAGGTAAGAAGAGGAAGGATAGAGAGGGTATCTCATTTAACGGGGAAAGAAATTTTCTAAATTTACGGGCAAAAGGATTAGATAATTGAGGTGACTTAATGTTGTGGATAGAAATAAATATTGAAGTTCGAAAAAAAAAACGCAAAGTTTTAGACTTTGACTACGTAACAAAATATACCTTAAGAAAAGAATGGTTTTTCTATGAAGATTAGGGTGTGAATGAATGTATGGGAAAAATTTCATGTTCAAAATTACAAAATCGATCATATACATTTGGTAGATTTACTAAAAAACTGACCTGTGTAAAATTTTAGCTCAATCGGACTTGATTTAGGGGTGCCTCAAAGAGCTCAAAATTTCTGCACTTGTCAGGTTTTTGGGCAATCTACAAAATGCATATAGTTTAATCAAAGAAATCGAAAGATTTCCTTCAATTCAACATCAGCACCGTGGTTAAAGGAAATCTTTCGATTGCTTTGGTTCGGTAGAATTATTCAACCAAGCAGTTAGTTTTCGGAATTCGATTGCACTCATTTGGCTGCCACCCTAATGTAGATAGATTCAAAAAAAATCATATGGCGTATGAATGATGTAAAATTAAAGGCAAACGTCTTAACATCACAAACAAAAAAAATCCAATTGCTTTTTGACCGTGTAGCCATGTATCAAGTTAGTGGTAGCATCATTATTTCATTGCCTCGTAAATTATGTTGTTATGAGCATGATCACCACATCAGACTTTGTTTTTTTTTTTTTGCTTTGGCAAAACAGGAACCAAACCAAAAAAAAAAGAAGAGTTGTAACCGGTAATAAATAATTTCCACTTGCAGCCACATTAACAGTTTTGTTGATGGTTGTGATGATGATATCGATGTACCACCCTAAGCCAAACCCAACTTACATAAGGCAACCGCACGACCATCTGAAGATCACTTCCACCCTTATCGGGAGCTTACTTTTAATTTCAATTTGGTCATTCAAAAGCACAAAACCATATTGCGGTAATTTGCAAAGCAGATGATATCGAACAACAGCAAACCAAATGTGGTCCCCAGGGTTGGGTTTTCCAAATATGGACGTATCATTTCATATGACAAATGGAGATGATTGACGAGATGAGCTGAAAGAAAAACCACAATGGGTAGGCAGGACTCACACTTATTCCGATTTCGAGATGGGCGATGAGGCGCGCTTTTATGGTTGCGCGCAGAAATGTCATTTTCTCACGATCTTCGGAAGCATACCTGGAAATGAAAGATGGCGAAGAGAAAAAAGATGGTTAAAAACTAGAAGCGTTCTGGATCTTGTTCAATCAAAATGAAAGTTTAAAATAAATCACTCTTTAGGTCAGAAGATTCGAAGTAGGCGACGCCTATTGCGGGCCGCACGCGTTTATTTTTCGCTGCCTGTGGAAATTTTCTTTAGTTATACATTTTTATAGTGATTTTCGAATAAATCAAGAAAATTAGTAATCGAGAGTTAGCTGAGTGATATCCCAATAGTGCTCACAGTATGTTTTGAGGAGTTTCTTGTGAATGGTGTTGGAATCAGAAATGTTAATTTTCGGTAGCAGTAATACGAAGACGAAATGTTAGGTTTCTATGCGTTCTCAGGTAGTGGGGTATGTCTGTGATGTTGTGTTAATATTTCTAAAAAAATGAGTTTTGAGTAGTTAAAGAAAACCAGGTGTTTCTGGTTGGAGTAGTGATTTGACTACAAAACTGTGTCGCTTTTTAGTGATGTTTTTACCATGAAATATGGCCGGAAAGTGCTCGAGTGAAAGATAAAAGCTATATGAATGACTAAGGTCTGTGAAGTGGGTGAAAAAGGGGTTAAAGATTAAAGCGGCCTTCTACTTTCAAATGGCATTTTAAAATTTTCGTTCCGCTATTTTAATGACAGAGGATAAGATGAAATTGATGTTCAAATTTAGCGATTGCTGCGATTGACAGTTTTTATTTTCACGCAAGAGAAACATTGCGATGTTAATTATCCAAGGAAATCATTCTGGTAAATATTCGTTCTTGGTATAAAGTGTATATTTTTGAATCCAAAGTTTGTATACTATTTTTATTAATACGTTTCTCAATGTTTATCAATAAATTTCTGTGTGTAATTTTATGATAAATTTTTGCTTTTCTGGCAGCAAATTTTCCAAAAGTGAAAAAGTAAAAAAATGTCTTGAATATGTATATTGTTTCATAAAGAAAAGGATTTCAAGTATTGGGATCAAAAATGGACCGGCCATCCTCAGGGGATTGTAAGAGCACAAGCGTCGGTTTAATGGAATCCTCAATTGTCAATAAATTGTCTTGAAAAACCACTATGAATGAGTCCTTTGGTCGCATTCTGTCGAAATGTTTCAACAATATTTTAGAAACAGAAACCTATCCAGAAATTTTGAAAACAGCTAGAGTCACACCAATCTTTAAATCTGGAGACCCAAGTGATATAAATAATTATCGATGGGTCGACTCTGGTTCCACTCTGAGTGTTTCCAGCAAAGTCTTCTAAAAAATATTAAAAGTCAGAATGAATTCATGTTTTAATGATAACAATGTGCTTTATCGTTTACAGTATGGCTTCGGATCTGGGTCAAGCACTCTGATTGCTATCAGTTAATTGATCGATACAATAGTTGAAAACATTGATTGTAAAAAACTTGTCGGTGGTTTGTTCCTAAACCTTAAAAAGCCTTTGATAAGCATGATCATAATGTTCTCCTCGATAAACTAGAACGCTATGGAATCCGATGCATCGCTAATGATCTCATCCGTAGTTACCTTATCGGTAGAAAACAATTTGTCTCTAAAGAAGATGCGTTTAGTTCCTCAGAGATCCTTGAAGTTTATGTCCCTCAAGGTAGTAACATCGGACCTCTTTTATTTCTAAAATACAAACACGACCTAAGCAACCATAACCTTCCAGACTATATTAAATGAAATTTCAAACCAAAATGAATTTCAGATATGTTTCAAAGTATAAGTTAAAACGCTCTGCAGCTTCAAAAAAGAAGTAAAAGTAATAAAAAGATATCAATGATTGATTTATCTTAAAACTGTTGTTTAAGACGCTCATCAGTAAAACTGGATGCGATACACAAAACCTGCAAAAAATTCGTGTTCAACGCGCCAAAATCTTCTTAAACCGTTTATAAAGCACTGATAGAAGATTTGAATCCAACAGAGTTTGAAGATATTGAGTTAAGGTTGAAGTAAGGACGAGCAAGACCTGAGTTTCTATTGAGTTTTGATCGGATCTGCACAAAGTTCTGCTTACTAAAACTCTAAATTTTCTGTAAAAACTAAAATTCAGACTTATTTTCAAAAATCAGGGAAAAGACGAGGCTTATCAGGTTATCAGGCAGGACCTTCAAAAATCAGGCAAATCCTGAAAAATCAGGCACACAGGCATCCCTGCTCGTGAATGGAATTGCACGCTTGCATACAGCAAACCCATCGTGCAGAGTCAAACGTCAAAATAATAAACAAAACAATCCGGAGTGATGATGCGCATTCGACTGTAATTGTTGAATTGAGTTTAATTTAAGGTTTAATTCGAGAAAAAAGCTCCACATCCGTTATTGTTGGTGAGCAGTTTGTATGTTTCCTCGCTGATTATCGCTGAGATTCGAGTCGAGGTATGTTAAATCTTTGAAGTGGTACAAATTTTATTCCTAAGAATATGCATGTTGTGGGGATAAAACCGTCACTCTTTGAGTGGGGTAAGTCCAGCACAGTTTGTAGATAGTTAGGTATACTAAACCATATTTCCTACTATTTCAGATGCCTCGCAAGTACCAAAAAGAAAACGCCCCGTGGTAATTGAACCCAAGAGAGAATTAGCCTTGCGAAAAAGGCTGTCGCTTGTGGAGCTAGGACCAAGAGAAATCATCTTTACGATGAATCAGGAGGCGGAGCTTATGCAGCACCTGCTTGACCTGGAAAGCCGTTTCTCCGAAATTCCACAGGGATCATAGTTCCCTTATTCAAGATATTGGCAATTTTGAAACCTTCCTGGTTAATGGTCAAGCATCCATAGAAATCTTTCAAAAATGTTGTTTGAACCCTGGACTCCCACTTAACTGTCCACGAGGAATGAGGACGGCATCCTAAAACATTTGATGTTAGATGAGCTTATTACCGAATTTTATCCCCACGCGTTAATGAATACTGTTTTGTCACTATAAATGTTTACTATACTTATAAAAAAACGGTTTAAAATCACTGACAGCACAGATATCTTACTGAAGACAATCTAAGCAATGATTCTTTGAAGGAAACACCAAACATTCTTTAATATTTTTTTCCGTTCCAACTTTCTTTTCAAGAACGAGTAAAGGCGCTATATCCAAGGTCGAAGACCAGAAATGATAGCAAATAGAAATTTAAAACTTGGAGCCAAACTCCATAGTCTGGCAGCCGCTTCGGAAACATGAAGACATTAAAAGTGCCAATAAGGGTGACCCCTGAGTGCACAATTATTTCTGCTGTTATTGTTTGCGCGTGTTATTTGGCTAAAATGCATACAGGGACTGTACCGAACACATCATGCATCATTATTAACTCCCCTTGTTTTTCTACTGAGCAGAACCCTTTCGAGAAAGTTTCAACATTCATACCACTTTCCACCAGCTACAATCAACGTTCGGGTGCATTTGGATTGCTAATCGATCCGGCTATGTGGACACTGTAAAAAATAATGCACATTTGGCATGTTTTGAAACATATTTAAGTGTATTATTTGACGTTCTTCAAGGGAGTCAATTTGGCCCGCCCGTATTTCCATTGACATATGCATCGAAAGTTTGGAAAAAACATTCAGATGAATCTACGTTAAACTTTAACACTTTCTTCGTGACTATTTTTATGGAACACTGAGAACTAACCAAGCTAGTCATTCCAACAATCGGCTCATTAAGCTTACACATATCTATGTATTCTAAATGTGCGTGTAGTTAGCAAATTTATAAACATGTTCCCTCGATTGTTGTCATTGTTGTTCCTTATGGCGTGAATGATGTATTCCTTTACTCCAAGCCTAACTCCACACAGAAAAAAACGCTTCCGATCCTATCCGAACGCCTGTTGACTGACTTACAACCTACTCAATAACAACAACTATTATGCACACGGCCATTGATGCGTTGGGGGGAACCACGAATTTGGCATTAAACCCGACCTGACGACCAACTACTCCCGGGTGAATAATCGCTCAAACCTCTCTAGAGAGTAGCTGGACCAGTTCTATGTTTTACGCTCAATTTAGAACGCTTTCAAATTCCATGAATGGACCAAATTTCGACCCCTTTACCCTCACTCATTTGGTGCAACCTCGCTTAAGGAGCGAGCCCCGCGTGGAAAGTCGTCATGAATGGGGTTCGTGGTGTGGCTTGGCAACTTGGGTGGTCCTGGAAGTTGATGTTGTTGTTGCTCGCCTTTTTTTTCTTCCTTCGACTCGCAAAAAAAACCAGCAAAAATAAACGATATCCTCGTCGTCGTGTGGTGTGCGTGTTTCGGTTTCGGTTCCCCCTTTCGATCCCTAGCCTGGCTGACTTGGCCGCCAATTGTGATGCAAGTACCGACTACTCGTACAAAAAGTACATATGGTTTGTACATATTAATTCTTGCGCATAAGCTCTCGATTACCTCTACTGTGTCGAGCTACTTTTGCGACATCACGAGACTGGTTGACTGACTGCTTCAGAAGGTTACATGATTATTAGAGTCCCTAATGGATCGTTTTTCGTTATCTGGACGAACTATAGGGCGGCAGTAATCGGATCAGGGTTGTTACAAGTTGTCATCCGTACGAAGGTTCTTTGTTTTAAAAGATCAAAAGATTAGAGGCAATACTTATAATTATTGTTTTTCATTTTATAGTCTTTGGTTCAAACGGATGAGACTATAGGCCAGCAACTCCCGGATAATTCTAGCTCAGTCGCAGAAGACCCTTTGACTTATCTCAGGGTCGGCCTACGGCTGGGTAATCGGAGGGGAACGCGGACAAAAACTAAGGGAACAAACTGTGGATTTTCTACAACCAAAACAATTAACAATTTAAAACTTTGGACGAGGAAATTACTTTTATTTAAAACGAGAAAAACTACTAACTAAACTTTGGTTTTTGAATTTAACGCTTTATTAAGCACGCTACTGTGTGGTGTGTTTGTGTAGGGTGTGGGTTGGACGGTGGTCGATGACCGTTGCGGTACGTACCGGATGCTCGATGACTTCGTTGGTGAGCGCTCACAGGTTACCTTTACCGGGGTGTTGGGTTCATCAATGGCGGATTGTTGATGGCGGATAAGGAACGGGAACTTGTGTCCTGATCAATTTGCCAAAATGGTGGCAGTTCGTCTGGCGTTGACGAACGGGTAGGATACGGCGTCTTCCTTCGTTGACGGGGATCAGCGGACCACGGCAAGGCCGTATTGGCCGCGCTGAGAAGAGCTCTCCTTGGGAATTAGAGACTCCGAGGATTTCTCGAAGTCCCGAGAGATAGGCCTCCTTTACGATTATGGTTCTTACCTGAACCAGAGGCCGAAGTCTTTTACGGTAAGACGTAGACTACCGTCAGGTAATCTAGGCCGAATCGTACGACGGGATTCCTCAACAATAAACGGGGTGGCACAAGAACAAACACTCTGGTTTCACAAATTTCTTGGCTGTTGGGGAACACCTCTGACTCGCACGAACGCCGGAAGAAAAAAAGCCCAGAGTCAAAGACCCTTTTTGGCGCGATACTTCACTCCTTTCCTCCACCTTCTCCATTCAAAATATTTTAGGCGAGTTATTGCACCTTGCATGCAACCTGCATGCATTCGACCTTGCAACCAGTCTTGGTTGCAGACTTGTTGACGAAGATGCCACACGCCCAACTTAAAACTAACAATAATTGTATTTGTTAAAACCTATCTTCTAAACATTAATTTAAAATTTGCCTAATCATAATTAAATTAACAAATAGAAAAACAACAGCTCGAAACAACAATTAAAACAAAATGGAAAACTTACCTAAGGACTTTGTAACGACGGTTACACGGATTTCAGATTTTATCTGGATGCTCCAGTTTGAGATATCGATTTTTTTGAGTAGACGATGACTTGTTCAAATCGCAACACGTTTTTTTTTCGGAATTAAGTCAAGCACATTTTGGTCATTCCACCATTTATTGTGATTTTGGTTAAAGTTCAAGCAAAAATTTCTAAAGTTCGGCCTATAAACAAATCTGAAAGAGCCTAATTTTTCACTGCAGTGGTGAGTTTTCTCTATACGATGTTAAAAATTCATTTAGTTTTCAATTTTCGAACAACTGTTGTTATATTGGACTTAAGTTTTTTTTTTGCAACTAAACTATTCATTTCTATTTTTCATCACTATAATTCATGCAAAAATATCCAATTATCCCAATTTATTAGAGCGCGTGAAAGCACCCCTCAGGGTACAAACACAGTGAGCGCGAAGCGAATTGCGAAGCGGAATAAAGGGTGATACGATCAAAATTTGGTCAATATCAACTTGACGTTTTTCTTTCAGTTTTGCTTTTAAAAACCTGAACGCCCCTCATTTGGAAGAGGTGTGTGTGTTTGTAGAATGTTGCTCCTATTTCGATTTTTAAATTCACTCTTTAGTTGTCAAAATGCCGTCCAAGGAAGAAGAGCAGCGTATCAAAATTTTGCTCGCGCATCGCGAAAATCCAAGCTACTCGCACGAAAAGCTGGCAAAATTGCTAAAATTTGCCAAATCAACCGTTACAAATGTAATTAAAGTGCTTTGGGAACGTTTGTCGACAGCTCTCCGAGATGCCACAAATAAGCTGGATGTATCTTCTACAACCGTGCATTGAGCCTAAAAACCAGCCGGACTATCGACTTACAAGAAGGTAGTGACTCCAAATAGCGATGGTAAACAAAATACGACGGCCAAATCGTGATCCCGGAGGCTGTACACGACGATGCTGACGAAGTTTTACTGCGTGGTAATGAATGACGAAACCTACGCAAAGCCGACTACAAGCAGATTCTGGGACAGGAGTTTTATACGGCAAAAGGAAGGGTTAAGGTAGCAGATATTTTCAAGCACATGAAACTGTCAAAGTTCGCGAAGAAATATCTGGTTTGGCAAGCCATCGGTACCTGTGGCTTGAAAAGCAGCATTTTCATAGCTTCCGAGACTGTCAACCAAGAAATTCACGTGAAAGAGTGTTTGAATAAATGTATGCTGCCTTTCCTGATGAAACACGGTTGTTCCGTACTGTTTGGGCCGGATTTGGCATCTTCCCATTACGGTAAAAAGGCCATGAAGTGTTACGCCGCCAACAACGTGCAGGTGGTTCCCAAGGACAAGAACCCTCTCAACACGCCAGAGCTCCGCCCAATTGAGAAATACTGAGCTATTGTCAAGCGGAACCTAAAGAAGACCAAAAAAACTGCTAAGGACGAGCAGCAGTTCAAGGCAAACTGGCTTTCTGCGGCGAAGAAGGTGGACAAGGTGGCTGTACAAAATCTGATGGCAGGGGTTAAGCGTAAGGCCCGGCAATTCGGATTTGGAAAAGCGAAAGCCTGACTGAATATTTTTCCTGAATTTTATACTAATTAAACTTGAAAAAGAAATTTAATTTGTTTTTTTTTTTTAAAGAAATTTCACCGATTTACACGCGTTTTCCCTTGACCAAATTTTGACCGTATCACCCTTTATTCATTCTCCGGAAGAATTTCGCAAGTTCGTTTTTGAAGACCGGCCAAAGTGCACGCAAATTGCGAAGCGGTTCACACTGAAAAAAACCTTCGGTGTTAAGCAAAAATTAATCAAACGTAATAAAATCTTTGAAAATTAATTTTGCAGAATCAAAAATGTGAGCGTTGGATACGTATCGCGCAAAAAAAAAATCCGCGTGAATTCAGAAAAACCGCGTTAATTACAGAAACCGCGTAAAAAAAAACTTGTGAAATTAGGACCGCATGGGTTGTGAAGAGGAATCTTAGGGAAATGAAAACTCGGTGGCTGGACTTTGTGAGGCCGTCGGAAAATGGATTTTTGACGTCATTTTGAAATCCAAGATGGCGGCTTCCACCTAACTTCAAAATGATTTAAATGACTGAAAATCGCATAAACACCCATTGGGTACACGGAAAAAAATTGAGTGGTCATCCCAAAGACGCTGTCATGATAATTTTACCATTTCAGCGCTATAGTATTTTCAACCACGAAAAGTTTAACATCGATTTTGTGAAAGTGCGCATGAAACAATATTGAAATTACTATGTACCTGGTAATTTACGATAACTCTCAATGTTTGTTGTCGAAAATACTATGGTCATGATAATTTCATCATCCTTTCTATCACAACTACCGTCCGCATAGTAATTTTGACATTGTGGCACCAATTCATATCAACAAAATACTACGCACATCGTACTTTTGAGAACAAAACATATTTGACTCAAAAACATAAGTGCGTATGATAATTTTACTATGGTAAACATTCTTGTTGTTTACACTAATTCAGGATCATTAATCATCAAACCCGTTTGTAAAAAAAACTAATTTTGAGCTGCTTTATAGTTACATAACTTTGAAAATCATTCCAGAGCATCGGGAGAACACACTAACATTGGCCGACGTGTGTCGGAAGTGTGAATTTTCATGTTTCAAATAATGTCATAATGCATGCATGCAAATAAACAAACAAACATACATAGTAATTTTACTATTTAAATCAAGCTCCTCGCTCCTCCTAATCTTTATCATAACACATACTAGTTTCATCATGAAACATATTAATTTTACTAGGGACAAAGTAAAACAATGCATCATTTCATTGACAATTTTACTAAAACGCAGTCGAATTTACTATGCGCAGCCAAATTGAGCACATGGTAAAATAGCTATGCGTATGGTATTATAAACAACAAAACATATTTGACTCAAAAATATGGTCGCCTGTTGTTCGTTTAAACCACGGATTTAGTAATTTTACTATGCTTTTTTTTGTGTGTAGCAGGGGTGTCAGGCAGAGGTGTCATTCGCTCACACAATGAGCTCAATGTGCATTTTTTCCATAGCACATTGAGAGAGCAAAACCGAGCACTGCCTGAGCTAGCTGTCCATCAATGTGCCACATCGAAGCAAATCACTGAGCTACGCAGCGGTAGCCCTCAACACATTGAGCTGCACAATGTGTACCAGTATACCACCACAACGCTGAATTCAACAAACGAAAGCGAATTCCTCCTATATAAACAAGCAACAGCAACAACACAGCTGAAATTTGGGCGGGCTCGGCCTCCCGGCTGCCGAACACCGTTGCCACAAAAAAAATCTGTATCATAAATGAGTCTGATCTTCGTCCATATATGTCCCAATTTAACAGAACTAAATACACTGATGGTACTGATTTTCATGGCATCGCTGGTCGGCAGCCGGCAGGCCGAGCCCGACCGGATTTTGTTTGTGTTGTTGCTGTTGCTTGTTTATGAGTTATTTTCTTCCATGCAAGCAGCTGGTGTGTCTTCGTGCCGGACTGGACGAACGATGATAGTTTTTATTTTCTTTCGATGAGCAGAAAAAATAAAACGAAGAAGAGTGCTTGGCAAATTTCTAAAGCCAGAGTTCACATTGAGCAGCACATTGAGCAGAGTGAATCAGCTCATTGTGTTTTTCATCATTGTGAGAAACCTCTCAAAAAATTCGATTAAAGGCGCGCAGTAAGAGAGCGAGCAGTAGATATTCGATCGCCGTGCGCGCAGTTCTAGAAAGCTTGCGTTCACATTGTGCTTTTAGAACACATTGTGCTGTTTTGAGGAGTATAACACCCCTGGTGTCAGGTGTCCTGATTTTTCAGGATTTGTCCTAATTGTCGAGAGGCCGTCCTGATTTTTCAAAAACGCTTTAATTGTCCTGATTTTTGTTTTAAATGGCCCATCAAATGTCCTGATTTGTCCTGATTTTTGAAAAATATCATAATTATATCTAAATTTATTGTCAAATGATGAGAACATCAAAAAAATCTTAAATAAACTAGTTTAACTAGTTTAACCGATTATCATTCGGTTCAAATGATGTGGTGTTTTTCGATATAAACTGCAGGCCAGCCAAGGGTATTCTCGCTTCAGTTGCATAATTCGAGGCATCTTCAGCACCTATATTTCGCTTTAAGTTATGCCAATTAAGCAGGACTGCTAGTTTTTTTTTTTAACCGATTTAGTGGTGTTCTGAAAAATCCTGATTTTCTTCGCGATATCCTGATTTTTGACAAAACGATATGGCACCTCTGATTAGGTGAAAGGAATCATTTAGTAGGGACCGTTCGAATATTACGTAACGCGATTTTTAATCATTTTCGAACACCCCCCCCCCCCCTTCCCCTTTACGTAACACATTTTTATCAGCATTTCTATCAAAAATTCACAAACCGTAACAAACTGCTTTACACCCCCCTTCCCCCACTCTACCCCTAAACGCGTTACGTTATATTTGAATGGTCCCAGTAGAAGTCGAATTTGGCTGTCTGACGCTATCTCGAAATCCGGCTTCGGATCAACTGTTAAAAAAATGTAAATGGCTGAAAATCGCACGAAAAAAATAATCTAAAACTATGACAAAAACATATCAGAGCTATGAAAAAAATATGACAATATTATGACGAAAACTTACGAAACTCTGATAAAAATATGACAAAAACATGAAAAATAAAAAATACTCGAAAAAAAACTTAGACAAAAAATTTTAAAACATGTTGAAAATATTTCAATTATAATAGCTAATGAAAAAAGGCAAATATGACACAATTTTGCAATAAAATGACAGAAGTCTGACAATACTATGACAAAAATATTACAAATGTAATAAAGATTTTTGTCATGATTTTGTAATATTTTCATAAGTCGTATTTTTGTCATAGTTCTGTCAGTTTTTTTTATTTTTTTTACGACTTTTATCACCGATGCAGTTGGCGGAATATTACTGAAAAACTGTGTTCGATTTTGATCAAATTTTTCATATTTTTGTAACATATCTTTCATTATTTTTTTTTTCGAATTTTTGTCTTATTTTATTAAACTTTTTTATTTTTACTGTCGTACTGTCATCATTTTGAAATTTTTTTATTAGAATTTTGTAATATTTTTATCTCATTTTTCATAATTTTGTCGTATTTTTGTCAGAACTCTGTCATATTCTAACCCATTTGTCTTATTTTTTTTCATTTTAATGTAAAATTGTTGCCACTTTTTTTAATAGTTTTATCAAATATTTGTCAGATTGTTACGATTTTAATGTTTTTTTTTTGTTGTTATTCTGTCGTATTTGTAAATTTTTTGTCAAATATTTGTCCTTATACATAGTTTTGTCAGCTTTTTGTCATTTTATCGTCAAAGTTTGGTCATAATTTTGTCGCATTTGTCAATTTTGTTATATTGTTCATTTGTAAACTTTTTGTCAAATATTTCTCTTTATACTAGTTCGGTCAGGTTTTTGTCTTTTTCTTCTACCAAATTTTGATAATAATTTTATCACATTTGTTAAAATTTTGTCATATTTTTTCACATATTTGTTGTATTTTATTAATAGTTTTGTGATTTTTCACTTTTTCGTTTGTCATATTTTTGTCATAATTCTTTCCGTTTTTTTGTCATTTGATTTTCAAATTACAGTAAAACTGTTTTATACTTTTTACCACAGTTTTGAAATATTTCTGTCATTACTTTGTCTTATTTTTAATTTTATAATATTAGTCATATTTTTGTACATTACTTTCAGTGCTTTTTCTAAAGATTTTTTACATTTTAGTTAAATTTTTGTCAGTAATTTTTCATCTACTTTTTGAGCCCTTTCATCATATTGTAGATGGTTCATGCAATTTCCCGTTATTTAGGTGCTGCATTTTGAATGAAGAGGAAGCCGCCATCATGAATTTCAAAGCGGCGTCGCGCAGCAAAATTCGACTTCTATTTAAAGAGCCCTTTCATCCAATACCCATACTGTGGTTTCAAGTACTTTTCAGTAACTTTCAGCATTTTAAAGTTGACCGGAAGTCACCATATTGGATTTCAAGATGGCGTCGTACAATAAATTTCAACTTTTATCCGTTCAGCCCCTATATACACACTGAACCCAAATTCACACTTAAAATACACTTGAGATTTCACTTAAAAGTAAGGGACAAGTGAATTTCTTCGTTTCAAGTGGCTCATGTACATTTCACTTGACTCTCACTTAAGTTTTAAGTGAACGATCCAATATCCAATCATACATCACTTGAATTTCAAGTGACTGGCATTTGAAATTCTATCGTCGACCGACTGCACTGTAAATCATTGTTTTTATTTTGATTACAGTTGAATTCAACGGAGCATGTAAGTAGAGCAAAAAGTAATTTATTGGATTCAAAGCAATAATATTTTTTTCAGAGCTTGTTGACAATGTCGCTTGGAGCTTGCAGCGATTCACCAAAAAAGCAATTAGAACTGGTGATAGAAAAAAATGTTTATTTTTATAAGAAATCATCAATCAATGTGGCGATTAACGGTTTATTGTAAGTTTTTATAATAAATAAATCACAGGTTGTATCTTTTATTATTCATTTTTCTTGTGTTTTTCAGATTCGGATACAAAATAGGTGCCGGAGGAGCTTTTCGCGACGATTAGGGTAAGTGAGCCCTATTTTGGCATGGTCCTTTTCTTGGCATGCCAACATGTCTTTTCATGTTTTTTTAGGTCCAAATTGAGCTAAAACATTTTGAATTTATTTTCATTGCGAAGAGAATAATTGGTTTCAAATCTCTGCATACCGAATTTTTTTATTGTTTGTACTTTATTGAAGTAGTTAATTTTTTTTCGATCTGCATCCGAGGCAATTATGTTGGAAATCACCGTATGAAAATCAGATGAACTCACCTTTCTAGTGCAACTGTTAAATTCCCATGCGATTTCAAACGCGGACATTCATTTGTAAAATTTGCAATAAATACTCATGCCTACAGTTAAACACGGCAAAAAATCTATAAATACTTGAAAGACAAAAGAATTAATATTTATTTAGGTATTGAATAAAAATTTAAAACCAATTTTGTTCCTTTTCTTGGCATGCAACTTCAATCGAAATACACCACCAGTGTTGGAAGCTGGAAAAAATTCATGTTCATTAAAGAGGTATTTTTGGGCTAATGTTTTCCCTAAAAATTCGTTTAAAACTACGCACAAATGTTTTCATACTAATTGGGTTGTATGATAAGACCGTTTCTATCAACTTAAGCTTCGAAATAAGTTGGAGAACATAAAAGATTCGACTAACTAAAAGTCATATCCAAGCATTGAAAATGCAAAAATCGCTATTTGGGAACCATGAATCGAAGGTGCATTGGTATGCGTGCAAACAGCATTTGCATTGCAGTCTGCCGAGCAAAAGCCACGTGGTCTCCTACAAAACACAGTGGTTCGAAATAAAAAAAAAATTAAGTGAAATTAAGCAACTCACAAGACTTAAGATGTTTTGCTTACCTAAAAACTGTTAGATCAATGGCAATTTATGACTTTAGTATATAAAATACATAATTCATTGAGTTTTGGAATCGTTTTCTATTGCTTGGGAACCATATAAATACTTAGATTTAATATTTTGGATTTTTGTTCGGATTTTTTCCTGGAAACAGAAGTTGGAAGTTCAGGAAAATATCGTTTTCTTTCCAATTATT
Organism: Uranotaenia lowii; assembly: GCF_029784155.1. NCBI lineage: Eukaryota > Metazoa > Arthropoda > Insecta > Diptera > Culicidae > Uranotaenia > Uranotaenia lowii. The sequence continues at coordinate 18,315,388 of NC_073692.1, forward strand.
CCTTATAACATTAGATGTGAGTCGAATTAAAAAAAAATGTTTTAGCAAGGTTTACATTCTAACATCTTTTTGGCATATCAAACCACTGCGCAACGCCCCGGGCATTCGAGATGGCTCTTGCTAGAAGCTCATAATCTCAGCTAACAAATTCAAAAGGGCAAAATTTTAAAATACCATTCAAGGAATTTTTCAATTTCTTATTTTATGAAACCAAACTCCACAATATGAAGATAGTTGTTTCGTAGTGAAAATAACCCTATGTGTTGCAATCGCAAGTCTCTTAGAGTATTTTGCTATCAACTTATGGTATATAAAAACTCAAAAGGAAAAATTTAAACAATGATTTATAAATGACAACACATCATGATGCACAGAACGATATAAATTTCGTAAATGAATCTGTCGTTAGGCTTAGCATTCCTGAATTTATCCAGTTAGCATTCAAGTCAGGAAATTGAAAAAACTGAGAAAATCCAAGTAATTTTTCCAATATTTGGAAAAATCTAATCGATGAGAATAATTCAAAATAAGATATTTCAATTCAACGTTACAATACCGCTTTCACAACAACCACGTTCAAGTCATTTTTTTTGTAATAATTAGTTTATTTGACACGGCTCAAACCTTTCAGTACTACTTCCTTTCAAGTCGTAAAAAACTTCGCAAAAGTGATGAACTGTGAAATCTCTTTAAAAAATTTCGAGGAATGTGAATCAATCGGGGCCAGAAACGGATATTTTACCTCAATATTCTGGCAGCTGGCCCACACCAACTTTTTTTAAAACTCTACGTTGAAAAACTGGGCTAGTCTTGATAAGCCCATGCCATCTGAAATACTTTTTCTAGATTGATTGGCTTTATTCAGATTTTATCAGTCCTTCATAAATAACTTACTATATACATATTGGAGAAATTTTTGAAGTGTTCAGTTTAAAAAGTTTTCTTACATAATATGTTAGTTTAGATTTCATCAAAGGGATTTAATGTTCATAAAAAAGAGTAAGTTCAAACCACACGCGGACATAATTCGTTTCTGAATCGGTTCCCCTGATGAAGGTTTGGTTGTCATTCATAAACCAATGATTCTTGTTCATATACAAATATTCCGAAACAACTTGAGGTTTTTATAATCATCACTTTGTTTATTTGAGTAAAAAGTTTAAAGTTTCAAAAATTTAAAAAAAATTGTGGAAATTCTGGACTTCCGACTTTTTGAAATGAAAGCTTTTTTTGTGCTTCCTTTCCAACCGAATTTCATCAATGTTTTCAAAAGCCTTTTTGTTGTATGAGTGAAGCCCGGTGTTCCATCGTCGCATAGAACTTTACGCTCAGCTGACGTCATTCTGTCAGTGGCCTTATATTCAGAATAGCCGACGATTCTAATAACTGTCAATTGGGCATTGTTGGTAAAGATCTATTGCACATTGCTGGTGGCCAAGAATCGGATCATCGAAACGACAAACAATTGGTACGGCGGCCAAGTAATTGGAGCATCGCAGTGAGTACTTTGCATGCATTTTGCTCACAATAATGAAAGTTCTATAGAGAAAACATATTTTTGTTGAATTCTAAGCATGTTAGCAAGTAAATTCTTCGAAGGATGTTCTATGGTGCACTCAACAGGAAGGTTGGAATGTTGAAAAAAAGGGTGGACCATGCCTTAGGTGCCAAGGTCGGGTACATTTACCCTATTGCTTCTCGGATCGGAACATTTTTTCTGCTAAGGAACTGTTGAACAAAACAAATAAATTAAAGTATAATTATGAATGTCTGATTGGTTAAAACTGATTTAAATAAATACATCCTTTAAAAAAATCATTGTTATCTGCTCGAATACGAAAAATATCACAGAAAAATTGCTTTTAGAGAAAAATTTGGATAACCTGAGCATACACTTACAATCCACATGCTTGATCACTTTCAATTCACTTGACCGCTCACTTAAGAAAATTTTCACTTGACGGTCACTTAAAATTCACATGAATTCACATGGCGAAAATTCACTCCAGATGTCACTTATATTTTAAATGAAAATTATTTTCGGTGCACAATTTGTGGGAGTTTCTAGCGTAACATTTCAAAAGGGCGAAACTGTCAAATGTAAACAAATCGGGTTAACGGTCATCCCAGATATACGCGGTTGCACTTTACCTAATAAACGCTGTTTCATCTTAAAATCACTTAAAACTTTTAAAAAATTGATAAAATTCAATTGGGCGAAACTTCATGTTGATGCATTTTCGTTGGAACGTGAAGTTACGCCTATTCAAAATGGGGTTAATTTTTCTATTCGTGTAGTGCCAATAGGCGTAACGGAGTTGACCGTGTGTGACAAAACGGCCTAATTAGTTTTTGCGTGAAGGACCAAAGGACGAAACTTCAAAACCAAAACAAAAACGGCCGATCAATTGGGCGAAACTTGCAGGCTCATTTAATTTGGTGAATAACCAAAACAGCGAAAAAACCCTTTAAAACAGTGAATGGGAAACCGGTAGAATGTACCTTTTTGCTCAGTGAATCTCAAAAAGGTAAAATTTACCTTTTTTCTTGGTGAAAAGAAAAACGGTACAATTCGGTACCTTTTTGCTAGGTGAATGAAAAAAAGGAAAAATTTACCTCGAAAGAGGGGTGGAAAAAGTCAAATCGCAC